>NW_022103901.1:24537645-24549780 GCF_000313985.2 Echinops telfairi | reverse complement strand
GGGGGGCGAAGGGCGGGATCGGGTCTGTGTTGCATGTCACTGTGTGTCCCCGATCAGGCGCCCTGGTGGCACAAAGGGAAGTGTTTAGCTACTAACTGAACCCCAACCTCCACCCCCACCCCGCCTGCAACAGGGTCACTGTGAGCAGGAATCACTAGCTAGCAATTGATTGCTTTGTGGTTTTATTTGTACCTTCGGTGTTAATAAAAGGCGTGGATACTAGGTGGGAGGTGCTTTGTACTTGGGGGCCGGCTCCCCCATTACCAGGTTATAACACCTCCTCCCACCACACCCTCAATTCAAAGTCTTTCTGATGTGCTGGAAAAGGGGTGGGGGCAGGAGGAAAATCAGAATTTTTCGAAACATGTTAGAAGGTGGGGCATGAGAAGTGTGTGAAAACTCACTGCCATCGAGTCTCCGATTTATATGTTCAATTAATGCTAAAGCATCCGAAATAGCTGTGGGCGAGCACAAGCGATGCCGTGAACCTCGAGTGCCCTCGTGTGGTCCTCTGCCGCCACTGCAGCAGATGAATTCCCTTCTTCCAGAACTCCTTGCCCTGGGTCATTTGTGACTCAGAGCAAGCCAGTCCGACAGAGCAGAACTGCTTGCCTAGGCAGTAAACGTTGTGGGAGCCGATTACCGTGCGGTGGGTTCAAACTTCTGACCTTTCATTTGATAGTTGACAGCTAACCACTGCTCCACCAGGGCTCCTTGCTCTTCTTCCAGAAGCCTCCCAAGTCCACCACTGACCCTGGTCAGTTCTCTTAGAAAAACCAAGCTGTCCCAGGCACTCTGCTAACCTCCGAATCTGCCAGAAAGGAGCCGTGGGCCTTGAGCTCCCTGTCCTCCAGCTGTCTACTCTCTGCCCCCTGCCCATTCTCTCCAGGGAGCATAGCTTTCCTCGGCACTGTCCAAGGTCAACACCAAGCCTGGGGAGGATGAGAAGAGTCTAGGGAGGTAGTAAACGCCTTATTGGCCTGTGCTTTCCAGTTTATTTGAAGTCTTTTTCCTGGACTTGTCGGCCTGTTGAGCTTCAGCCCATCCATCATGTTCAGAGCTACCCCCGCCCCCCATGGTAACTTCTTTCTGACCTGAGCTGGTTATTCTCTGCGCTGCTTCTGCAGCGCCCCCTCGCTTCTCCTGGATTTGCTTTGGTGTCTAGCTCAGTGTTGTGCTTCTTGCTCCCTCTGCCTGTGAGCCTTGCCCTGCTTCTGACTCCGAGATCATTAGCCACCCATCATTCCTCCTCCCCACACACAGGAGGTGGGGGGGGGGGGGGACATGACCACCTGGAACAAAGATTACAGTTCTCAGCTGCCTTGGCAGCCAGGTATGATCATGTGACCAAGCACTGGCCCCTGAAACGTCTGTGGAGGTACAAGGCGCTCGCTTCCAGGAACGTCCTTGGATAGACGGTCACTTCTCTCATGTCTCCTTCACCGTTGTAGGCTGGAGCTCCAGCTGCCGTTGTGAGCCATGGAAACAAAGGCTATCTCTTCAATACGGTGGGGAGGTCAGCTGGCAGAAGCCTGGGCTCTGATAACTTCATGGTGCCACCCTATTGTCCCTGGACTCTTTGCCAGTGTGTTCCATTTGTGTGAGGGACACAGAAGCTCTTACTTCTGCCAGCAGTGTTCAATGACAGTACCCTCTCTTAGGTCATTGGCACATTGCTCACTATCCAAATCACCTTGCTGACCTTGCCTTGTCCCTTCCCCACGCTGTAACCTAAGCCCCACGAGGACAGCACCTGCCTGGTCTACTCTGTTCCCCGTGATAACCTCAAGGCCTCGAACCATGTGTGGCGCACAGTAGGCATGCAATACATATTTGCTGCTACGTGACCATCTCCTCTGCTAGACTGCGAGCTTCTCAAGATCCAGAGCCTCGGGGAGGAAGAATTTCAGTGTCGCACGGGCAGGTGCACAGAACTGAACGGAGGACGGCCAGAGAGCGCCGAGGGGTGCAGGAGAGGCAGAAGTAAATGGTACCTGTGGTGCTGGAGGCCCCACCGGTAACACCAAGAGCCTGGGCACCTGTGAAAACAAGCAGAAGGTGAGGGCCCCTCAGCCACGCCCCACGCCGGTGGACCCAGAGCCATATCTGCCCTGCCTTCTCCCGAATGGGGGCATCACATCACTTGGGAGGCCGCTGCCATTTGGCAGGTTCCTTTCTAAAATGCCCCAGGCTTTGAAAGATGCCATCGTCCCAGGAGAGCACCCTCAGCCCCATTGGGTGGATGAGAAGGCAGAGACGCAGCTCTGTCAAGCTGGCATTGCCAGGGAGGAGCAGACTGGGACTTGAACCCCCATCTTTGTGATTCAGAAGGGCAGCTGCCAACCCTCCAGCTGCCCTCGATTGTAAGACCCGAGGCTCCAGGTGTCCGTGAAAGGAAAAGACAAGGCTAGGAAAAGCTGCTTTAAGACAGAGGCTCCTTGAGCCTCAGTTCACTCACCTGAAAATGGGAGTGGTGGTGCGTTTAGCTTGTTGGGAGCGTACCGAGGGCATGGGTTGTGTGATGTACATAGAAACAAGTGGGGCATGGGGCCAGACGCAAAGAAAATAGTACTAAAGTCCTTAACTCCACTGCATCTTAGGATCCTTTTGACAAAAACAAAGCCCTCATTCTTTTGGATTTCTGGTTTCCTCCATAAGGGTCATGGCAGTGTGGCCTACGCATGGGTGGGACAGATGGGAATGTGGGACAAAACTGGGGGGGAAATCCCTACACGATGATCCAGAACACTCTAAATGGACTTTGAAAAACACAGCCTTCAAACAAAAGCCATTTAAGTTGGGGAAGTGGGGGTGGGGGTGAGGTTAGGATTTGTATGCCACTTAGAAGGGGCTGGATTATGGGGACTTGGGAGCAAGTTCAGCAAAGCATGTGCTTTGCTGTCAGAGCTGGGTTCAAGCCCAGTCCCAGTCACTCACAAAGCAAGACCATCTGTTGTGTACGCACTGAGCCTCAGTTTCTCCCCTGTTCAGTGGACACAGCCATGCCTGCCTCGGGAGGAGTGAGGGACCCTGTGGATGCAGGATGCTCTGTGGTCTCTGGTGCCCAGGAGGGCCACCACCGGTGGCAGAGGCAATTGTTGGGACCACATGCATCTCACAGGGGAATGAGTCCTCCAGAGGTGGCACTCGGGTGAAAAAGGTCCCGAGCAGTTGAGCCATTGACCCTGGGTCACTTTCAGCCCTCGGTCTGCTGGCCCTTGTCACCAGGACCCAGTCCACTTACCTCTGCGAGTGATGGGTCCCAAATCTAGAACATAGGCTGGGTCGAGAGTCGTGACATCATTGCGGAGTCTGTTTCTGGTGCAAGACTGTGGAGGTGGAGAAGTTTCATTAGAGCAAAACATAAATGCCCAGTCGCTACCCAGACTGCCTCTGTGATGAGCAGCTCTGTCCGAAGAACTGCGCCACACACACCAAACCGCCCTCCCCCTGCGGCCATGGTTAACTTCATCTAGAGAAGTCCCAGCTCCGTGCCACACACACCCAGGGCTGAATCGCATTGCCGTTCTCTCTGATATGCCTCATTGCAGGTTCACCTCCCTGCGCCTCAGTTTCCTCGTCTATGTAATGGGGCCAATTATACCCCTCCTTAGTCAGGATGACTAAAATGAGGCATGTTAGTGGAGTAGGTCACAGGTTCTGAGTAAGCACACAACAAAGGTTGACGCAGCACCAAGCCAGAGTTGACAGCTTGGGCCTGGGGGCACATCTTAGGGCTGCCGCTTTCTAACTGGGTGACTCTTGGACAGGTGATGTCGCTGATCCTCAGTTTCCTCATCTGTACAACGGGATTAATAAAATAAATGACTGAAAGGGTCTGAGAGTTCAATTAGCTATGACATGTAAAAAAATTGACTCAGTTCTTGACCCATAAAAAGGCCGAGTATCATAATCATTTGGATCTGTCTGTGACAGGAAAAACCTCTATCTGCCCTGCCTCCAGAGGGCGCATGGATGATGGACACAGGGGCTCTTCAGAGGCTGACAGTCCATCCATCTATCTTTGCTTCTCTCTCTAAATCTAGCCCATGAATTCATCTTCCTATCCCTATTTCATTTCATCTGCCTATCTTCTGTCTTCCCCCCGTCCATCTATTCATTTGACTACCCACGTATTCATCCATCCATCCCTCCCTCCCTCCATTCATCATCCCAATAAATACGCATGGACAGACCACCAGGTATCAGGGCTTCTGCAAGACTTGGAGAGTTCAGTCCAAGAGGCACTCACCGGCTGACACTGCTCCTTAAGGAAGTCACAGAGATGAACCTCACAATGCAGGAAAACGAGGTCATGATTCCTGGCAAACATGAACATCTGGATGGAGAACCGGCTTTCCGAGGACACTCCATTCTCCTCCACATAGATGGTGGGGTCCTGCAGATTTGGGCAGCTGGGAGGGTGACAGGGGCAAAGATCTACTGTCTAGAACAGCTCAGGAGCTGAAGGCCCTTGGCTACACTTTGGACCTGTATCTGGTATAAAAGCAGCATCAGAGAGAGTGGTACCCAAGTCCCCTTCATCGTGACAACACGGACCTGTCCCGTGCCTCTGTGTCTCCTCCAAGACATTGCCCACAAACTCCCATGGCCTCAGTTATCAAACGCATAGTCTCTGCAGGAAGGCAGACTGCCTTCAAAGTCCCGCCCACCTCCCTTCTAGCTCAATGGTCATGAACAAATGACGCAATCCCGTGGAGCCTCAGTTTTCTCATCTGTGAAATGGAGACAATCATGCCATCTCAGAGGACTGATGTGTGTGAACACTAACTGAACCGATCCATGCATATTCACAGCACAATGCATGGTATATTGTTAAGCTCGCTGATAGATTCGGGTAATCGTTTGAATAAAAATAAGTATGCACTTTAAACTTTTGTCAATTATATTTAGCAATCTTTTGTCTCATAACATTGGTCATGTGTTTTCCCTACAGATCAGTGTGACCTGTGGAACATTCCATCACGACTTCATCGATCCCCTCTTTTCAAGTAATCCATCTATTGTCCAGATCATAAGGGATGCTGGATGAACGAGAACCAGCCTTTCTTTCCCCCTGCCTCCCTCTTTTGCGTTAATACTTCAGGATCAAGTCTCAGCATGGTACTCCTGGCTCAAGGGATGTGCACATGATCCCTAAGACCAAATGATTTTCCAAAAGATATAAACTGATTCACACAACTGCCGGACCTGAATCGAGTGAACGTTTCCCCGAAAACTTCTTGAGGCATAAAGGGGACCCCGACGTTACCCAGTACCTGTTTCTGATGATGAAATGCTTCACCGGATCTGCCTTGTCGTCCGTGGGGGTGGCATAGCAGTTTCTCATCAACAGTCTGAACCTGGAGGTGTCTCCTCCATCCAAGATGGCACCCACGTAGAGCATGGATTCAACCGACAGCACAACTCTGTCCCCTTCGTAAGGAGAGGTGTAGTTCTCGTCTTGGAAAAGCGCCATCCTGATGGTGAATTCTCCTTTCCCGCCCACGCTGATGTTCAAGGAACTGAACAAAGGAACGGCACAAGGGAGAGGCAAGTGACTCCAGGTCTGAGGCAAAGGCGCCTTGTTGATCTCTTGATGGATGAACTATTCAGTGATTCTTTTAAACTGACCACTGACTATTCTCTAGGCCCTGTGGCTTAGTGGGTAAGTGTTTTGCTGCTAACTTCAATGCCAGAGGTTTAAATCCAGCTGCTCTGTGGAAATTTGGCTGGCTCTGATCCTGTGAGGGTTAGAGCTTAGAACCCCTACTGGGCAGTTCTCCTGTGTCCTGTGGGATCGCTGTGGTCCACAGGGCAGTGAGTTCTTTTGGGAGGCAATGCCCATGCTGGTCTAAGTCAGAGGCTGCCTCGGGGATTCTGCCAGTCTGTCTGGCATCGAAGGTCAAACCTGACCGTATCACTCAGAGAGGAATACCAGGGGCAGGCCTCCCTCTTCTCTGTTGAATGAGGCTTAGAGGCAGTTTTGTGAGCGCACGATTGATTTTTAACAATAGATCTCTTCCATCTACCTCCATCATCTTTAATGATACCCTCATTTGAACAAGATGGTTTAAAAACAATACCAGACCACTTGCCCTGGAGCCTGTTCTGGCTTATAGCAACCTAATATAATCGCTCTCCCTTTTGACCTGTTTTAAAATTTGTTCCAGTTTTTAATATTCCCAGCCACCTTTCCCATCGAGGTTTTTTGGTGTTGTTTTGTCACTGCTGTTTTGTTTCTTTCTTGGTTTTGTCTTGTAGGATTTTCTGTGTATGAAATCCAGGATAGGTCAATCAACAGTCCCAGAATTAATTCCTCCCTAGGGGCATGGCAGGGAGGTTGGCGGGAAATGGGGAGCAGACCACATTGAGTACAAGAAAGAAGGAAATATTCTAACATTGACTGTGGTGATGATTGCCCAACCCTTACTACGGTTGAACGATCAAATTATATGATACGTTTATATGCCAATCAAACGATTTTTACATAACTTCATAGAAAAATAACAAAACAAAACTCAAACCAGACCAGTTGCCCTTGAGCCTGTTCTGACTCAGGGTAGACCTTCAGGCTACCTGGGGTCTCCAAAGGCTGGGGTCCTTCAGAAGTTGATCGCCAGGCCTATCTCCTGAGGTGCCTCTGGGTCAACTCAAACTGGCAGCCAGTCAGTTAGTACCCAAACGCGTAACTACTTGTGCTCCCCACAGGCTCCTGCTAATAAGATTGGTGACTTGATTTCTTTATTTCTTATGAACTTTTTATTTTGTATGAGCTCAGGACGATACAACCTGAAAACCACGGACCTAGAAAACGTCTCAGGGTCCTCCTGACCCCGCCTTCCCCTGAGCCCAGTAGGCAAGGAGGGGCTGAGAAGGGCACCCTGGAGTTCTTGGGAAGTCTAGGAGGGGACGGGATCATTCACTCAACTCCGAGCACTGGAGACACAGCAGAGAACAAACAAAAGTCCTTGTCACATAGAACTCCTCTCCACATTGTCGTTTGGTTCTATTTCTGGTGTCATGAGGGAGCTGTGTACTTCATCAGATTATTTTCTTAAAAGCAGGATGCAAGCTATACTAGTCTGGTCGTAAATCCCACACGTGCAAGGAAACCTTCTCAGCCCTACTATCCCAAGCCTGAGTTCAGATCTAGGAACCCTGCTCCCTGTTCCCAAGACACTGAATACTTTTTCCTGTACCACATTCATTCCACTTATAAATAATGATTGGCATGATTGGTTGTTTAATGCCTCTGTCTCCAAGATTAGTAAGCTGGTCCTGTATAGCACATTTAATAAACACTGTTTCATATTGCTGCTTTGCTTCATCATCATCTTTAATATGTTCTCTGCCTACTTTGTTCATGCTGAGCGGCCTTACAAACCGATCCACAAATACTTGTGGAATGGTTGTCCGAATGAACAAAAGTTGGTGAGAGGCATCCCGAAAGCATCCCAAGTTAGGCTTGAAGTGATAGGGTCGATGTTCTAGCTATGGACCAGCGTTCAGAGGTCAATACCATACCTTACAATAGGCTGCAGGGCAGTCTGGAGGCTGACCTTCATGTCCAGTGGGTAGGCACACTGGAAGTTGATGTTGAGGATGGTGTCTCTGATGATGAAATCATTAGCCAAGGAGAGCATGTTTTTGTAGATGGCATGGGTTTCATTTCTCTTTGGCAGAAAAATAAAACCGCATATATGAGCCCATGAGCATGTGTTCCACTCAAGTATTCCTCCCTCCAGAACCAATGCTCTCAGCCTTTCTGCCCACCCCACCCCTGTCTGTTAATCATCTCAAGTAGGTCCATGGGACTCCCAGGCCAATGACATGGACTCTAGGTGAAGCCTAGCTTACAATGATTGATCTCAAGTGTCAGACCTGCCCAAAGCCCTTTATGTGGACCACCATGTGGAATCTCACACAATTCTAAGGACCCCAAAAGGCAAAGGGAAACCCCACGGGTATAGTGGATGACTCGTTGAGCTGCTAACCGAAAGGCCAGCAGTTGGAAACCACCTTCCCTTCAAGGAAAAATGATGAGGCCTGCTGTGCCCATAAAGATTTACCATCTCAGAAACCCTAGGAAGCAGTTCTACTCTGTCCTGGGGTCACCAGGAATTGGAACTGACTCGATGGCAGCGGATTTGGATAAAGAGCAAAGGGATTTGCCCTAGTCGTATGGCTCCTAACTGGAAGAGCTCCCAGAGTCCCCTGCTCACCCTTCTGTTCGCAATGCTTCGAACAACACTCACCTCCAGGATATTCCCACAGGCACCGGCCTGGGCGGGGCTGGTTACAGACATCCAGTTCCGGGGCTCACTTTGCATGCTGCTGTTGCAGTGTGGGTCCTGCAGGTAGGCACTGACCTCCTCCCCAAAGCCCAGGGCTCCCAGTTGACACCTGTCCAGCGACACTTTGATCTCTGTGGCCCCACAGTCCAACTGGGGCTGCAAACTGTGGACGTCTGGAAAATCAGAAGAGGTGAGCGTGGAGTGGACGGGGGCCTGGAAGCAGAGGCAAAGCCTGCCTTCTCAGTCCTTTTGGCGGAATGGCCCCAATGAGATGGATTCCGTGGATGGGGTCTGGTGCACAGACAGAATTCACACCTGGGCTGGTGGCTATGTCAGGTTGGAAAAGAAGTCCCTAGTCCAGACTTTCCCAGCATGCTGTCTATGCAGACTTGGCTAGGGTTGTGTGCCTCATCCCCACTAGGGATTAGGATCTTTCTGGTCCGCATTTCAGACTAGATTCCCAGTTAGCTACTCATGACTCCTACTCCTCTCTTGGTGTCGTCAGCTCACCTGACCACGTTCTGAGGCATCCTTTTATTTCATTCATCCACTCAACATTGATTACACAAATCTGTCTTGAGGACGTTCTGTCTTCTGGTCTCTGTTCTAGGTACTAAGGATACAGTGCTTATCAAACTCAACAAAGTTCCAACTGCTCTGAAACTTATATTCCAATAGGGGAGACAGTAATGAACAGACATAGGTGATTCATGATGATGTATCCACAACTCTTTTCAAAAGCGATCTAAGTATGGAAGAATATGATATGTGAATATAATATCAAGAACATTACCAAAAAAAGAGAAACCAAGTTTGACCTATGGTTACCATGGTGAAGGAGGAAAAGTTTTTGCATAGGGGCATTGAGTTTATTTTAATGGCGGTGGAACAAGTTGGAGAGAGAGGGCTATGAAGAATGGTTGTACAACACAAAGAGGATAATCAGTGGCACTGAATTATACATGTAAAAGTTGTTAAATTGGAGAATGTTTTGTTGTGTATATATTTGCCAAATGGAAAAAAAATACACAAATAACAGTGAGTGCAAGGAAGAAGAAAATGTTCTAAAATTGATTGTAGCAAAAATTGTACAACTCATCTTGATATGATTGAACTGTTGAATTGTATGTTATGTGAATGAAGTGCCAATAAAACTGTTTTAAAAAATAAATACATGATTCATTCATGAATGCATTGCTTCAATATTAACTTATTTCTTAACATGTGCAGGAGGAGTGAATTATTGAATGTGTTTCTGCTAGCCAGAGTCTCTGAAACTCCCCCCAGACTCCCACCTTTTCCTGTGTAGGTCTGGATAAGAAGGTGGGGAGACACTGATGGGATTCACCTGTGAGTAACTGCGAACAGGAATCATGGCGATTGCCATCTTTCTGGGTATACAGTGAGCCCTCTGTGAAGCAGGACGGGGATCTCACTACCAGCAAGAGCTGGAGTGGAGTATGTCATCTGGACCCTGAGATTCCTGCACAGTGAGCCTCTGTGATCCAGAAGACAGCTTTGACATGTAAGGAGTGGCAGAGTAGCAACCGCAGAACCAGGAGCCCGGGCCGAGAAAGAGGGATGGATTTCCCAGCCCGCAGAGCAAGTAAAGCTGAGTGCCTTGGGGCAGGAGGCTAGCTTGTGAAGTAGGGCTGCCCTGAGCACTTAATTCAGGGATCCGGGCTCACTGGGCTGTGGAGCTTGAGCTGAATGCCTTCAGGTTGAGACTTCCAGAGGAGTGGCATGCCCTTTGGGCAGCTATCGGCAGCCCTGAAAGAACTTTGTAACCTGTCCTGACCGGACTTCTGCATCCTGAGCATTTTTCATTTGCATTGTAACCTGTCTCTCCCTCTCATCATGAATGTTGTCTGTGAATTCTGGGTGGCCATGGCAATGAAATACTAGCACCTAAACCAGTGGTTCTCAACTTCCCTAATGCCTCGACCCTTTCAGACAGTTCCTCATGCTGTGGTGACGCCCCCAACCATAAAATTATTTTTGTTGCTACTTCATCACTGTCATTTTGCTACTGTTATGAATCAGGTGACCCCAGTGAAAGGGTCATTCAGCTCCCAAAGGGATTGCCACCCACAGGTTGACCTAAATGAAGAAGTAGAGAATGTTGTGAGTGACAGAATACAATATATTAGACTCATACAACACAAAACTACATAAGATGTAGGGTCTGCCCACGGGGATTCCTCAGTCTGGTGAAAACCAACCTTCGATGTTTGCTTGGGAGCACTGAGTTCTTGGTGGTGGAAACATTTGGAAGAGGCTCTCCACAATGGTTGGACAGCGTGACGAGTATAATCAATGGCAATGAATGATAGATGTGGAAGTTGTTGAAATGGAGGATGTTTTGTTCTGTATATCTTGGCCACGATTAAAAACAATCATGACACAAATAACAATGGGTACAAGGAAGAAGAAAATGTTTTAAAATGGATTGTGGTGGTGATTGTACAACTCTGCTTGATGTGATTGAACGATTGAGCTGTAGGATATGTGGATGAAGTGCTAATAAAACTGTTTTTATAAAAACACTGAGCTTGCTTCCAATACCTGGTGGAATTCTGGAGCTTTCCCCTCTAGCCTGAAGCCTATTTGGGGGGCGCTTCAGGGGCGTTGTGGCTTTGCTTCCTTTGCGGCTCTGTTACATTCCCTTATTGGTTTGCCCTACCGTGGGGGGCTCAGACTAGACTAACCCCACCCCTGGGTGTCCCCAGTATTGTCCTCTGTCATGGTATGCTCCAGTGAGGGGTCATCATGTCTTGAGAGTATTTCCGACTCCCAGTGGCCATCAAGGACAGAGGAAGGTTGCGGTTAGGGGCTTCCGAGACTGTCACCTTGACCGGAGTATAAAGCTTCCTCTTTCTCCTGCGGAGCTGCTGGTGGTTTCAAACTCACGACCTTGCAGAGAGCAGTCCAATGTGTGAGTCACTATGCCCCCAGGACACCTTGCCCCAGTGAGCTAAAACATGGCAAAGCCAGGACTGGTACAGGAACCTTAGAACCAGCTCCTCCATGGGCAGAGCTCTCGTCCCTAAGCTCACCCCTGCCCGGGCCCTTCTCCTGGTCCCGGTGTCTGTTGCTGGCCTGGCTCTTTCCACCTTTCGCATCATCTGGAATTGAGAACTAAAGTCCCTTGACCCTACCTCCATGTCCTCGACACGGTCAATACTTTGTCCTGGCCCGCCAAAGCTGCCTCCCTCCTTCCCACCCCCAGGTCCTGCCCATGCAGGAAGGCAGACACGGTGCCCCGCCCCACTGCCTGGCCTGCCAGACCACTTACCAGAGCTATTGAGGTCCCGTCTGCAGAAGCAGCCCCAGACACCATCGACAGCACGGCACTCTTCCTCGGGCCGGCAGGACTCCTCACACTTGTTCATCACAGTAGTGGGGTCTGGTTGCAGCACGGAGGAGGCGAGGAGAGAGATCAGGATGCAATGTGGGACAGAACCCAAGGTCTCCAACTCAAACCTCATTCCCTCACGGCCCTGAAGTTCATGGAAGAGCCAAGTCTGGAGCTTGGAATTCCTGACCTCCAGCCCAGAGAAGGAAGGGAGAACCCCAAAGCTTCCATCTTCAACCCTCACCATGACCATACAAGACAGGGAGAGCAGAGTGGGTAAGCAAGGGCAAGGATTCCAAGCCCAGCTCTGCTAGATTGCAGCTTTGTGAGTTCCGAAAAGTTACTTAAATTCTCTGGGCCCCACCAGCCTGTGTGATCATGAGGTGTCAATGGGATCAGGGATCAGGCATCAAAGACCCAGAACAGAAAATCATATCGATGTGAATGAAGGGGAGGGCAGAGTGAAGACCCAAAGCCCATCTG
>NW_022103901.1:24533486-24537309 GCF_000313985.2 Echinops telfairi | reverse complement strand
AGAAAGGGGGAACTAATCACATTGATCTACATATAACCCCCTCCCAGGGGGACAAACAACGGAAAAGTGGGTGAAGGGAGACAGCAGTTGGTGTAAGATGAAAAGAATAATAATTTATAAATTATCAAGGGTTCACGAGGGGAATGAGCTGATACCCAGGGCTCAAGTAGAAAGAAAATGTTTTGAAAATGATGATGGCAACATAGGTACAAATGTGCTTGACACAATGAATGGATGGATGAACTGTAAGCGCCCCCAATAAAATGATTTACAAAAAAACTTCTCTGTGCCCCAGATTCATCCTCGAGGGTAATTGGAGCCCCTATCTCATGAAGTTGCTAAGATGATTTTCAATTTGCCAATATGCTTAAAGCTAAATACGATCTAATTGTTAAAAGTTGTTCATCCTATTTCAAGCGCCCTTTAAATAGCAGCAGGGACACTGGGCACACTCCCTGGGAGTGGTTATTTTTTGCCATTACCCACCCTTCCGACCAGAAAACGGAGATAAAACAAACTTGCCAAACTGGAACTCAAACCCCAAAGATCTCAAGTGCTTAGAAGTATGCAACACAGCATTGATTCGGCAGCTTTCACCCTGGAATCGGAACCTCTGCCTTTACCCTGCTTCCCCGAAAGTAAGACATCCTCCGAAAATAAGACCTACTTACAGTTTTGCCTCTCGCTGAAATATAAGGCATCCCCCCAAAAATAAGACCTCCCGAAAATAAGGCCCTCCGAAGCTACCTTAACTCTGGACTATGGACTGTAGTGGCGGGCACCACCGCGCAGCTCACTGTTGGCCACAGCGCAGCCAGAGCAGCCAGAAAGTACGAGGTCTCTTTTAATTGAACGATAAAATAATAAACAATAAATGTGTACCGTGTTCTTCTTCATGGAAAAATAAGACAGCCCCTGAAAATAAGACCTAGCGCATCTTTGGGAGCAAAAATGAATATAAGACACTGTCTTATTTTTGGGGAAACAGGGTTCTAGAGCTGTTGGGAGATCTGACAGCCCTTGGGATATAGTCACACCGGGCAGTAATTGGTTTTGTGTCTTTTACTCCAGCCCCGCCCCACTCAAACGCTCCTGACCATGAGAGTTGTACTAGGGCCTCCTGCCCTGGAAGTGCCGCTGAACCTCGCTGCTCACCTGTGCAATATCTCAGATAGCAGTTGGCTGTGCCCTGAAACCGGTACACATAGTACCCAGCCGGGCAGGCCTTCACCAACACCTCCTCCTTCCAGAAGCAGCAGTTGCCACTCCAGTGAGCACATGCAGTACGGTTGACAATGCCTTCCTCGCTGGAGGGATGGGTCCCATTCAGCCACATGGGAGCAGCCGTCTGGCAGCGGTAGACTGGGCCACACGTCTCTGGCATCTGGATGCCCCCTTCACCCACGAAGCGGTACCAGCCTGTCAGTTGGTTATCACATAGGTAGACGCCTCCTGTGTACTCGTACTCGATGCTTCTGGAGGGTTCGTCCAGCTGGGTATGATTCTGGCAGGGGTCAAAACAGATGTTGGCCTCGGGGGTCCCAGGGGCCCCACATTGCAAGCCCAGCTGGTAGGCACCTGGGAAAGTCAGAGGACACTTGGGTTAACTCAACCGTCCCACAGTTGACGGGTCTTTTGTCCTCCCCCTCTGTGTGCTAATTTGGATCTGCTTAGGACCCTAAAGAGTGTTTGCGATGCACTAAGCACGTGTCTCCTGGCTACTCACTGACCGAGTGGCAACTTGAACTCCCACAGAGGCATCTCAGATGACAGGCCTAGAATTTGCTTCCCAAGATCACATCATGAGAACTTTCAGTACACATGGGGTGACCATGAGTTGGAGTCAACTTATCCACTTGACCACAAAAAGTCCTGGTGGCATGGAGCCTAACACAAACAGTGGCCACGCAATTCATTCATTGCACAGCCACAGGGTCACAGTCATCCGTGGAGGCTTTAGGTAGTGTTTTAGAAGCGTGAAAGCCACCAAGGCCACTACTAGGCCCCACCCCGGGACATCATTCACACTGAGCTTGTAAAAGGTGTCATCCTGGAGTTGTGCTGTGCTCCTTTCCCTGCTTGGCCTCTTGTCCCATTCTGGTATTTCCCTTCATTAGTCATACAGCTTCACTGGGAAAATTCCAAGCATCATTAAAATGGATAAAATAGCAGCGAACCCAAACCAAGTAACCTTGCACTTGATGCATCCAGTTTTCTGACTCTTAGATGCAAAATATTTAAGTGGATTTAATGCTGAGTAGCTCCCTGCACACTTATATTTTTACTCAATATACTGCAGACATCTTACAGTATCTGTAGATTTAGGTCAATTACAGGGCTTCTCAGCTTTGGCTCTATTGACAGTTTGGACTAGGTAATTATCTGTCACTGGAGGCTGCACATTGTAGAAAATTCAGTAGCATCCTTAGTCTCTACCCACTTCATTTCCATAGGACCATTCCCCACCCCCAGTTATAGCAGTCAAAAATGTCCCCCAACATTGCCATACATGTCTTGGGGAGCAAGGCTATCCATAGTTGGGAATTATTACTCTAACATAGTGGTTCTTAACCTGTGGGTCACGGCCCCTCTGGGGGTTTCGAATGACCCTTTCACAGGGGTCGCCCAATTCATAACAGTGGCAAAATGACAGTGATGAAGTAGCAACGAAAATAATTTTATGGTTTGGGGGGATCACCACCACATGAGGAACTGTATGAAAGGGTCACGGCATGAGGAAGGTTGAGAACCACTGGTCTAACAGCAGCATTTGGGGATTGCCTATCTTCTGTGATTTTTTAAACCATTACAGAGACTGTGACCCATACACCAATTTAAACGCATGTAGAGACCTAAATGAAGGAGGCATTGGGGCTGGATAAGCAGGGTTTGAATCCAGCACCACCTGCTGGCACCCAGTCCATGTCCTGGGTCATGCTGACCACATCTGTTTCCCGGCCTCATTATTGACTTGCCAAGTTGCTTTGCGCAGGTCTTGTTTAAAACTTTGCCTGCTAAGAAATAACACCTGTGAAACCACAGGTAGGATGGACTAGGGCTGTTTTACCTATTACACGTGAAAATAACTGTATCGCCTTAATTTTTAAGAATGCCTACCCTTATACCCCTAGAATCATCTTGGAATACATATCCCCATTTTGGGAAACACAGTTTTAAAGGATCATCAGAGAATCAAATGTGGCAAGCCATGTCAAATGAACGTGGGTCATGAGCCAAGAGCCTGGGTCACAGCCAAATTCAGCTCCTTCTCTTTCTAGTTCTGGTTTGTTGAGCTATTGTGTAAGTCCACAGACGTGCTATCAACAAGTAGGCTAATCCATTGAGACCAACATGGATTTGTGGTTGCCAAAGGTTGGAGGAGGAAGCAAGGGGTTGGCTGTGTACAGTGTATGGGGTTTCTGTCTGGACTGATTGGAAAGTTTGGGGATTAGATCATGGTGATGGGTGAACAGCACTATGAATGTACATAATGCAATGGAAATGTAAAGTTAAAATGCTGGCAAGGATGTTTTATTTTATGTGTATTCCACCACGGTCTAAAAGAGAGGTTTTCCAGCCTCGCTCATGTATTTGCTTTCATTAAAGGAAAGAAATCTTGGCACCTGTTGTTCTTGGATGGTTTCCTGGACACCCTGTACTTTCCCACCAGGGACCATGAGCTCAAACAAGCCCCTCCCCACATATGGCCTGGGCAGAAATTTTCCCCTTGGTGTCAAGCCTGACAATACTTTGGGAAAGCATCTAAGATAAGGTGACCAGACGTCCTGCTTTTAGCAGGACAGTTCCGATTTTTAGCATTTTT
>NW_022103901.1:24523858-24533306 GCF_000313985.2 Echinops telfairi | reverse complement strand
AAGATGCCCCCAGTCCCAGAAGATCTATGGCAGAGCCATAGAGAGCTCATCCAATCTGGTCATTTCACTCCAGATGTGCAAATGTATACCAAGGAAGGGGAAGGCACTTACCAAAACAAGGCCACGGAATGATTAAGTGTCCAAGTCAGGAATGAAACCAAGCCTTTTGATTTCCAGTCCTTTGCCATCTGCTACAGTTCACGTATTAATTAATCTTCTCAGCCTCCTCCCAACACCTGAGCAGGGGGGTTCTGTAATTGACTCCCACTGCCCTTGGAAAGTACTTTCTGACTCGCTAACTCCTTCATTCTTTGAGGAGCTGTGACTTGATGCCACTTCCCGCTACCACATTCCTCCGTACCTCCAGCTTTTGGGTCTCTGCCGAGGGAGGCAAGCCCGCTTTTCTCATTGACCCCACTCCTCCTTGGCTAAACCTCCCCAGTCCCTCTGTGGGTCTTGCTGGGTACCTAAGCTGCCCAGCTGGCAGAGCACTCACCTGGCTGCACTGCAGGTACCATCGTCAGAAGGCCAGAGGCCAAGGTCAGCCAGAGGAGAGCAGAGCCCACCATCCTGGGCATATGTGGAGCCATGCGCCTCCCTCAGCAGTGTGCGGTTTCTCTGCTCAGCTACTTGAAGGGAAAAAGCAGTTCGGATCAGGATGATGACCCCCAGGTGTGAGGGTGAGCGTGGGACATACCGCGGTGTGGTGTTTACTGCCCGGCATGAGCTATGCTAAGCCTCTTCGATATCATTTTGAAGGCTCTCAGAAAAGAGCCCTGGTGGCCTGGTGGTTAGACATTGGGCTGCAAACTGAGAGGTCAGCAGTTAGGAACCACCAGCCCCTCTGAAGGAGAAAGATCGGGCTTTCTACTCCCGTACAGAGTTCCAATCTCAGCCACTCGTAGGGACAGCTCTACCCTGTCCTATACAGTCACCATGAGTCGGAATCAACTCCTCGGCAGTGAATTGTATTTTGTTTTGTCTCCCAACCCCCACTGGGAGCATATTTATGATGTTCCTACCTACCGAGAAAGTGCTACTCTTTTCTCCACGTTACAAATGAAGCTGAGACGAGGGGAACCTTCTGCCAATAAGTATTTACTGAGCCACGCCTGAGTGCAGGTCTTGTGCCAGAAGTCAAACAGCTTCCTTGAGTCCACAGACCTATGTTCTCTGAAACAACACCTTTGAAATTTTCCACGGGTGACTGTGTTGCCTCAAAGCAGGCACGACATAAAGAAACGGAGCGGCTGGCAGGGGTAGGAGACTGGCGAAGAGGTGATGTTGCCGGCGTGAAAACCAAAGGCCACCTTGCAGCTAGCCAGTACTGCAGAATCTCCGCCAGTCCCGACTTGGGTTTGAGGCCCACGCTCTCCAGATATTAGACAGAGGAGGAGGGTGATGGTGCCTGTGGATATCCACAGACAAAACCAGTGGTGGTCCTTTCTTGGTTCTACGCATCCGGCACAGAATAAATTGCAAATAAAAGTTCCCATAATTCTAAAGCCTCTGGAGGAGACCTCTACGTGGAAGATGTCCATAAGGATGAGATAGGTCAGCCCAAGGCCCGTGTCTCTTGCTCTGATCACCTCTTGCCTGGCACACAACTAGTGCTCAAGAAAGTGGAAGGATGGGGGAATAAATAAAGGTGATTTGCAAACACAAAGAGCAATGACATTTGCCCACTCTTAAATCATAGTTCTTCTGAGAGCCTGTTTCCCAGCATGGGCTAATCCCTGGGTGACTTCTGGGCACCTCTAAAAGAGATCAGTTGACGAGAAAGAACTCTTTCTAGAAGGAAGGCAGATCAAGAATATGTGATCAGAGAGCAGGATCAGGAGAGCACCCAGGACTGCTTCCTGCTGGAGGGGCAATTCCAAGTAGATGCTAGATGCCTATCTTCCTTTAAAAGATATGGTGCCGATAGGTCTGGCCCAGCCAGCAGGCACCTGAAATCATGTAGTAAACTGAACATAGAGTGATATCTGGGGCACCTGACAATGGCCGTGAGGCCATAAACAATTAAGCCCAGCCAGTCCGGCGGGTCAAGGGGGAGCACCTGAGGAGAAAGCCTGCTGGGACTTGCAGTAGGACTTACCTTGGGGTAAGATCTCAGAGTTTAGGAGGAAAGAGTTCCTCCTCTGGCCTGGTGTGGGAAAGCAAACTGCTGTGGGCTGTCCTTTTATTGCCATTTCCCACCCATGTGGCTCCCCATGATTGGTGCTGAAGCATGACGAATTAGTTACTCTAGGAGGCATACCCCGGATGTGCTGGGTATGGTGAGATAAGCAACTTCGTGTCAATTATGGTGAGAGAAGGCCCCTCTGTCACCGGCCCCCACCCCCTGCCCCAATATAAACTCTTTCAGCAGTTTTGCCGTCCTTCCAAACTTGCCCAGGAAAGCTGTCAGCACACACTGAGTGCCATCCGCACTGGGCACTGCTGGCTAGTTTGCACCCATCACTTCTAACACTTAATCCTCACAAGAAACCAAGGATACTGGTACCATATTTACTACCCAAAACAAAACACTCATCCACAGAAGCTGAGCCTCCAAAGGAAGGTGGGGAGAAATAAAAAAGGCCCGTGTTTGCACCATGGGTTTCCAATGATACCTTGTGTTCATGCCTAATCACCTTCGGCCTCTAGCTGGAGACCGTGTGGTTTGGGATCAGTTTGAGGCAGGGAATAAAACTGTAAAAGGCACAGGGTGTCTTCCATGTTTGACCCATAGAACCATAAACGGAAAACCTGAAAACTAGAGCCACTAGGGTCAGACATAGAAGGGCAGGGCTAATGAGCATTCCCAAGAAACAAAAGGTCAGGATATAAAACCCTTGGGAATGATGCTCCAGGATGGGAACGATTTTTCCAGGGGAAAAAATGTGTTTGTTAATGACTATAATCATGTATAACCAATCACAGGGATACACAACCAAACCTGCATGGCTAAACCAACTGACTCCACTCACTCAGGTGGCAATGACTTAGTCAGTGACTGTGACCTTCCCAGCCGTAATCCCGTATGTGAGATCTTATCAATCTGGACCTCGTGTGTCTGTGGCAATCATCCCACTTTGGAGGATATGCTCAACTAATGAACAGGAAAAGGATGGCGATGAAGATCTGACCGTAGTAAACCAAAACCATACTCATTGCCATTGAGTCGTGGTGGCCCCATAGGACAGGATAGTACTGCCCCTAGGTTTCCAAGGTTGTAACTCTTCACAGGAGTAGAAAGTCTTGTCTTTCTCCCATGGAGGTGGATGGTGGTTTCAAACGGCTGACCTGTTTGTTCACGTGAATGGGGCCACACTCTGTTTCCTTGATGACATTTTAAAGATCCCTCCTTAAAACCAGGCCTAAACCAGGCCACTGTATAATAATATCATATCAACATTATCACCTCCCCTAGAAAGGCAGACTTCCATTTCCTGGCTGAGCTTGGGTAGGAGCAAGAGCCCCTGCTCAGACTTTGGGTATCTTTGGCTTCTAAGTCTAGATCCTGTATCAGGCTCGCCCCTGCCTGACCTTGGATTTCGGTCTGAACAAGACCTACCACCAGGAGAGACATTTCCTCGACCTTTCATGAGTTTCTGTGGGACACTGCAGAACTCAGGAACTTGAGGGAATCTATTCAAGGGAGGAATACAGGCAAAATGGAGCTGAATTACATTTTGGAAGAGTTTGACATTGGGACATCATTAATTTCCAGTTCTTTGGGACTAGTATCCTATGAATTTTTCTAAAAGAAAATACTACCATAATATCTAGCCCATTCCCAGCTGAGGTCACCTTCACATTTCAAAGGGTTTCAAGTTAAAGCTGATCTATGTACAAGCAATCATTAACCCCATACCATTCTTTTGTTCTCAGTGTAAATAGACCCTTCTCTTCACGTAAGGATGGACTGCTTTGTTTCACTTAACATTGTCCAGCTCCTATTATTTCTCAAGAAAACTGATTTTCTTGCACTCTAATAGAGTACACGGTTTCCTTTGGAGTGAATCTACCCAAATGTTAAATACCTAACGTTGAGAGTCTTGACGACGGTCAATTTCATGATAATAAATGAAGAATTGATGTGTTAGTCAGGGTTGACTAGAGAAAAAAATTCAGACACTCATATGTGTATAAGAAAGAGCTTTATATGCAAGAGCAATTGAATATTGAGAAAATACCCCAGCCCAGTCCAGATCAAGTCCATAAGTCTAATATTAGCCTATATGTTTGATACCAATCTATACATTCCTCTTCAGACTCACAAAACACATGCAATGACACCAAATGCAGGAAAATCACAGGCCGGTGGGTGGAAAGTCTTGTAGATCCAATGAGAGTGGAAGCATCTCAGCACAGTCAGGGGTCTCCACGTGGCTCCTTCAGCTTGAGGGCTCTAGTGTAACTCCATCTGTTTTCTCAACAGGAATGCCTCACAGGGAGTGTACATGTGTCCTGCCTCCAACGAGCTATTTATCTCCTTAGTACCTCCAAATGAGGTCATCAAGCATCGACCTGATTGACAGGCTAAACTCCACCCCTTCACTCTTAAGCCTCAAAGTGACAACAGATCATGTAACCACCACCGATGACAAGGCCCCCAAGACAAAATAAGCCTGGCAATAGCGTCTCTTTGCTAGGTGGGCTATCCTAGAGCTCAGAAAGTGTGGAACTGAGACTCAAAACAAACGCACTGCTACCCAGTCAATGCTGAGAATAGCAGCCAGGAGCAGAAAGCCCAGTCTTTCTCCCTCAAAGCTGCTGGTGGTGTTGAACCACGGACCACGTAGGTTGTAGCCCAGCACGTCACCACTACACTGTCAGGGCTCCTTGTGGAACTGAGAGGAGGGTGTAAAAGATTAGACTTTGAAATCCAGGTTTAGACCTCAATTTTATGGCATGGTAGATCTCCTGGGATTGGGAAACGAGGCAGAGTTTTGACAAAATGAATGTCTACTGCCTTTTCTGTGCTGCTCTGGGCCCCTTTAAGGAGCCACAGATGGTGGGCACTGGGGACACCTCCTGGCCTAACCTCAACTTTGGTGGGTGGAGTAAGGTGCCGTGAGCTACCTTCCCCACTGTGATCCAGAAGAATCTCTGATTCCTCAAAGACAACCCTTGGAATTCCCCAGCGACCTAGGGACCTTTGTTTTCTCAAAGTGCCAGGCAGCACGTAAACCTGTGAAAATGAGTGGGAACCCCAAAGGCCACCGCTGTATACTAACCTCAGGAAATAAGGGGAGCATGCTACAATCCAGCATACACATGCAATCATTCAATTAACCCTGACTGTGTGCTTGGGCTCAGAGACTCTCTCTAGACAGGTGCTCAGAGAAAAACCAAACTGCATAGAGCAGCGGTTCTCAACCTGTGGTCGTGAGCCCTTTGGGGGTCAAATGACCTTTTCACAGGGGTCACCTAAGACCATCAGAAAACATATTTCCAATGGTCTTCGGAACTGAGACACCACTCCTCTATCCATCTCCACGCAGGTCCACCCACATGCAGATACGCCCATGTACGAGTACCCGGCGTGAAGACTGTTACCCATGCTTCAAGACAAAATCTCATTATTTGTTATTAGAAATAAATATTTCACAATATAGAATTACATATTGTTTCTGTGATTCATCACTATGCTTTACTGATGTTCAATTGTAACAATGAAAATGCATCCTATCAGATATTTACAATATGATTCAGAACAGTAGCAACATTAGAGTGATGAATTATGAACTAAAATAATTTTATAGTTGGGGATCACCACAACATGAGGAACTGTATTAAAGGATCGCGGCATGAGGAAGGTTGAGAACCGCTGGCCTAGAGGCACAATCTGAGAGACGTCATTGGATTGGCATAGGTGTGGGGAGAGGGAAGGGTATACAGGATGGTGTATTTCTTCCAGTGGCACCTGGCTGGACAGGAGAGTTCCCACTGAGGGGGTCCTGTTCTTGGGGAATCTTTTTCTGATTTGAATTTGGTAGGCTACCCAAACCAGTCACATCATAATGCTAACCTAAGGTGACCAGACGTCCCACTTTTGGCAGGACAGTCCCAATTTTTGGCTTTTAAAAGTCCTGAGTTTTTGAAAGAATGCACGACAAGCTAGGGAATGGTCTATTTGGTCCATATAGACCAAATTTTTAATCAAGACCCCCACCGCCGCCGCCCCACCGGTCAATGGTGTCCCGCTTTAAATCTGGTCATGTTATGCTAACCCCCGCCGCCCCCCTGCACCCAAGTTCCAAACTGAGGTATGTTAGATATGCTAATCTGTTAAGGGGAGGGAGTAAGAAACATGGACAATCAATTCCTTTGACGGCGTTTCCATGCTCGACTCTGTGGGCGAAAGGAAGGAAAGGGTATCAGGTGAGCCTACAGAAACACAGGGGGTGCCCGCTTATTGGAAGCAAAGCTGGTGCGACTCCTTATCACATACTCTGAACACGTTATCAGGAGGAACTAGGCCCTGGAAAAGGATATCATGCTCGGTAAAGTTGAAGGCCACTGACAAAGAGGAAGAGCCTCAGTGGGTGCAACAATGGGCTCAAACGGTAATGACTGTGAAGATGGTGCAGGGCTGGGCTTCATGCTCTTGTACCTGGGTCACTATGAGTCAGAACCAACTAGAGGGCACCTACAACAACAACAACAACAACAACGATGTGATAGTGTGGCTAGCCCTTCCCCAGAGTTCTGGGAATGCTTCTGTCAACACAACACGATGGTTCCAGCTGCCTGCCATGAGTAAGCCAATTCACGAGACAGGTGTGGGGGAAGGAGAGCTTCGCTGAATACGATATTCAAGGGGACAGAGTGGATACGGCCCAACAAAGAGCTGTTTCCCCGAAAGGAGAGAAGGGGAGAGATTTTATACGTTAGGAAAGGGGCAGGAAATAATCTTGTAACTTGAGTTAATAAATAGCATGTCTTTTTCTTCTGTTCCTTCTGCTCGGGTGGCACGTGGCTGGCACACTGTGCATGGTGATCGTAGGATGGAAGGACTGGTCTGACTTTCCTCAAGACTCAAACGAGGACATTTCAGTTGACTTCGTCTGCAGCAGACATTCCTGTTCTTCTGGCCTAACATTACAAACAAATCATTTGGTGTCCTTCTTACTAAAGAAACTACAAGTGATACTCATCATAAAAATGCTAATAATTCTTAGCCCACTCTTCACTTATTTCGTTGACTCTACCTCCCCTTAGATCATTTCAATAGAAGTTACCTTAAACTCTAACTTTAAGAAAATAAATGAGAACAACAGAAGCTAGTTAATTTACCACAAACTCCAATCCAAACCACAAAGCTAGGCTCCAAAGGCAAGCAAAATGCACGGAGCCCTAGCAGTTTCCTGAGGCTTGTGCACGATCAGTTCGGATACATTATTGGTTCTCAACCTTCCTAATACCGAGACCCTTGGATACAGTTCCTCATGTTGTGGTGACCCCTGCCAACCATAAAATTATTTTCGTTGCTACTTCATAACTGTTATTTTGCTACTATTATGAATCGGGCGACCACTATGAAAGGGTTGTTCGACCCCCCAAAGGGGCCGCGACCTACTGCACTAGGGCTTATAAGAAGAGCAGGGTCTGGCGATTGCCTATTTGACATCCAGAAAAACAGACTTTCGAACTTATGAAGACCTAGTTCTGGGTGGCTGGGGGGCTGAGAGACCTGTGCAGGCCACAGTCTGCGGTCAGAGTCCTTCTGGTAAGACCTGAACTAACCATGTGTGGTTTGAGCCAGAGACAGTGCCACTGGTTGGCTGGTATTAGAGATAAATATGGGAAAGCATGGCTAATAACAATCTTCATATTTTGGGAATCAGTCCATTATGTTGCTATTTTTAAAGTTTGTGTGTGTATGTGAATTCAGTGAAGGTTTACATATCAAAACAGCACGTTCACATCCCAAAATGCAAACACATTTTGTTTCACCTCAGTGATTGCAATTCCCTCAATGTAACATCACTTATCCCACTTCCTCTTCATGTTTCCTGATTTATTCTGTACTCAACTACTCTTGTCGCAGTGGCAGGAGAATCACATTAATGGGGAACTTAGACCACAATAACAAACACAACTCAAGACCCTCAAAGTAGCCCACCCTTTCTTTTTTGCCACTCTGAAGTCTCCAGCATTCTCACTCTTGATTCGCTTCCACCAGCTGTGCAGAGGAATACAGGCAGAGCCCTTGTTTCGTCACTCCTTGGTCTCCCTGGGAGTTGTCAAGTTATCTTGGGGTTCCGAGAACCATCTACATGCTGGTGAACTGCAAATCCTTACACCTGGTCCCTTCCCTCAACTTCAGATTCATCTACTCAGGGGCCTGTTGGGCCCCTCCACTTGAGTTGAGATTCGTGAGACATCTCATTGAGTAGGTTCAACTCTAAACTCTTCATTTCCCCTCAATCTTCTACTTGATCACTTGTCTTACCCAGTGGAGCCAGGCTGGGGACCTAGGTCCCTCCTTTCTAGGTTTTCTTTTCTTCCTCAATCTTCCTTCCCAATAATCACCAAATCTTGCCATTGGACCTTTTTAAACGTCTCATTCTTTCTTCATCCTCACTTCTCCTACCAGGGCGATTGGAACAACTACCTAGTGGATTGGCCTACTTGTCTTCCGTTTACCTTTGAGTCTGTTCTCGCTCCTGCATCATCTTTCAGGGCTTCCCTCTCTTTGAGTTCTAAGCTCTCCGGGGTCTGGTCCCTGTTTACAACCACTAACTCATCTATAGGTTCTTATCTATACATCCTAGGCTCTAGCCAATCTGTGATTCTCTGAACTCTTTATTCCCTCATCCAGATCCCTCTACCCAACTTAGCATGTGGTTCACTAGCTCCAGGTAAACTTTCCTAATGCCACTGGCTGAACAGTGTTCCTTCTCTCTGATCCTTTGCCTCTCCTGGCTGATGCCAGTCACACCCAACTATGTATCTGCCCACCCAGAAGGCTACCTTTGTAGCCATAACCTGTGCTTCAGGTGCCATTGAGTCTTTCTGACTCGTGGCCACCCAATAAATAGAAGGAAACACTGCCAGCCTCACAGGTTGAGGTAGTTTATTGTGCCAACCTGGCTGATACACATATGTGGGGTTCATTGAAGGACGGAGGGATAAATGGCTCAGTGAGACTCGCCTTTCTAGTTCTCGGGTCTCTTGCTCTGATGGTCGGACCAGGGTGCAGCTGCCTTAGCCAGTCCCCTGCTTTAGCTGGCAAGGCTCACTTCCTTCCTCCTCATCCCTTAGAACTGGTGCCTAGTGTGCATGGTGGAGTGGAGCAAACGGAGAGCATGGCAGTGTGGACCCTCAGATTCTCTCCCACAAGCAATGCCTCAGCTTCTGTCTGTCTTAGTCAAGTGATGGTGGAAAGGAGCAAGCACGATCCTCCTTCAGAGCACTTCTTACGTCTCACTGCCTAGAATGCTCATGCTCAGAT
>NW_022103901.1:24465005-24523336 GCF_000313985.2 Echinops telfairi | reverse complement strand
GGCGGACATATGGGTTAATGTTGGACTTGTGGGCTTGGGCAGCACTGGGTTGGGATGTTTTCTTGATGTGCACTTACCCTTTATGTAAAACTCTCTTTTACACATGAGTTTCTGTGGATTTGTTTCTCTAAAGTACCCAGAGAAACACACAGGTGTTCCTATGTCTGAGCCCATTGTTGGGTCAATCCATCTCCTTGAGGGCCTCCCCACCCCCCCACCTTTGGTGGGCACTCTACCAAGATTGCTGTTCTTACCTGGGGCTGTTCCCTCCTGATCACATGTCCAAAGTGAGTGACACAAGCCTTGCCATCCTCATGTCAAAGGAGCATTCTGGATGCATTCTTTCAAGGCAGATGTGTTTGTTCTTTGGCACTTTCAATATTCTCCACCAACACCATACTCCTCGTGTATCGATTCCCCTAACATATCACAGATCCTGTGTTTCAAAATGTGTGTGGACTCTACTGAGCTCAATAACTTACGAATAGAAAGCTGGAATGGGAAGACAAGAGCAGGGCAGGGCAGGAATAGAGGGGATGATTCATTTAGATAGACCTTCTTTTCTCCCAACTCTTGCTTTCTGTCTTGCTTGTATGTTTTATGGTTTGTATTATCCCCTTAAGTTCTGTTGCATGTGAGTCAATGGAAAGGTGCCTGGCCCAGCTGGGCCCAAGGACAGGGCTGGGATCCACACAGCGGTCCTCCTGTGTAAAACTCTTACGTAAAGGCAGCAGGCACGTGTCCTCGGTGTGTGTCTGCCTGTGATAAGAAGTCTCTTAACCTAAGGTACACTCCTTGCAGCCCCCATTTGCTGATATACACATGTGTTTTTCCCTGGGTTCACAAGGAAATACAGCAGTAAGTCCTTGGCCTCTCCTGAAATGCCACAGCTGGAGTCTGAGGAAGCAGTTGGCACCAGGGCAGACACACACCATGAGCATTGGTTTCCTTTTGCCCCTGGCTGCCTGGGTCTTGCTGGGCCCGTCAACTTGAAGTGTCTGTGCCTGGCAGCTCCAAGTTCTGGGCCTGTACAGAATCTCCTCCTGGAAGCGCCCTCCAGAGTAGAGGCCCTGGATTCGCTCATCATGGATGACGGGGTACTGGAAATAGATGGGCAATCTAGGACTTGGGCTGGGGAGGCAAGGAGGCATCTTGAGGAGGTACAGTGCCTCCACATCACCTCCTTTACTCGTCACAGAGTCAAGACCCAGGGGACAGGGGCTGCCTTTGTCTTGCTCACAGCTCAAAGAAATGTTTCTGGAATCCTGAATGGGCCCCAAGAGGGCACCACTATCAACAGATGCAGTAGCCGGTTAGAGAGTCTCCGCTTCTGAAATGCCTGGCACACTTGTAACTATTTGTCCACAGCCTCTTCCCCTGCCACACTGGGAGCCCCAGGAGGTCAAGGCCTGGCTTGTTCACAGCTGGATCCCAGCATCTAGCACAGCGCGGGCATGGAGCTGGTGTTCAGGACATATTTGTGAAACGAATGACTGAGTGAGCAAATCAGTCATGTGACTTGATTAATGTCACCCTGCAGAACCAGGGTTTAACCCTGTCCTCTGATCAAGCCGTGAACTCCATCAGGGCAGAGCAGGGTCTGACTTTCGCACCAGGAGGTCCCAGCACCACGGACAGTGCCTGATGCCTATTCAGCTGAAATTGTTCGGGAAGTACCTGCTGAATGGATCCTGAGTGAATGAATGACTTCAAAGACCGGGTTTTAAAAATTATTATATTGCCACCCCCTTTAAGGAGGCTTGGGCTTATGCACCAGCCCTATTTTGAGAGAAGGCAGCATTTAAGGACGGGCTGTCTTTCCATCGGGAGCGTGAAGGAAGCACGAGGAGCTCCTTGTGGTGTGCTTGGAGCACCAGGCTGCTTCACCACCAGCCCCGCTCTGGGCAGCAGGGAGGGAGGGAGTTGGGAGCCACAGACCTTGGGTTTCAGGCACTGGACCATTGAGGCATCAGGGTGAGAGTGGCCAACAGAAGCACCCAGGTCTTCAGGAGCCCTGAAAGGAAAGCAATTTAAAGGTGCTGCTGGCACAGATGTGCAATTACTTAAAAAAAAAATAGCCTCCTCTAGCCTGACCTCTGATAGGAAGTTCTACCCTTCCTATGAAAAAACAAACTCACTGCCATTGAGTCAATGGCACAGCGATCCTACAAGACAGGGTAGATGCCCCTGTGAGGTTCCCAGACTGTAACTCTTGACAGGAGGAGAAAGCCCTGTTCTTCTCCTACGGAGTGGCTGGTGGTTTTGAACTGCTGGCCTTGAGGTTAGCAACTGAACGTGTAACCACTAGGCCCCCGGGGCTCCTGTTCCCTGTCCTGAAGACTAATTAGAAAAAGGTGGGCCAATTAGGAAAAGGCAGCTGTTCGTGTGGGTACCAGGCTTAGTCTACCCTCAACCGAATGTTCGTGTAGTTGCCAACCTGCTCCACCATACGTGGCATCCCTGTGTGTGTTCAGAGGGCACAGTCTCTTGCACTATGACTAGGACTCTTTTGCACTAACCTCTCCCAGGCTGCACTGAGTTTGCTCATCCCAAGTACTGGGCTGGTGTGACACCCCCTGGATCTAGGACTTGCTCTCCGTCTAGAGGGTGAGATGGTTCTGTGGCCATGAAAATCAAGGCCGTATAATCCCATCATCCCATTCTTCATGGTTGGAGGGATAAAGAAGTAAAGAGGCAGCGTTTCCGGCCTGTGTGTCCGGTTTACCCTTGCACCAGGCTTGGACCACAGATGAACCCAGCAAATCAGTACTGAGTCCTGAATGGAGAAGGGTTAGCGGAGCTGCAGCCGATGCACAGGCTGCCAATCACACAGCCTGGGAATGAGGGTGTGTGAGTCTGCATGCAGGTAAAACATTGAGCAGCTGCAGCCGTCTGTGCATCTGTGTGTGCAGCCACCATATGATCGCGTGTGTGTGACTTCATGTGCCTGTCTGTGTGTATGTGTCTGGAGGGTCTATGTTCTGTTGTCCCTACCTACAAGCATGGGCGTGACCACTGTGAGACCACTGGGATTATGAGCACAGGGGAAGCTTTGGGGCTAGGTGTCCCCACGGTTATCTGTTGAGTGCTCAAATCTAGCAGGTCAACCCTCTGGTGGATAGAAGCCCTGGGACCCTCGGCAGGGAGGACTTAAGCTTACCTGAGCAGCTGGGCACAGCCCTGGACACGGGGGCTTGGGTATCTGTGGGGGAAAGTGCAGGGTCAGTGCAAGAACAGGGGCCTGGGGATGGCGAGAGGTTGGCCATAGGGGCCTAGGAGATGTCCCGCAAGCTTTTCTTCACCTGCAACTGGAGTGATCTTTTCAGAACCCTAACCTGATCATGTCATTCCCCGACCCCAGACCTGTCCGGGGCTCCTGCTATGTGCATGCTCAAGGTGTCAGCTCAAGGTGTCGAGAGCTTTGAAGGTCTGGGTGTCTGATCCCACCCTCACCCCCCACCCCCACACAGGCTCTTCTTCCAACCTCCTGGCCTTCACTCAGTCCTTCTAAGGCTTCTGTTCAGGCTCCCCTCTGTGTCTAGAGTCCTTCTCCTGCACCACCACCACCCTTCCCTGGTAAAACCCTCCTCAGTTTCCAAATTAAAAAACGAAAACCAGAAAAGCCCACTTCCATCGACTTTAATCATGATGTTCTAGGACAGAGTAGAGCTGCTTCTGTAAATCTCAATGGGAGTAGAAAGCCTCTTCTTTCTCCCACAAGAAACTGGTGGTTTCAAACTGCTGACCTTTTGATTAGCAGCCTAACTCCTCACTCACACTGCCACCAGCACTTCTCCTTCGAATCTCAGCTCCAGTTTAACTTCTGGGGGATCTCCTTGACCAGGCCTGGGCTCCTGTTGTAAGGGCCCAGCACTTTTCTCACTACATGTGTCCCCGTTGCAGTCATACATGTACTACTGGGGGGCGGTGAATGCTGTAGTTCTGACTGGTCCACACTCATCAGGTAGGCAAGGCCTACGTCATCACTTGCTCATCACGAGATCACCAACTACTAGCATAGGGCCTGGACACACAGGCACAAACACGTACGTGCAATGAATGAATGGTACCAGGACTGGTAAGGGCAAGGTATCCCACGCTGCCCCCAGAATCCACCTGCTCTTAGATATCTGACCCAGGCAGGTCCCAGGGCCAGGCTCTGTCATCTCGCCTCAGAGATCGTGCCCCACCAGGGCCACTGGGAGTGAATCGCTCTCTTACTTTTCCGAGTGATGGGTCCCAGGTTCAGGACACGGGTTGGGTCTATGGGACTCCCGCTGCGGAATCTCGTCCCAGAGCAGGTCTGCAGAGAGAGGGAGGGCGAAACAGAAAAGCTTTGTGAGGGAGACTGGATTCTGCCTGCCATGGAGTAGGCTGTGCTCCCCACCAGGGAACCTTTAATGGGGGGTTGAGGGTGGTACAGGAGTGTGGCAAAGTAGTTGCGAGTTCTTGACCCAGCTCAGCCATTTGTTACTCAAGGACCTTCAGCAAGTCACTTAACGTCTCTGAGAAAATGGGGCTAAAAATGTCTTCCTTATTAGTTGCCTTCAAGCTGATTCTCACTTATGAAGACCCTGGAACTGTACTCTATAGGGCTTGCATGTCTGCTCTTATGGAAGAAGATCACTAGACCTATTTTCCTAGGTCTTTATGGATGGGTTTAAACCTCCAATGTACTTAAATAGTCATTGCTTAACTGCCAACCTAAATTTTGGAGGTTCAAACTCACCCGGTAATACTACAGAAGAAAAGGTCTGAGTTTGATAATCCCTAAAGATTACAACCAAGGAAACCCTACAGAACAGTTCTATGCTGTAGTACATGGAGTTGCCCTGAGTTGGAATTGACTTGGAGGCAACCAACCCCACTATCACCACCACCTCCTTTAGAGTCTTGCTGTTGGGCGTCAGAGCCTGGTGTTGCAGTGGAGAAGGCGTTGAGCTGCTAACTAACTGCCAGGTCTGCAGTTCAAATCAACTAGCAGCTCCATGAGTAAAAGGTGAGGCTGTCTTTTTCAATAAAAATGTAGTCTGTGAAAATCCTAGGAAATACCTCGACTTTGTCATAGGGTCACTGTGAGTGAATCTAGTCCATGGCAATGGGTGGGTGGTCAGGGTTTCAAATTTGTCCATTCTGGTTTGACCTTCTGCTGAAAATATTCATTTGCAACCCAGATACACCGAACCAGAATCTACAACTCAATAAGAACTAAAATCTCCATGCCCTGGTTGCTGTGAACGTTGGAAAAACAAGGAGCCATGCTTTTGTTGTTCTAACACACAGTGCCCATGTACACAGAATGAAACACTGCCCGGTCCTGCACCATCCTCACTGTTGTTCCTGTTTGGGTCCCTTGTTACAGCCATTGTGTCAATCCATCAAGCCGAAGGTCTTCCTTGTTTTCACTGACCCTCTACTTTACCAAGCCTGATGTCTTTTTCCAGGGACTGGCCTCTCCTGATGACGTGTCCAAAGTACAGCGAGATGACATCTAGTCACCCTTGCTTCTCAGGAACATGCTGAGTGTACTCCTTTCAATGTAGATGTATACATCCATCCTTCCGGCCATCCATATTCAGGATCCTTGATCAACACCACAATTCAAATGGACTACATCTCCTGGGCTTCCCCATTCGTTCATTTTCCTGCTCTTCACTGTCCAGCTTTCCCATGTGTATGAAGCGAGTGAAATGACTGAGGCTTGAGTCAGATACACCATAGTCCTCAAAATGACCTCTTGGCTCTGTAACACTTTAAAGAGGTATTTTGCAACATAACACTTAACTAGCCAGCCACTGCTATTAGAACACAAGTTTGTAGACAAACCAGAATTTCTCCCAGCCAGTTGCTGGGATCATACCTGCCTGGCCACACTCACCCCATCTTATTGCTCAGCCCCTCCTGTACTAAAGGAGCATAACAGGGCTGTGTGTTTGTTTTCTTTCAGACCACGTGACCGAATGCCTTTCAGGTCAGTGTGAGGGGAGATAGGGGAGATGGGGGTCTGGCTAAAAGAGGGAGGCAGCTCACCGGCTTGCATTTCTCAGTCATGTTGTCACAGAGGTACACTTCACAGTGCAGGTAGACCAGGTCGTAATTCCCAGCAAACCGGAACATTTGGACCGAAAATCGGCTCTGAGGGGACTCTCCATTCTCCACCACTTGGATTGTTTGGTCCTCAATGCGTGGACATCTGGAAGGGTCAAATCATGTAACACAGTTGGTTAAGCCAAGACTGAAGGTCAGACTTCCTAGGTTCAAATCTTATTCTACCGCCGACTATCGGTGTGACCGAGAATAACTTACTTCTGCTGCTTGTGCCTCAGTGTCCCTACGTATAAACTCACTGCCATCAAGTTGATTCTGACCCTATAGGGCAGAGTTGTGGTGACCCTATAAAGCAGAGTTTAACTGACCCCGTGGGTTTCTGAGACTATAATTCTTTACGGGAGTAGAAAGCCTCATCTTTCTCTGATGCTGTTTATAAAGGGGACCATAATGGTGACCCATTTCATAAGAGAGATGTGCATACTAAACAATATGGTTCTGAAAAGTGCACATGAGAACCAGATGTGGCACACGTCACACAGAGAGGATGCTGAAGTAAAAATGCCATCCACGCAGACTTGAAATTAATTGAAAGTCAGCATTTTCTGATTCCCCGGGAAATGGCATTCAGAAATCATCAGTAACTAAAAGTCCTTGGGTGGTGCACACGGTTAGGACATTCGGCTGCTAGGTTGCTTGTCTGCTCTGGGTTAGAAGTTAAAGTTTACCCAGTGCTGCCTGGTGATCTAGTTCTGGAAAATCAGCCATTGAACACAGAAGGGACTAAAACAGGCCTCTGTTTCCTCTTTACTACAGAGGATTTTATAGTTTGTTATTAGCAAGTAGCAGAGGGCTGTGTGTGTTAACACCTGGATGAAACTCACACCTCAATGTGAGCCGGCCAATTGACAAAGAACTGAGAAGGCCGGTGACAGCCCCTCAGGACGCTTTCTCTGAGGCTCCTGCTGAAACTGCAGACACTCTGCTCTTTGCCTCTTTCCCTTTTCCACGGCACCTTCCCTGGTTCACTTCCGACAGACCTGACTTTTGTAGGGTGACTGATCTCCTCCTGTATGTACTGAACTGTATCCCCGGGAGCTATGCAGAAACCCTAACCCCTGTACTGTACATATGACCCTCATTGGCAATAGAGGCTTTCTTTTGTTGTGTTCATGAAGCAATGCCAACCTGGGATGGGTTCTAAACCTCATAGCTTCTGAGAGGTGTCTTATGCAAAGAGAAGAAGAGACACAGAGACACACCATAGGACGAACATCTACGGGCAAAAGAACATCTCAGATCAGGGGCAGCTACCAGAAACCAGGACAGAGGTTCAGCAGGAACTGACATGGCCAACACCCCCAGCCCCCACCCACGCCCACCCCCGTCATCACTGCAGTTGGTGGCGTCCAGTCCAGTAGCCCATGGTGTCACCCTCCCTGCACGCACCTTCTCCTGCACCAGACCATCCACCCCCTTACTAATGCTTATTACCATGTTGACTCATAGAATAACATGATACATATAGTTGTCAATTGCTTAAATGTAACGCATTAGTGCAAATCACAGCGGTGAATGGTCACACGCATTTGAAGTGACTACTCTCGACACACGAGCTCACCGCAAGCTCAGCCAGACAGACGCCTGCCTGAAACGGGCCTGTCCCATTCAAACCCACGCTGTTCAAAGGCCGACGGTGTCTCATTGATTTTATGAACTTGGTAAAATCTTTACATGCCGAATGACAGTTTTCAGTGGTTAAAGCCTCGTCATTCATTGCATCGTTTCCTTTTTTCCTTTCATGACTAATTAATTTTCAAAAAAGTTATTGATATAGGTTGACAACTATTAATGACTGCAGTTTTGTAGCTGAAATGCCAAAAAATCAGGGGAGGGGGGGTGGGGGATGGAGGAGGGAAGAGAAAAATGGGTTTCTGAAACTTGTGTAGGACAGTTAAAGTCAAACAAATATCTGAGGAAGTAAAAGAGATGAACAGAAGATTTCAAAGATCAGTTCGAAGAAACAAAGTGAAATACTTTAATGAAATGTGAAAGATCTGAAGTTAAAAAGCCAAAAGAGAAGTCGCACACTTGTTATTTCTCAAGCTGAAAAAAACTGGTTAAAAAAAAATCAAGCTTCAAGTGGCAATCCTGAAAGATTCGGGGAGGCCCCGCGGGGGGGATATTCAATGACTTAGGAAGCCTTAAAAGAAATTGGGAGGAGAACAGAGCCACTGTCCTAAAAAGAATTGGTCAGGGTTCAATCGTTTCAGGAAGTAGCATATGGGCTGAAGATCCTGAAGGAAGAAATCCGAATTGTACTGAAGGCATTGCCTTAAAACTTGGCTCCAGGAATTGCAGAATTCCAATCAAAATGTTTCAACAAACAGATGTAGCGCCAGAGGTGCTCATTTGCCTATGCAAAGAGATTTGTAAGACAACTGCATGACAAACCAACTAGAAGAGATCTATGTTTGTATCAAGTCCAAAGAAAGGTGCCCCAGAAAAACGCAGGAGTTTGTTACCAAACAATATCAGTAATATCACATGCAAGTAAAACCTTGCTGAAGATAATTAAATATTTGTAGCAGTACATTGACAGGAAGCCGCCAGAAATTCAAACTGTATTCAAGAGGATGTGGCATGAGATACCATTGCTGATGTCAGATGATCTCGGCTGAGAGCAGAGAATTCCAGAAAGATGCTTACCTGTGTTTCACTAGCTGTAATAAGGCATTTGGCTGTGTGTATCACGACAAATTGTGGACAAGAGTGGAAAGAATGGTAATTCCAGAACCCTTGATTGTGCTCATGCTGAACCAGTACACAAGCAGAGAGGATATGTGGGTAGAACAAGGGCATAGTGTTCGGTGAAAAATCAGGAAGAGTTTGAATCCACTGTGTCCCTTCACTGTACATACTCAGTCTGTATGCTGTGCAGATAACCTAAGAACCTGCACTATGTGAAGGGAAACGGGGCCTCGGGATTGGAGGGCCTCATTAACTGGTGATCCGCAGATGACACAACCTGGCCTGCTGAAAATGATAAAGAACGTGTATGTGTCAGAATCTAACCACACTCAAGACGGTTTCCAATGGCTTTATTTTCAAAAGTAGGCAGCCGGGTCTTTCTCCCTAACCATCTCTGAGTGACCTTGAATCACTACCTTTTCAATTAGCCACTGCGCACATTAACTTTGGCACTACCCAGGGACTCCTCCAAGTTCAAAAACCCTCTGGATGCTATGCCCAGGTGCTAACTTTCACTTTACCTGTCTCTGATGATGAAGTACTTTACGGGGTCGGTGATGTTGCCACTGGGTGTGGCGTAGCAGTTGGTCACCAGTAGTGCAAACCGAGACAGGTCCCCCCCATCCAGCATGGTTCCCACGTAGAGAAAGGCTTCAGTGGACAGGGTCACAGCAGGACCTTGGTAGGGCAGCGTGTAGGCTGGGTTCTGGAAGAGGGCCATCCGAACGGTGAACATGCCCATCCCGCCCACGCTGACGTTCAAGGCGCTGCAGGGGGAAAGAGGCTGGTGAGAGGCCCAGAGCTGAGAACGTCTGCTGCTAGGCCATGCTCTGAGCTCTGCGTTCCTGGGCAGCCCCTTCACTTCTTTTTAATTCGGCAGTAGAACTGGAACATATCAACCATGCCTTCACAAACTCGCAATAAGCTTGCACAAGTCACCTGGGGGGTCTTGTTCAAATGCAGGTTCTTATTCAGTTAAGTCTGGGATGGAGGCCAAGCGTCATGTTCCCAATAATAAGCTCCAGGTCCTACTGATGCCAACGCCACGTTTTAAGTAGCAGCCATGTCCGGGTCCTGACTTGGTGGCCCTGGCTGTCACTGTAGACATCAAGAGGAAGAGCAGACGTGGCTTTGAGGGAATCAGATTCCTCAATTTGGTCTCAGTCTCCAGCAGGTCAAAAGTCCCAAATCCTATAGGCCTAAGCCTGAGTCTTGGCTCCCCTGTCGCTGTACTAGCACCTACATTTGAAGATGGGGGTGCTTGGAATGGGTCACCATTCCAAGACCAAAATCCTTAGTGCCATTGAGCTGGTGGTGACTCATAGTGACCCTATAGGACAGGATAGAACAGCCCCTATGGGTTTCCACAACTAACTCTTTACAGGAGTAGAAAGCCCCCCTCTTTAGCTGGTGGTTTTAGGAGGCATGTTGAAAATTCAGCTCTCTGACATAGACTTCACCGGACAATCTCACCAAGGACATTGTCAATCAATGTTCCGGGAATTAAGGTGTGTTAGAAAGACTCCGTTATACAGAAATTCATCTCAGAAGTTAGCACTGGTTTGTGGACTACGGGTTGTCCTACACACAGGTGTGTTTCATCCTGAATCCCGGGTCTAGGACATGTGATGCTCTTCCCCCAGGGGAGCCATGTGCCCTCCTAGTGGTCTTAGCCCTCCCATGCGTCTACCTAGGGAACACAGAGCCCTGGGGAGTGGACCGCTGAAGATCAAGCAAGAGTGAGGCCTTGGGCACAATGGTCTGAGCATGTCAGGTGCCGCTGCTTACTCCTCCCTGGACCTTGGACAGCTACTTAACCTTCTCAGAACCTCAATTCCCACTCCCATATATTGGGAATAATAATAATGACACCTATACCTCCCAGGGCTGCTATATGGTTTCAGTGAGATGTCTCCTGGGAAGTGTTTGGCATAATGTCTAGCATGTAGTAAGCTCTCATCAAATGGCAGTTCTTAGTACAGATATTATTTTTTGCACCATCAGCATCACTGGTTCATTCTGCCGTTCATCCTATTCAAAGTAGTTTCAATTTTACTTCACAACCAAATTGTTTTTCATGTGGCATCCAATAGGGGCAGAAATTCTCTATTTAACCTTGCAGGGACCCAGAAGGCACCAGCTTAAAGCCCCTCAGACTCCAAGGAGCATAAGTGGTAAAATTTTCTTCTAATCTAACTCCTTCAACTTACAGAGAAGGAACTTGAGGTCCAGATGTGGTTCATGATCTGCACAAAGTCCCATGGCCGAACTGGACTGAGACTCCTGACCCCACTGCCACCTTCTGGTTTTGAATCACTCGCTTCTCTGATAAGCTGAGGCTGTCATATTTGATTCACATCTGAAGGGTATATTGTACTTCTGAGAAAGTCAGTATAAACGTTACTAGAGCCCTTTCACAGAGGAGAAGACTGGCATCCTAAGAGGGACTATCAATTCTTTAACGTCATCTAGTTAGAACACAACACAGTCTGGATTTGAATCTAGCCTCCAGACTTCATAGGTGGGGGGGCCTCTCCTAGCCTTCCCTAACAGCTCCCCCCACTCCCCACCCCCATACCACACACTCTATGGGTGGCAATCAGCAGAGAAGCGGAGGACTTTGTGCCTAATGAGATCTGGGATGGAGCCACCCACGGGTGCTGGGGTCCTCCTCTGGCCGCACCTGACCATGGGCTGCAGGGAGGTCTTCAGGCTGACTTTCATGTCCAGGGGATAGGAGCATGCAAAGTGGATCTTGATGTTGAGGTCTCGGATGATGATCTCATCTGCCAGGTAGAGAGTGTTGCTGTACGTGGCATGGGTTTCATTTTTCTGTGATTGGGAGGGGTGTAGTGGGGGAGAAAGGGACATGAGAAGCTGCACAGGGTGGCAGAGCCAGAGAGGTTGGTCTCTAGCCACCTGGGAGCAACCCTTCCAATTCCCATGACACACACACACACACAAAGCCCAAGAGCACCAAGCACTTAGGAGCACATGTCCTGTGCTGGGCCCTGAGCCACGTGCTACTGAGCCCCATGCTGCTTCTTTGAAGAACAAGAAGACTAAACCCCTGGGCCAGGTCATGGATGAATGGTGGTATTTCAGAGGCCACGGTTGACAAATGAAAATGAATTTACTCCTTTCTTTCTTCCTTGCAGTGTTATCTTCTCTTTTCTTTGGGGATGGAGGAAGTTGTGAGGAGGACGCAGGACTCTGTTCAAGCAAACATTGACCCATGGCCACCAGTTGAGAGATTCCCAGATGATGTAAGCAGTTTGCCCTCCACTACTAAGGGCAAGGTGCTTGGTTCAAACTCACCTAGTGGTGCCATGGAAGAAAGGCGTGGTGCTCTGCTTCTGTAAAGATTACAGCCAAGAAGCCCCGAAAAGTAGCTCTATACTGTTAATGGGACTACCAAGGGCTGGAATCAACTCAATTCCAGTGGGCTTGGGTTTTAGGTTTGTGCAGGCGAGCTCCTGGTTCTCCAGTAGATATGCAGAAAGCCTGCTTTCTGGGACCACTGGGAGCCTTACAGAACCGATTCTGGCCTTGACTCCTATACCCATGACATGAAAAATAATCACGGCCTTGTCTGAATCCTACTTCTCCACCTGTAAAATGGGGAGCTATCATCCAGGCACAGCCTTCTTGATTTTCCGCTACCATGTATAAAGTACGCACTATGTACCAGCCGTTATCCTAATCACCTCACACACATGCATTCATTTTACAGGTGAGAAAACAGCCAGACTAAACAACACAGCACTCTGAGCCTGGCCCACGCTGGCCAGCACATACCGTCATCACAGTCCCACAGGGGCCGCCCTGGGCTGGGGTTACCACTGACATCCAGTCCCTGTCAGTCCTCTCACTGAAGCCGGAGCACCGACTATCTCGCAGGTACATGAAGATCTCCTCAAATCCCAGGCTCTTCAGCTGGCACGTGCCCAGGGACACCTTGATGTCATTGGCCCCACACTCCAGCCTGGGTTGCAGCTGGGAGATGTCTGAAATGGCCAGGCAGACAGGATTGAAAAGCCTGTGTCTATGGCTGGAATCCCAGCACATCACCTGGGGGCCCACCCAAATGGCCAGGTTGGCTTCTGGCCAGGGTCCCTCAGGTGCTGTGGTTCCCCCCCCCCACTGTGATGGAGACACAAGGTCAACTTGCAACATCTTAGGCCAAAATTATGCCCTGACGTTTTCTTAAAACCAAACCGTAGTTCAGCACAGCGAGCAAAAAGTCTCTGCCTTGAGCAGGTCTTTTCAGAAGAAAAGATCACATGGACAACAGCCACTCGAAAGATTGAGTAGTAGTGAGTTGATGTTAATAGGGACGAACAACTCAGACAAAGAGGGTGAGAATGGTGCCATGACCCAAAGAGTGCCACCAATGCCATGGAATTGAACCTGTAGAAACAGCTGTGCTGTGTATATTCCCACCACCACCACTACCAAACAACTGGCTTCAGAGCGGTGGACTCTCTGGGCTTCGTGGCCAACCCTCTGCCCCAGGCCATCCTACGAGTGGGCTGGATACCACACGCAGGGCAGTTGGGAGTTGTCTACTGTCTCAGTAAGTAATCCCAGATTCCAATCAATCAATCAATAACAAAGCTCAACCCCAGTTAGTTGCAATTTCTTTTACATTGGTCATTTGCCCCTTCAACAAAAGGAGACCTGGTCTAGGATCCGAATGTGGGGCAGGGAACAACCTTCACCTCCGAAGGGAAATGTTAAACTCTTTTCCTGAAGCAGCTTGAATGTCGTGACCTTGGGTCTTCATTACATTCACTGAAGACGCGTTTTCATCTCTACTGTCAAAATCTCAGAGGCCCAGTGACTCAGCGGGGCTGCTAGCCGCTAGGTGGGTGGTTCAAACCCGCCAGCAGCTCCTGGGGAGAAAGAATGGGCAGTCTGCTTCTGCAAGGTTACACAGCTTTGGGAAGCCTATGGGGCACTTCAGCTTACAGTCACTTTGAGGGGGAATCCAGCTGTGGCAAGGGGTAGGGGAGAAAGAATGGGCAGTCTGCTTCTGCAAGGTTGCACAGCTTTGGGAAGCCTATGGGGCACTTCAGCTTACAGTCACTTTGAGGGGGAATCCAGCTGTGGCAAGGGGTAGGGGGTCAAAATATCTGAAGGTATTAACAACCATTACTTTCCATCTGAGGTGTCATTTGGGCACAGGCAGATACAGCAGTAACGATCCATTTCCCAAATTTAGTTAAAAGAAGGAGGGATCTAAATCGCATGAAGAACAACAAGTAAACGAATCAAAAACATAACCTATGTAGTACTTTGGATATAGACAAACAGAGTGTCACTGACACCTGAGGGGCTGCGGTTTGGAATATTCTAGACGGCTTTAATCACTGTGAACATGGAGAAAGGGAGGCTCAGAGAGGGGCGGGCGCCCTGCCCACGGTGGCTCAGCAGATTAACAGGAGGCCTGTGTTCTGGGTACCTTCAATTCCCGGGTGGCAATGACACACGTGTGTTCCCTGTAGTGGGAGCCTGCTGAAGAAGGCTGGGTGTATGGGGGCCTCTGAACTCTGGTTGCTCGTCTGGTTGCTCATAACGGGGGCATCGCTGGCCCTTCCTGCTGCTCTCAGATAGGACCCTCTCCACCCCTATCCCCCACCCCGGGGAGCACTCCCAGGCCCCCATCTCACACAGTGTTGGTCCGTGGTCCAGGCCAGCCAGCGTCTCACCTGAGATGTTGAAGTCTTGTTTGCACTGGCAGCTCCACCTGCCGCTATCTGACGTGCAATCCTCTTCCAGGCTGCACTCCTCACACCTGCCCTCCACGGAGCTGGGGTCTGCGGGGCCGTGAGGGCGGAGGGTCAGCAAGGAGGGGACCCCATCCCCGCCACTCCCCACGCGCAGCGGCGGCTGGGGAGGGGCCTGCTCACCCGTGCAGTATGCCAGGTAGCACTGGGGGGGCGCCGTCAGGTTGTAGACATAGTAGCCGCCGGCGCAGGCCTTCACCTGGACGGGCGTGGCCCACCGGCAGCAGTGATCGCTCCAGTGCGCGCACGCCGTGCGGCTCACGATGCCCTCGTCGGTGGACGGGTGCGTGCCGTTGAGCCACATGGGCGCGGCCGTGTAGCAGCGCAGCACCGGCACACAGGTCTCTGGCAGGCGCACGCCGCCGGGGCCCACGAAGCGGTACCAGCCGCTCAGGCTGGCGTCGCAGGCGTAGCCCCCCCGGTAGGTGGCGCTGCGCCAGTATTCGTTCAGGGTGCGATGCTCCAGGCAGGGGTCTGCGCACGCGCGCGCACTGCCCCCTGCCGGCACGCAGTCCAGCCCCGGGCCGCAGGAGCCCGGGGCGCATGCGCAGTGCCGCCCGTCCCCGCCGTAGCCCGCGGGGCACACGCACGAGTAGTTGCCTTCCCCGTTGACGCAGGTGGCCAGGGCGTGGCAGTCGCTGAGCCCCGGCTCGAGGCACTCGTCCACGTCCACGCAGCCGCGGCCGGGCGCCGGGCGGAAGCCGGCGGGACAGAGGCAGGCGTAGGAGCCCGGCGTGTTCACGCAGCTGCCGCCCGCCCAGCAGCTGGGCGCCCCCGGCGCGGCGCACTCGTCCAGGTCCACGCACTGGAAGCCGTCCCCGGTGAAGCCCGCCTGGCAGGAGCACGTCGTGGCCACCCCGTCCTGTTGGCAGGTGGCGTTGCTGTGACACTGCACGCAGCTCTCTGAGGAGAGAAGCCCGGGCTCAGGGTGGGGGCAGCGGGCCGGTGAACACCCCCCAGGGTCGCTTCCCACGCCCTTCAAGACGGAACCCTGAACTTCTTTCAAAAGAAAATTCCCCAGCGGGGTGGACGAACAACAGAAACGTGGGGGAAGGGAGACATCGATTGGTGTTAAGATATGAAAACAATAATTTATCAAGGGGTCACAAAGGTGGGAGGGGGAGGGAGGGAATAAAGAGTTGATACCAAGGGCTCAAATAGAAAGTAAATGTTTAGAAAACGATGAAGGCAATATATGTACAAATATGCTTGATACAATTGATAAATGGAGTGTTATAAGAGCTGTAAGAGCCCCAATAAAATGATTTTTTTTTAAACCAAAATTCTGCCTAGTTCATTCTGGCTCAGAGTTATCATACTGACTCATCTTCTCTCCTACACAGAGTGACTGGTAGGTTCAAACTTCCCACCTTTTGATTAGCACTTATTTACTGTGGCATCACACACCCCCATAAAGATGACAATGAAGAAAACCCCAGTGAGCAGATCTACATTGCCTCTCGGGGTTGCTATGCAACAGAATTACTAGAGGGCACCTGACAACAACCACCATTGCATATTAAAGATCAAGAAACCAAGATCCCAAAGGTTTAAGCCACTTGCTCAGTTGGCAAGCTGCAAAGTGAGGACATGAGCCCAGGTGGCCAGACCATGGAGTGTGTGCTCTTTAACTGACACCATCATGAGAGTTACTATGTAGATGTCCTGGGTCGTACAAATGGTTAGTCCTACCCAGAGACACCACAGAAGAAAGGACAGCCATTTACTCCCAAAATATCAGCCATCAAAAACCCCATAGAGCTGAGTTCTACTCTTCACATGCCATGAGTCAGCACCAGGGCAATTCGTTTTTTATTTACTGTGCATCCAGAGTACCCCAGGGAGAGCCTGAAAGCTTCATGAGGCCAATGCTCAATTCAATGGGATGACTTTAAAAAAAAAGAAAAAGACATTTTCTTTCTACTTGAGCCCTTGGTATCAGCATTTCTTAAGGGTGGAAGGGGTGATATTTCGGAGTCATCTGGGTATGTTCAAATCTCCCCATGTGCTTGAGTATGTTCTTGACCTTCCTGTAAGGTTCCGTTGCCTGAAAGCTATTGTAGCCCCTTGCCTTTCAAAATGTCTTCCCTGGGGCAGCAACATCAGCATCACCAGGTATGTGTTAGAAATGTGGATTCTCAGGTTCCACTCCAGACCTACTGAACCAGAATCAGTATTTTAGCAACATGACCAGGTGAGTCCTGTGTGCATGAATGCCTAAGAAACCAATTTAGAATAAAGATTGTGCAAATCCGAAATGTGATAGATCATGAACACCTCTCCTAGGGGCTGTGTGGCTCACTGCAATCCCCTGCCCCTGCCCCCTGACACTTACTTGCTTCGGAGCTGTTGGTGGCTGCAACTATGTTGAGCCAAGAAGACACCAGCATCACTGTCAGCATTGAGGTCAATGAGAAAAGTCGTCCCATCCTTTTTGCTTTTTCCTACCACTTCTGGTACTAAGAAGTCCTGCCAGAAACAGGACAGATGGGCTTTGGGTGTTTCTTCCTGGTCTCTGATCCCTAGGTCCTGTGAGCAGAGAGGGATGGACTAAACCCATGCCAGAACTCCCCTCCCAATTGAGAAGAGCACTTTGGTTGTGGCCTGCATCACTCCAGGAGGTACCTTTTACATAGATTACAAAAATCCTGCCACATAGAGGTCCAGCGGGGTCCCAACCACATTTCCACCCAGATCCCAAGCTTTGCTTCCCAGGGCTCAGCACATCTGGAAGGACTGATTTCCTTCATCTGAAGCAGGGAGCAACAATATGGAGTGATGTTCTGGACTGGCTTCCTGTCTCCTGTCCAGGTCCACGTAGTCATCCAACAAACATTTATTGAGTAGCTACCGTGTGCTAAAGCAAGGTTAGGCACCCTGGTGGACAATGAACAGGACAGACACAATCCCTGCACTCAAAAATTCTAATGTCTTGAGTCAACAGCTAGAGAGGTAACTCACCTTCACAATACATTTTATTCAGAGTGATCTCATATTGTTTCATCCAACTGGCAAAGGAATCCTAGACGGCTGCTATTACCCCTGTTCTTTGAGCAGCAAAATAGGATGCCCCGGATTTAAGTGTGCGGGACCTGCAGCCTACCATGTGAATTGAAATCTCAATGCCTGGCAGCGTGACATTGGAGAAAGGATTCCAATTCCTTAAGACTCAGTTTCCTCATCCATGGAATGGGGAATATTGCTTTGGAAAACTGAGCGTCTGTTATATGCCAGGCTCAGTGTTAAAACATCCTTGTGGCTCGTAAAACTTGGGTCTTAGATCAGTGTTTTTTGTTTTGTAGGGGTTTCCTCCACCACCACCCCCGCTCCCATCTTCTTCATTATGACCACCAATAGGAAAAACACAAATTATGTCATGACCCATGAGATTACAGGCATATACTCACACAACCAAAATAAAACAGTATTTTCCCTTCCTACATGCATCGCTTGAGGGCATTTTCTAGTCTATTTACTTAAAAGAAAATTCTGGATAGACACACTGATAATTTAATGATCCACTAATATCCATTGTTGCCATGGAGATTAATCCAGAAGACACACGTAAATCAGAGCCAATACTCTTATTCACTCCCACATCACACATCTGGTACACAGTAGCCACTTCACAAATAGTCACTGAATGAATAAGAAGCACAGTAGCTCTTGTTATTGGGAAAGGTTCGATTCTGAGATAGGGAGAATGAACAAGATCACAGAGCCATTGAGCAGAGTAATGACTCAATCCCTGCTTTGATTCCAATGCCCAAATTAATTTTCTCCCCTCAAATAGCATAGGTGCCAGTTGACAAGTAGATGGAAGACAAGCTGGGAAGACAGGTAGGAGAGAGCTGCAGACAGCCTTACCTGAAACCAGAAAGGCAGAATTAGTCCACACACAAGCATGTGCCTCCTATATATACACACACGTTGACCCCTGGCTAGGTCTGTTTCTCGAGATTTGAGATTGTTTCCTTGGGCATGCAAATTTTTTTAAGTTCTTTTGGCATAGTGTTTTCCTTTTCTAGCCTGTGAGGAGGTTGTTTTTAACCTAATAGCTGGAGACCCCAGATGCTTGACATTGTGGGTCACACCTGTGCCCAGAAATACAAGGTCTCTGTTTTTCACCTTATGGGAGTAAGAGATTCCTTAGTTAGGAATTAACTGGGAAAGCAGTGCCAAGATACCAAGTTTTTTCTCTTGAGAACATGGCAAGGGCAGAGTGGACCCAAGAAGCCAGGCAGAAGTCGATGTCTGCAGCCAGGCAGCACAAGGACAGAGGGAGGGGATGTTCATGTTGCCACTGAGGCGTGTTCCTGCGTCAGTGGGTTTCTCTGACCTGGAAAGGCACAACATTCTGAGACACATCCATGGCCAAAAGACAGCCCTAAGAGATGGCTACCCATGACCACTGCCCAAACACACCCATGGCCATATGATAGCCCAAACCCAAACTCATTGTTGTCAAATTGGCCTGACACGTGGCAACCCATATGTTACAGAGCAGAACAGTTCCAACGTTTTCCTGGCCGCACTATTGATGGAAATAGATGTCCAAGCCGCTCTTTTGCAGCGCCACAGCATGAGTTTGAATCACTAACCTGGTTCGTAGCCAAGAACTTGGCCATTTGTGCCATCAAGCGACATGGCAGCCCAAGGGATAGCTATTCTCATTACCCATACTGTTTAGATGAGACAATGCGTTCACCAATGAACTTGGTTTTTATTTTGGGGTGGGCATGGGGGATGGCACAGTAGTCATGATTCCATAAACAGCTCCATCAAGGTGACTTTGGCTTTTCAGTTAGAGACAGAAAACACCAGAACTTAGATGAAACATGGGTCTCCTGACCCATTTCCACGTAGGCAGCAATCCGAGATGCAGTGTAAGAGTGGACATCAATCTTGCTACAGAACCACGTGTGTGACCTTGGGCTGGCAGAGAGCCACAGCATCGACTTTTTCTGGAATTTTCTTATTCAGCCCCAGCCCAATGGTGCAATCAACCCCTTGGGGTCAATTCCTGGAAGTTAAAGTTCAGGGTCAAAGAGACAGTAACGCTTTAAGGATTCCAAAAGATATGTTCTTTTGGCTTTTGTTGTCATCACATTTTAAAATTGTTCTAAATATACACATACTTTCCTATTTAATGGTTCTCATGTGAATAATTTTGTGATACCAGTTATATGAATTGTGTTGGGCAGTTATCACCTGCCTCTTCCAAACAGCACCTGAGAGATTTTTACACATGATTTTGTGGTCCATCAGCAGGACTTACCAACGCTAACACGATTACCTTGTTGTTGTTGTTTATAACCTTTCCCTAAAATATAAATGAGAAATATCTCAATGTTACTTACATTAGGAACTCTTTGACAAAAAGGGAAGTTAGGTCTTAATTTGGTTAATATTTATTGTTCTTTTCTGAACTGGCACTTTATGGCCCACGCCATTCTTTTTTCAATAGGCTTATTTCCCATTTGGGTTGGAGTTAGTGGTTGCTTTCTTACTGCTCTAGATGAAATAAAAATACATCCTGGATGATGTTTACCATTTCTGCCGGGTCCACCCAGACCTTTCAAAGCCGTCAGTGAGGTGTCTGTCGTAATTCTCGAGTGCTGCTCCATAGGCAACAGAAACACCCAAAGTGGGTGGTTTCAAAGGACAGAAACTTATTTTATTATAGCTCTTGAGGCTACAAGTCTGAAGTCAACATGTAGCTCTAAGGGGAGGTCCGGTATTGCCTATTTCCTCTTCTAGAAGCCACAGTCCTTGGAGCTCCTGGGTTGATAGATACGTCAGTGAGGTAATTAGTTTACTGTGCCATCCTGGCCGATAAACACATGTGGGGTTAATTGAACTCATTTATCACTGAGATAAATGGCTCAGTGAGCCTCGCCTTTCTAGTTCTCTGGCCTCTTGCTTTCTGATAGTTGGACCAGCGTGTAGCTGCCTTAGCCAGTTCCCTGCTTTAGCTGGCAAGGCCCACTTCGTGCAAGACATCCCCAAGGAGAAGCCACATGGACTTACCCCGATGCAGCCCTGGGTGCTGGAGCAGCTGTGTAGAGATCCCTGCCAGCGCTGAGATGCTCACACGCTCACTGATTTGGCTTTCCTCCTGCAGTTGGCATCATTGCATGTGTTTTGTGAGATGGAGAACAATTTTGTGGATTGGTGTTGGACATACGGGTTAATGTTGGACTTGTGGGTTTGGGCAGCACTGGGTTGGGATGTTTTCTTGATGTGCACTCACCCTTTATATAAAACTCTCTCATATATATATATATATATATATATGAGTTTCTGTGGATTTGTTTCTCTAAAGGACCCATATATATATATATGAGTTTCTGTGGATTTGTTTCTCTAAAGGACCCATATATATATATATGAGTTTCTGTGGATTTGTTTCTCTAAAGGACCCAGACTAACACAGTCAGCTTCTATCAGCTTCTGCTAATGGTCATTCCTCTAGCCTTCCCCTCGTGTCTGCTTGCTTTTCTGCGCCTCATCTGCCTTTATAAAGTGAATGCATTTAAGACACACCCTCCACATTGGCCTCATTAACGTAAGAAAGAAAACCCAGTTCCCAGGGTAGGATTCTAGCACACATTTTGGTGGGGACACAGTTCAATCCATCACAGTCTCTTTGGAGGATTAAAGACATCTGGCTTTTGGAGCTGTCTGAGCAAAGGCCTGGGCAGGAGAATGGGGAGTCTGGGCTTGAACCAACCCAGGAGCATCATCTTCACCCAACACAGTAGAATATTCTACTTCTCATGAGCCATGACCCTACTCTTCTCTGACATGTACGATGCTCTTCCCAGCCCCACAAACTATTGTCCTCAAAGCCACTGAACAGGGACTCTCTCATCTCCTCATTCTACCTGCACTGGACTCTTTCCACGTGTTCGCTTTTGTTATAATGGAGGAAGTGCCTTCCCTATAAAGCCCTCTTCTTTCTGTATGCTTGGACGTCCTAGGCCTCTTACCTCCACCTGCCCCTTCTTCCTGAGTCATCTGTTTTCTCTTACCTGCTGGATTCTTCTCGTTGACGAGTTCCTGCTTTAGAAACCCTCTTTTGACCCCACGGCACCATCTGATTGTCCACCTTTCCCACAGCCTAACTTCTCGCAAGATGATCTCTATACTCTTCACTTCAGCTCACACCAAGAGGCTTTCTGAGCCTCCACTTCCATGAACACCGCTCATCAAGATCACCGATGACTTCCACGCCACCAAATCCAATCGAGATTTCACTTCTCATTTCAGTGTCAGGGCGCTCACCCTCCTCCTGCCATGGAGCCCATGCTGACTCGGAGCCACCCCCCTGTGGGTTTCTGAAACTGCAACTCTTTAAACTGTTGATGGGAGTAGACAGCCCAGTCGTTCTCCCTCAGAGCTGCTGGTGGTTTTGAACTGCCGACCATGCGGATCGCAGCCCAACGTGTAACCACTACACTACCAGGGCTCCATAGTGCTCACTAAGTATGTTCTTTCATGGACTTCCCTTCCTCCCTCAGCAGTGCTTTGCGCTGTTGTTCATCCCCTCCTTCTTGACACATTCTTCTCTCTTAGCTTTCAAACATGGGTAACAAGCCTTATTCTTACTGCTCTTAAGAGCTGTCCCTTCCTGAGTGACATGTCTCATGTCAGGCATTCGTTGTCTGGCACAGGGAAATACAGCACCCCTATTATAGGGAAGACAATGGAAGTTGAGAGGGGTTGAATAACTTCACCCAATGCACAGCTAGATAGCAAGTGCAAACTAAAACCCAACGCTCATTGAGATTTAGCTCCATGATATACTCCATTCTGTGGAGTAAAGACTATTTGTACTTCATCTTGAAAGAGGGACATGTGATTTTATGCCTTTTTTTTTTTTTTTGAGAGAGCGAAGCTAAGCTAAAGAGTTTTGGAAAATTGATCAGAGGTTCCCATGAAAAGTTGGTATGGCTGGTACAGATAGGAACTGGAAACGCAGGAAATCCAGGACAGATGATCCATTCAGGACCAGTGGTGAGAGTGGTGATACTGGGAGGATGGAGGGAGGGTGGGATAGAGAGGGGGAACCGATTACAAGGATCTACATATAACCTCCTTCCTGGGAGATGGAGAACAGAAAAGAGGGTGAAGGGAGACATTGGACAGGGTAAGATATGGCAAAATAATAATAATTTATAAATTATCAAGGGTTCATGAAGGAGAGGAGAGTGGGGAGGGAGAGGAAAACATGAGGAGCTGATACCAAGGACTCAAGTAGAAAGCAAATGTTTGAGAATGATGATGGCAACAAATGCACAAATGTGCTTGAGACAATGGATGGATGGATGGATTTTGGTAAGAGTTGTACAAGCCCCCAATAAAATGAGAATTCCAACCATGAGCTTCCTGACTGGTTTTCCTGGGTTGCCTTTCAAAATAAATATCATATCATATCTCACATCCTGTAAGTAATAGTTGCAGGCTGCTATTCTTTGCTCTGTATGCTAGAGAACGAGAGACCTAGGGTAAAAGTTTGCCCTTCTCCACCCTCTCCTCATGTCTTCCCAGCTCCTCCCCCATCCCCAATTTAGGATCTATGAGTAACCGACTGCTACTCACTGCCTCTGAATCAAAGCCGACATAAAGGTTCCCTATAGAGCTGCCCCTGTGAGTTTCTGAGACTGTAACTCTTGAAGACCAAGTAGAAAGCTTTGTCTTTCTCCTGGGGTGATTTCAGCTGCTGACCTTGTGGTTAGCTGCACAATGTGTAACCACTATGCCAGTATTTCACTCCTGCTATATCACATGACCACAAAATCAACAGCTTGAAATAGCACACATATACTTATTTACAACTCTGCGTGCAGGTATTGAACCTGTTGCTTCAGTCAAACCACCCACATTATTGAGGGCGTTTGTAGTCCACCTGCACGTGGTCCTACCAGCTGACCCATGAGAGGCTGTGGGCCTCTTCCTCCAGTGGGTCCTTATTGAATTATTTCTCTCTATAATTCACTAATAAATAGCACAGGGGCTCTGATGCATGTGATTTTTGTCCCTGCAGCCCCTGTTGGCTCCTCCTTCACCACAGCTGCATGGCCTAAGACCCAGGCAGGTGAGCCTTGCACCGTGTCCTGAATACTAACATGGGTTCCTGCTGTGACTTGTAGCTCTGGTGAGTTTCAGGGCCCCAGGCAATACCTCGATTTGTCTGCATGTTACCTGACCAGCTTGGAGAGCTGGCTCTGAAGGCCTTAAAGAGTACACACACCCAGTACTTTTGATGACAGGTAGGCTGTGGAGAGGCCTCTCAAACAATACCCTCTTTCTGTTCCCCAAGAAACCACCCCAAACCCACTACCATAGAGTCAGTTCTGACTCATCATGGTACCTTAGGACAGAGAATTTCCAAGGCTGGAATCTTTATGGAAGCAAACTACCATATCTTAATACTTAATCTTTAATACTTAATACTTAATCTTTAAATACTGCACTACCAGGACGCCTTCTTTCCGCCAAAAGAAGCCCTATAATTACCTGGCTGAAATTATGTCCAATCAGCACTGTGCATCAGTGGTAGGCAGAACGGTCCCCAAAGATGCCCACATCAGAATCCCCAGAATCTGTGAGTGTTACCTTTCATGAAACAACAACAAAAACCCCTCTACTTTACAGACATGACTATGGATCTTGAGATGGGGATTACCCTTGATTAACTTGTTGGACACAGTAGTGCACAGTAAGAGGACAGAAAGAGCAAGACTTCGAAGTTGTAGGATTTGTAGTGATGGACCCAAGACTTCAGGTTGAAGTGTGTGTTGTTTAGTCTGGGTAGACTAGAGAAACAAATTCATAAACATGCGTATGTCTAAAAAAGAGTTTTATATACTAGAGCAATTGAACACTGAAAAAACATCCCAGCCCAGTCCAGATCAAACCCATAGGTCTGGTATTAGCCCATATGTCCAATACCAATCTATAAAGTCCTCTTTAGGCTCACAAAACACATGCAATGATGCCGAATGTAGGAAGATCACAGGGCGGTGGGCGGGAAGTCTTGTGGATCCAGTGGCGTTGTAAGCATCTCAGCACTGTCAGGGATCTCCATTTTGCTTCTCCAGCTCCGATGCTCTGGCTGCCATCAGCCTGTCTCCATGTGGCTTGTCAATGAGGTTGTCTCGCAGGGACTGAGTGAGTGTCCCGCCTCCAGTGAGCAATTATATCTCCTTAGCAACTCCAAATGAGATCATCAAGCTGTGACGTGATTGATAGGCAAACTCCACCCCTTCACTCATACTCCTCTCAAATTGACAACAGATTATAGAACTACCACAGAGTGATTCCAGGAAAAGGGGTTGTGAGCCAAGGCATGGAGGCAGTCTCAAGCTAAAAAAGGCATAGGAGCAGATTCTAGCCTAGCCTCTTGAAGAAAACGGCCCTAGTGACACCCTGATTATAGCCTAGGGAACTCACTGTCAGAATTCCGGCCCCCTGAGTAGAAAAAGAACACATATGTGTTGTTTTATGTCACATATTTTATGCCACTTTATTACAGCAGCAAGAGAGAACTAGTGCGGAGTCCATATTAGATCTGGAGGCAAGACATCAATCGGCACGTCCTCCCTGAGGATGTCTCTCTTGGAGAAAAGACGGCCGTCTGGAATTTCTTTCATTAGATCCCGTGACAATGATTGAGTATCTGTGTGGTGGTGGTTGTTGTTGCTGGCTGAGGTTGTTGTTAGGGGCCATTGAATGGGTCCTGACCCACAGTGACACTAGGCACAAAGAACAAAACACTCCTTGGTCCTGTGCCATCCTCAGTGCTGTTCCTGTGCTAGAGTCCTCTGTTGTAGCCACTGTGCCAGTCCATCATGGCAAGAGTTTCCTCTTTAATATTGCCTCTCTACTTTACTGAGCATGCTGGCCTTCTCCGGGGACGGGTCTCTCCTGGCAACATGTCTAAAGAATGTAGACAAAGTCTCACCATTCTTGCCTCTGAGGAGCACTTTGCTTACTTCTTCCAAGACAGACTTATTTATCCTTTTGCAGTCCATGGTACTTTCGAATATTCTTCTCCAGCACCACAATTCAAACAAAATTCTTCTTTTGAGGCAATAGAAAAGACCATGGCATGAGTAATCTCCCTGATTTTCAACACCCAAGAGAGGTCTTGGGCAGCTGATGAACAGTGAAATCCATTATATGATCTCTTGACTGCCTCCATGAGTATTGATTTTGCATCCAAGGAAGAGAAAATCCTTGACAACGTCAACTTTTCTCCATTTATCATGATATTAACTATTAACCCCGCTTGGGAGGCTTTTGATTTTCTTGATATTCATTGAGTTGTAATCCATATTGAAGTCTGCAATCCTTGATCTTCATCAGCAAGTACCTCAAGTCCACTGTTAGCAAGCAAAGCTGTGTCATTTGCATATCTAATATAGGTTCTTAATAAGTCTTCCTCCAATCCTGATGAAATCTTCCTATAATCCAACTTCTCTGATTTACTCATTATACAGATTGAATAAGTATGGTGCACTCTGATGCCCACCTTTTTATTTTAAACCCTGAAATATTACCTTGCCTCTTGATCCATGTACAAGTTCTGTATGAGCACAATGAACTGTGCTGGAATTCCCCTTCTCTTCAAGGTTATCCATAGTTTGTTATGATCTACACAATCAAATGCCTTGGCATGGTCAAGGAAACACAAATAAGCATCTTTCTGGTATTTTCTGCTTTCAGCCAAGACCCAGCTAACATCAGCAATGATATTCCTTGTCCCACGTCCTTTTCTGAATCTGACTTGAACGTCTAGTAGCTCCCTATCAATATACTGCTGCAACCATTTTGCTTGTACATGACATCAGTAATATTATTCTATAGTTTGAGCATTCTATCGGGTCACCTTTCTTTAAAATGGGTACTAATACGAATCTCTTCCAGTTAGTTGACCAAGTAGCTGTCTTCCAAATTTCCTGGCATAGATGAGTAAATGCTTCCAGGGCTTCATCAGCCTGTTGAAGCATTTCATTTGGTATTCCATCAGTGCTGCTTGAACTTCTTCAGTACCAGGGTTCTTCCTCGTATGCTACCTCCAGAAATGGTGGAATGTTGTGTTGACTAGTTCTTTTTGGTAGTGACTGTGCATTCTTTCCATCTTCTGTTGATGGTTTCTGCATCATTCCATTTTTTTTTTTGCTCATAGAATCTTTCAATATTGCAAGTTGAAGCTTGACTTTTTCTGTTGAGTTCTTTCAGTTTGATATAGACTGAGTTGTTTTTCCTGTTTTGTTTTCTAACTCTGGGTCTTTGTATGTTTCATTAAAATATTTGACTTTGTCTTCTCTAACTGCCCTTTGAAATTTTCTACTCAGCTCTTTGACTTCATCATTTCTTCCATGTGTCTTGGCTCCTCTATGATTAAGAGCAAGTTTCAGAGTCTTCTTACATCCATTTTGATCTTGTCTTTCTTTTTGTCTGTCTTTTCAGTGACCTTTTGATTTCTTCATGAGTGATGTCCTTGGTGTCCTCCCACAGCTCATTGGGTCTTCTGTCATTAGGGGTCAATGCAGCAAATCTTTTTGACATGTTTTCAGGTGGGATAGATCCAAGGTCGGATTTTGGCTTTCATGGATTTGTTTTCATTTCTTCAGCTTCAACCTGAACTTACATATGAGTAATTTGTGGTTTGCTCCACAGTCAGCCCCTGGCCTGGTTTTGGCTGCTGATACTGAGCTTCTCCATCGTCTTTTCACACAGCTGTAGTTCTTTATTTATTTATTTTTGTTTTCTGTGTATTCTTTCGGAGAAGTCCATGAGTATAATCACTTTTTGCGTTGTTGAAAAAGGTATTTACTCTATTTTGTTGGTCTTGCAAATTTTTATCAGGCAATCTCATTTCATTTCTATCACCAAGATCATATTTTTCAATGACTGTTCCTTCCTCTATTTCCAACATTTGCATTCCAATTGCCAATAATTATCAATGCATCTTGATTGCATGTTTGACCAATTTCAGACTGAATACATTGGTAGAATTCTCCAATTTCTCCATCACTGCCTTTCGTGGCTGGTGTATAAATTTGGATAATGGTTGTATTGATTGGATTTCCTTGAACTCAGATATAATCCTATTACATACAACATTGTACTTCAAGATAGATCTTGAAATATCCTTTTTGATAGTGAATGCAATGTCATCCTCTTGTTTCATTCGCAGGATTGTAAACGATATGATTTTGTTTCAAAATGGCCAACAGCCATCCATTTCAGCTCATTAATGTCTAGGGTATATATCTTTAGGTGTTCCATTTCAATTTTGATGACTTCCAATTTTTAAAAATTCATACTTGGTACATTCCAACTTCCAATTATTAGTCATTTTTGCAGCTGTTTCCTCTCACTTTAGTGCTATACCATCATCAAATGAAGATCCTGAAGGTTGTACTCCCATCATGTCGCCATGGTGGACTCGACTTTGAGAAAGCAGTTACTCCTTCTCACATTTAGAGGGCTTCACAACTCGAGGGGCCCATCCTCTGGCGCTATCTCTGACAAACTCTGCTTCCATTCGTGAATGTTGAGCTGCTCCATCGTCTCTTCCTACAGAGGCAGTCAATTTGATTTCTGTGTATCCCATCTACAGAGGTCCATATGTATTGTCACAATCTGTGTTGTTGTCCCCTTTCATTCATGAATGGAAGCAGAATGTGGAAATTTATATTATACGCCAATCAAAGTTATAGGCATTGAGAATCCAGACAAACAAAGCTTTCTTGGAGCTTATGGGCTAGTTGGGGGAGAGGGCAGTGCAGCAATGTGCAACAAATGAAGGTTCTTTCCCACATCAGGATCCGGGATTTGAACAATGAGAAGGTCAACAGCAGCATGAAGATCTGGGGGATTGAATTCAAGCTTAGATGACAGTAAGGGAGAAATTGAGACAGGACGCTCTTGACTTATCAAACGAGAGAGAAGGGTATTATATCTGGAGCCCAGAAAGTGTGTGAGTGCATGTGTGTGTGTGTAAGAGATAGAGATCTATCTGTAGGACTCACAGGGATGGTAAGGTGAATTTAATTCTAAAAGCAGAGATGCCATTTGAGGGTGGAGCATGGCTATGGTTTTTTAAAGGATTGTCCCAACAGCTGTGTGGAGTGTGGGTTTATTCTGGGGAAGGGAGGGTGCGTTTTGCAGACAGTACCAAAGGGATCAGTCAGGAAGGAAATATCAGCCACTGAGAATGGTGGGTTATTTCAGTGGAGATGAAAGTGGGAGGAGTCACCACACTGGGGTGAAAAGCTAAGGGCCTGCAACAGAGCAGCAAGGGGAGCAAAGCAACGAAGTCCCAAGAGAATACCAAAAATAGACTTTGGGGCCAGGGCATGGCACCCCATCAGACTCAACCAGAAAACAATCCTAAAGGTCAAAAAACAGACCTAGAACTATTTATAGGCTTTTCCCCCATCATTTTGTTTTTGTTGTTGTTGCTGCTGCTGTTTTTTGTTTGTTTTCTATAGTAGCTTTGTTTTGCTCTCTTGTTTTTGTTTATTATTGTCTATACGTGGCTATCTAGATAAAATAGGCCGGATAAGGAATCCAGAGGAGAGAACAATGGAACCCACAGTTCAGGGGGGGACAGGGGAGAAGGGGAGGTGAGGGAAAGGAAAGGGGTATCAACCAACCCAGGGACAAGGGAACAGCAAGTGATCTAAAATCAGTGGTGAGGAGTGTATAGGGTGCCTGGTAGGACTTGGTCAAAGGCAATGTAACCAAGAGGAATTACTGAAACCCAAATGAAGGCTGAACATGATAGTGGGAAAAGAGGAAAGTAAAAGGAAATAGAGGAAAGAAGTAGGAGGCAAAGGGCATTTATAGAGGTCTAAATACAGGCCTATGTACATTTGTAAATATATTTATATATAATGATAGGGAAATAGATAATTATCAAGGTAGAAGACAGACATTAGGCCTCTAGTCACGTCCTCCTTCAATGCAAGAACACTTTGTTCTACAACCTGGCATTCGGTGATCCTCGCCTTCCTGACATGATCGCTGAAGACAAAACGAGTGCATAAGCAAATATGGTGAAGAAAACTGATGGTCCCTGGCTATCACAAGATACAGCATCTGGGGTCTAAAAGGCTTGAAGATAAACAAGCAGCCATCTAGCTGAGAAACAACAAAGCACACATGGAATAAGCACACTAGCCTATGTGATAATGAGGTATCGAGGGGATCAAGTATCAGGCATCAAAGACCCAGAGCAAAAAAAATCATAATGTGAATGAGGGGGAGTGTAGAGTGGAGGTCCAAAGCCAATCTATAAGCAATTGGACATCCCCTTACAGAAGGGTCATGGGGAGAAGATAGGCCAGTCAGAATGCAGTATAGCACCAAGGAAATATACAGCTTTTTCTCATTCTTTAATGCTTCCCCCCCCCACCTCACTATCATGACCCTAATTCTACCTTACAAATCTGGCTAGAGCAGACCATGTATGTGGGTACAGATAAGAGTTGTAAACACAGGGAATACAGGACAGATAAACTCCTTGGGACCAATATTGAAAGTAGCCATACCCGGAGGGGAAGGGGAAGGTGGTGGGAGAAAGGGGGAACTGATCACAATGACCTAACTATAACCCGCTCCCAGGGGGATGGAGAACAGACGAGGTAAAGGAAGACATTGGATAGTGCAAGACATGAAAAAATAATAATTTATAAATTATCAAGCGTTCATGAGGGAGGGAGGGAGGGAGGGAGGAAGGAAGGGAGGGAGGGGGGAAGAAGGGGGAAAATAAGGAGCTGATACCAAGGGCTCAAGTAGAAAGAAAATGCTTTGAAAATGATGATGGCAACATATGTACAAATGGCTTGAGAAAATGGATGTATGTATGGATTGTGATGAGTTGCACAAGCCCCCATTAAAATTATTTTTAATCATATCAATGTGAAATTATTTTTTAATCATATCAATCAATGAGGGGAGTGCAGAGTGGAGCCCCAAAGCCCATATGTACACAATTGGACATCCCCTTTCAGAAGGGTCACAAGGAAGAGACGAGCCAGTCAGGGTGCATTATAGCACCGATGAAACATACAACTTTCCTCTAGTTCTTTAATGCTTCCTCTGCCCCACTCTCACGACCCCAATTCTACCTTACAAGTCTGGCTAGACTGGAGCATGTACACTTGTACAGATAAGAGCTGGAAACACAGGGACTCCAGGACAGATAAAACCCTCAGGACCAATAATGGGCATAGCAATACCAGGAGGGGAAGGGGAAGGTAGAGAGAGAAAGGGGAATCTGATCACAATGATCTACATATAATCCACTCCCTGAGGGACAGACAACAGAAAAGTGGGTGAAGGGAGACATCAGTCAGTATAAGACATGAAAAAATAATAATTTATAAATTATCAGGGGCTCATGAGGGAGGGAGGAAGGTGGAGGGAGGGGAAAATGAGCTGATGCCAAGGGCTCAAGTAGAAAGAAAATGTTTTGAAAATGATGATGGCAACATAGGTAGAAATGTGCTTGACACAATGGATGGATGGATGGATGGATGGATGGATGGATGGATGGATGGATGGATGGATGGATGGTGCTAAGAGCTGTATGAGCCCCCAATAAAATGATAATAAATAAATCAAAGGGGGAGGACTCAGGTCGAGGGGAGTGGTGGGGTCATAAGGCATGGATGTGGTAGGAAACAGAAAGACAGGAACTGTGGGTGATCTTGGTGCGGTTGCTCTTGTGAGATGCATTTACTGAGATGCAGAAGACTGAGGCACAAATGTGGGCTTGGGTCTCTTACCGCCCCAAATGCAGCTCAAATCAGTCAATCATTCCCTTGATTCAAAGGGTTTCTCTAAACTCTGGGACCCTCCAACCTGGTATGAAGTTGGGTTGCATAGCGTTTAAGTACACCTTCTTTGGCATACAATATTCTAGGATGGAATCTCCATGGATTTCTAACAGGGATCCTGCAGTTACCTAGCTTCTCAATGCTTCATTTTCCTCATTTGCAAAAAGGATAATGAACCTAAATGCCTAAGATGTAGTGAAATAGGTGAATGCCTAGTCAGTGGTAAGCTCTTTTGAAAGGTTGCTATTACAGCTTCCCTTGCAGCTGTCTCTGAATTCCAGGCCAAACCAGGCTGCTTAGGCAGCACCAACCAGGAAAAAGAGCTGACGAGTAAAGCAGAGTGAAAGACTTTCAGGGGCTTTATTATCCAGTTCCCACCCACACCACTTCAATAATACATCATTTTATTTAAGGAGATCAGGGACCTGGAAGATGGGCACCTGGCTTAAGGAAAGCTAAAGCTCCTCTTTGACACCTACTGTCTTTTCTTGTGTGGGAGGAACCAGTGGCGTAGGAAGTCCCACCTCCTTTTGCTCCATGGGTCCCTTCTGCCTAACTAGCTCTTCCAATTCCACCAACTTATGCGCGGGCAGCATCTTCTCTTCAGAAGGGTTCTCCTCTTCCTCAGCCAATACTGTCTCTTCTGTCAGCTCACTTTTCTCAATGGAAAAGACCTATTTTTGAAACATAACATAGAAAAGGAAGAATGGAGGAAAGAGGGGCACAATGAAATAGAGGGGGAAAAGATATAAATGATTATACTTGCCAAGACTTCTGTTTCTGGGAGGAAGTGCCCCAAAGGAATCATTCCTGGGGCCAGGAGATCTTCAGAAATATAAAAGTCCATTGGACTTGGATGAGGGATCGTTAGAGTATGGTTTTCCTTGCTGATAAGAACACCTGTGAGGGAACCACCCCTCCCAACGCTAAGTGCACAGGTGTGGCTGTTCCACTTCCAGCTCTGGGGCTGGGCAGATGACCCAAGCCCAAACAATGAGAGACTTTGCTAGGGCGAGGAATGAGAGTGACTTCTATCAAGTGGTAGGATATGAGACTGGAACTGTGATGTTCTTGCTGGCTCTTCAGAGAGGAAGAGACAACTTGAGGATCAAGTCAATGCAGCGGGAAACAAAGATGGGGGTTGGCGGAGAGGAAATCTTAGCATTACTGCCTGAGCTTTGACTCTATCCATGCCTCCCAGTTATGTAAGCTTCATCCCCATTGTTGTTTACACATGAATACTATTCATAACATGGGCACTTATTAATGCTAATCGAACCTTTCAGAAGATGGCATTACAGAGCAAAGGTTAGGGGAAGAGGAATTCTTCCATCCATCATGCCAGGAGGCAGGCCCCCATCAAAGCCTCAGGTTGCCATCTCAGCAACCGCTAGATCACAGGAAGCAGCCTGGAGGAGCCTTGGGAGAGTCTGCCTTTCCTCAGCCTTTCCAAGTGGCCACTTCTGTTTGCTCGGAGTAAGTACCCTTGAAAGATGCTGATGAGGAAAAGCCCTTGGCAGTTTTCTGTGGGGCAGAATTCTCCAGAGAGCCGCTGCTTCCCCTTACCTTGTCCTCTTCCTCAGCCCGGGCCTTGATTTGTCTTTCCAGGAAATCCGAAAAGGCCACCAGGGTATGTTCTCCCTTGTAGACTACAGCCTAGGAAGAAAATAGACGAGTAGGCCCGTGGCTTTTTCCTCCAAGATGTCCCAGAATTGCTCTAGTGGAATATTTGGAATCAAATTCCTAACAACCTGAACAGGCTACCTTTGTGCACCTACATTACCATGGTTCTAAAATAACCATCTTAACAATTCCTCCTTCCAAGAGTTAGAAGGTTCCAAGCGCGAACTCTGGAGCCAGACTGCAGGGCACAGCCCTGCTTTCATCAGTAGTGGTCTGGTCACCTCTTACGGTGACTTCTCACCTACACTCAGCCATCCTCTTCTTGGGAGCAGGGACCTCCTCCTACTTGTACGTCTTTGACACTGCTGCCTGCCGCCCTTCCCACGCCCCTCTACCCAATGTGTCTAAGTATCATGAAAAGTGGGTCCCATCAACACCAGGGATGGTCATTGACTATCACCCCAAAGTGGAAATGCCACTGTCTGTCTCTAGTGCACATACCTCATCCTAGCAGCATCTCACCCCAATATTTAGGTGGACATGGCCCCTACCTTATTCCACTTACGAGCATACCTTGTTTTATTGTGCCCCTTGATTACATTTTACAGATTCTGTGTTTTACAAATTAAAGGTTTGGGGCATCAAACAAGTCTATCAGCACTATTTATCCAACAGCACGTGCTCACTTCGTGTCTCTGTGTCCCACATTGGTAATTACAACAATATTCCAAACCTTACCATAATGCCCTTTCAGACATAATAGATTACAGTGTATTATAAATGTAATTTTTATGTGCACTAGGCAACCAAAAGGAATGTGTGACTTGCTTTATGGCAATGCTCTGGAACGGGTTCATAGTGTCCCCAAGGTCTGCCTTTAGTCAGGGTTCAGCCTCCATAGCAGAGGGAACCAAGTAACCCAGGTCTGATGCATGGTTTATCAGAATCATTAGCCATTATGATTGGGGCATGGATGGGAAACTGACCTAAGCAGGACTCAGCTATAGGGAGCTCTAGACCTTTTGTGGATATAACTGGTAAATAGTCTTTGGATGTGAACGTGAGTGGATAAGAGGAGTTGGAGCTCTTTGGGTAGAATTCAGAACTGGAAAGGAGGAGAATCCAAGTACCTGTGGTAGTTACATAATCTGGTGTCAATTTGAGACTTGAGAGGATTAAAAGTGAAGGGGTGGAGTCTAGCCTGTCAATTGGGAGGGTCATAGCCAATGAGGCCTCTGTCTGGACATGGCCTTCTCCTGAGGATTCTAGGAACTCCTGTGTTTCCTCCTTGGAAGTGGGAGACACACACTTTTTTTCTCTCTGCCCACTCCCTGAGAGATGCTCTACTGACCAGACATGTGGCATTATGCTGATAAGACCCCATTCCCTGGGAACTGGAGGAGCCACATGGAGACCCCTGCCAGCCCTGAGATGCTTACAACACCACTGGATCCACAAGACTTCCCACCCACTGGCCTGTGATCTTCCTGAATTTGGCATCACTGTAAGTGGTTCGTGAGTCTGAAGAGGACTTTATAGATTGGTATCGGACATTTGGGCTAATATAGGACTTATGGACTTGATCTGGACTGCGCTGGGATGTTTTCTCAATATTCAATTGCTCTTGTACATAAAGCTGTTTCCCATTCAAGTATGAGTCTCCCTGGATTAGTTTCTCTAGTCTACCCAGACTAACACAGTCCCAGATGATAAAATGCCATGTTCAGTTTTGTGTATCCCAGGAGCCCCTTACCTGTTCAGAGTCGAGAGGAAAGAACCTGAAGAATGGGTACCGGTCCAGGTACATCAGCTGAATGTCATTTGCCATGATGTCAATCCTGGCGATGGTGAGTGTGGAGTGATTTTGATACTTTCTGCCCAACTCTTCCAACAGTGGATAGAGTGCCTTGCACTTTTCAGACCAGGGTGCATCTGGAATAGAAGAGCCATTGCTCAGATTCACAACAGAGCTCCAAGTAGAAGTCAGTACCATCTAATAATCTCCATCATTGCCAGAGACCTGTCTACAGAAAACCCATGTGATCATCTGACACTCATCTTTTAGCGAGACTTACCATAACATCAGCTTGAAAATACAAATCAATCCCATTCATGGTTGACTTACCACATGATGGCACCCCATGAAAATAACAATGCCACTGCTCTTGCTTTCACTGATGACAATTGGTCTATGCTGTGCTCCACGTCTTTCTCTACAGTCTGCTCTGACCCAAGGAGGCTTGCATTTTGATGGTTGCATGATCTCTCACAGCTGGCAGTAGAAACGATGATGGTTCCCAGAAGCTGTTCAGTCTGTGATGCCCCCTTCCAAGTGACACCCAGGGCATGTGCCATACCTGCCATATATCTGAGGTACATCTCTGACCACAGTGCCCTTGCCCACACCTCTGCTGTTTATGAAGCTGCGCTTGATCTTTCTTTAATGATATATTAAATAGTCCTTTTCTCCCCCCATTTCAACATAGTTCTGGTCATAATTTAATAAGCCAGGAAAAAATGATCCCAGTTTCTTTCCATCCAGACACTAACTAATAACCAGCATGTTGGGCTGTTTTCAAAGATGATAGTCCTTATTGTTTAACTCTCTATTTTAACGTAGCTTTCCACTCCTGTTGAAGAAGAAAATATATTTGGCTTAAGTGATTCCTTAGGTTCTGCCACATTGTGTGTGTGTGTGTGTGTGTGTGTGTGTGTGTGTGTGAGATTTGAGATGCTGTTAGCACAAAGGCTCTTCATCAGAGGTTAAACTACTTGTGCAAGGCCATGCCATTAGTGATTAAGCAGAAGAGGTGGGGGTTGTGGACTGACTGTTTGGGCTTGTGACTATTACACAACACGACCTTTCTGGTATGTGGAAAATATTCCCAAGAAGTAAACTGGAGGCTGTGACAAGCACAACTTCCTCTGAGCTTTCCATGGGTGATTTCTTGAGTGTTGGGTCTAGCCCAGGCACTCACTGGGCCCTGTGAAGAATAATTAGTGCCAGGAGCCAATAGGAAATGGAAACTCAGCTTTGCCTGCTCCTCCTTCCTCACAAGGCTGAAATTCAAAATTTCTGTGAGCAGAATAACCTCAAAAGTCCCTGGACATTACAGTTGGGTGACCAGCTCCCATTTGCCAACCAAGTGCCTCGCTTTCCATTCCATCTGTACCAGCCACTGGTCAGCCCTACGGAAGTCACGTGGTCCCTGGGTTGGAACAGGGAGGGATATAATGGCTGCAGTCCCAGAGGGCCAATCTGACAGTCCTGCTTTGGGGGGGGGGGGACGATACAGCCTTGGCTTTTTATAAGAACCAAATGGGCATTATCCTAAGTGGGAGGATCAGATAAGTACCACCTCTCACTGCGAGGCAGCAGAGTGGGGTTACTCAGCCACACAGAGCTTCGTCCCCTCGACTCACACCTGAGAGTCCCTTTCGGTATGATTTTAAAGGCTTCTTTGATGCAGTCTAGCCCTGGTCACACCCTCACCCACAAAGGTTCCCTTTGAACTTGTCCCAGACTTGCCATGAGACCTGACGTAAAATAAGGAACCTCTCAAAATACTAAAAACCAAACCCACTGCCATTGAATGGATTCTGGCTCATAGCAGCTGTCAATAGTCTCCAAGGGTCTTTGTCCTTTCAATTGCCTGGAAGTTTTGGACCACTGACCTTGCAGGTGGTAGTCTAACACTTACCTGACAGCGCTGCCCGGGCTCCTTAATTAACCTATCAGAGCTCCTCAATTGGGTTGAAATACCCTTTCACAGGGATCACCCGACTCATAACAGTAGCAAAATTAGTTATAAATAGCAACAAAAATAATTTTATGGTTGGGGGGTCACCACCACATGAGGAACTGAATTAAAGGGTCACGACATGAGGAAGGTTGAGAACCGCGGATCTAGATCCCGGTGAAAGCCATTAGACCTTCTGTTAATGTTGAACTGCGTCCTCAAAAAATATATGTAATGTAAAATCCTAACCCATGAACATATGATGAAATCCCATCTGAGAATAGGGTTTTGTTACATTAAGGAGACCATACCTGTGTACGGTGTGTCTTAAGCCAATCAGGTCTACTCTGATTCATAGCAGTTTTGTTACGTTCCTGAGTCTGTGCTTAATCATACACCAGGAACCCTGCTAACTTAGTGTTTACTTACTTGTTGGGCTGCTAACCTCAAGGTCAGCAGTTTGAAATCAGCAGTTTAAAGCCACCAGTCCCTGAGGAGGAAGACAAGGCTTTCTACGCCACAAAGATTTACAGTCTTGGAAACCCACAGGGAGAGGTCAATCCTGTCCTATGGGGTCATAATGAGTTGGAATTAACTCAATGGCAACAAGTAGTGAGTACTTACCAATGGATATTGTAAGGATTAAATGAGATTTTATATATATATTAAATGAGATTTATATATATATATACATATATAAAAAGCAGCTTATCATGCAGTCTGATAAATTGCTGCATTCAACAGATGTTAATCATTAGCGTTGCTGTTGTTATAAGCAGCCAAACTCTTTGGATGTCTGAAGACCACGTTTCTTAGCTAGGACTGGAGATTTTAGTGGCCAAGAATTCAAAGGCAACACTGGAAAAGTAACATCATGGGAGCATTGCTCCCCATCTACCTCTGGGAGGTACTTACAGAACATCACAAACACATCCTTCTTCTTGTCAAAGACAACTCGGTTGAAGTTCTTTCCCACAAGCTGTTTCACTGGGCCCTGGTCCCAATATTCTGGGATCTCTTCGCTGGATTGGTGTTTCTAGGAAGCAAATTCAAGAGACCTAACAGTCTACAGAAAGAAGTTGGCAGTTGAGGTTCCCAACTCTGATAGAAACCATGGAAGTTTTTCTCTTGTTCTTACATAAGGGTCTTGGAAGCGGGTTTAAAATGCTGAACTAGAATCATAAGCTTGATTTTCTCGGGAAAATTGGGATCCGAGGGCTGAGAAGGCAGAGCTCCAAACAAAGATGGATTCTCAGATTTCAAATCCATGATTCTTAGGGTTTTTAGATGAGAGAGGGGTGCATGCATGAACAGCTCCAGTTGCACAAGGGGGAGCTCCATTCCACACTTAATCTTTGCTTAGGTCGTTCTCTCTGTCAGGAATGTCTTCCCACTCCTCACTCCTGCACTGTTTTCCTATAAGCCCACTCCATTTATCCTACCGAATGACCCCAAAGGAGACTGTCATGAATTAAATTATGTCCCTCAAGAATATGTGTCAACTTGCCTGGGCTATGATTCTCAGGGGGTTGGCAGTTATGCCATGATGTACTTTGGCAGTTATAGCATGATCGCCCATGATGTGATTGGATGTGATAAGCCAGTCAGTTGTAAACAGATGAAGACTGAGATGCAGCATCCTTAATCCCATCACAGTCTGTGGTAAACTGAGGGCCTGGATGAGAATGTAATGCAGCTTAATCCCCTATCCTCATAATTATGGGTCTGGAAAGCCAACTCTGGTGGGGGAAGACCCTTTGGTTAGGAGATATAAATAGATTGTAATATACATTTCTCATAACTAAACACAGCCCCTCCAATTACCCCCCATAACGGAACTGTCATGAAAGAACTACCATGTAAGATGAATCATTCGTGTGTCTGGCTATGTCCTGTGCCTGGAGGTTATCTGTAGGTAATAGCAATCAGGTTCTATAGCTGTAAAATGTAACAAGCCCTTGAGGAGGGCTCAGGACATTAGAGGTCAACTAGCACTAGGTCAGCACAATGACTCACCTCATTGTTTGTTTATCATGTTACCCGCTTATGATACTACCCATTGACTATGTAATATGTTAGCTATATGACACCCATGCCTGACAAAAGATCTGTACGCTCCATGTGCACCCATTGGAAAATACATTCACTCGTTGAGTCCTGACACTGGGACAAGGAGTCCCTGTGCTCCGCTGTCTGCCGTATATTCCACATTCGCCAAGTCAATCCTGCGGACCCTTTTGAGTGATGGGGATCCCCCATACTCCAACAACAGCCCTGATCTGCTGTAAGGAGGGTTTCCTTGGGGTGTGGCCTGCAAAGCCCTTTATCTTACAGCAGGTAAAAGAAGAGAGAAGCCAGCAGACAAGAGAGAGACCTCCTGGCACCAGTAAAGAAGAGCCAGGAATAGAGCACATCCTTTGGACACGCGTGTTGAGAAACTCCTAAATCCAGGGGAATCTGATGCCCAGACACAGGGGATCTGCAAGGAATGCTGGGCGTGCAGTCTGAAAGAAGACAAGAACCTTTCTCCTCAACGGAGTCAAACCAAAGAGAAAATCTTTCCCTAGAGCTTTGTGAATTCCGTCTTCTGGCCTCCTGAACTGTGAGAGAACAGACGTCTGTCTGCAAAAGCCAATCATGTATGGTGTTTCTGTTATGGGAGCACAACTGAGCCCTTCCCTGACTCTTCCCCAGGCTAGGCTAGATTCCATTATGACAACTTCTCCTAGCACTTGATACTGTTCTGTGTAATTTAAGATATAAATATTTGCCTGGAATCTTTGTGAATAATATGCATCTTTGTAGCTAGATATCCTTGAAGGATTTTTACCCTCATGACTAAGTATACTGGTACCTGTAATACCTGTCATTGTGTTGATTCCAAGCACGGTGATCCCACGTGTGTCAGCTTAGAACTGAATCCCAAAGGGTTTTCTGTGGTGGATTTTTTTCTCTAAGATGCCTGTGGTTGGACTTGAACCTCTAACAATTTGGTTAGTAACTGAATACAGTGTAGAGGCCACATCTGACCTCTTCCGGCTTCAGTGAGGATTAAAGAGAATCCATTTCTACAGCAACTGACACCAAGTCAAGGTCAGACAAGCCTCCACTCTTCATCCTTCTTTTAGTCTCTTCGGACAGCAACCATTTCTCCCACGACGCTCTACTTTTCTGCTAGGTTTGACCCTTGTTCACTGTGGCCACCGAGAACTCACAGGCCATCGTCACATTTAAGGGGGTTTATTGGGGAAGTTAACAAGCCAGGATCCAAAAACATGAAGGGGATCAGAAAACACTAAGGATGCCATCATTGGTTCCCAGCAACACCATTCCTCAACCAACAGCCAAATCTCTCTGCCGGGTCCTCAGCCTCTCAGCCACCTGGTCCCTTGGCCTTGACCTCTATGGGCCAAGAAGCCCACTTGCCACTCCACCTCCTTGTCTCATGGTCTCCTACCCAATCACATGGTGAAAGTCACAGAGACATAGGTAGAAGAGCCATGTTAAGACATTTCAATTGACCACAGGCAACCGAGCAGTTGTCTGTCTGCACCATGGAAGACTCCCTCAATAAATGTTTGTGAATAAGTAAATGAAGAATAAATCAAACTCTTGCTTTTTCTTGAATATGATGGTGGAAATCCTGGGCAATCATATTTTCTCTGGAACTATTGTCTCCTGTGTGCCTCTTGAATCCATACCCTTCTCTCCAGCCAATTTGTCACCACGCTAGTCCAGGAAGCCTTGATCTCTCATGTGGACCACTGAAATAGCCTCCTGAAGGTTCTCTCTGAAGCTTCTCTTGAGCCTCCTTGTAGCCCTATTTCCACAGGCAAGGTCTTATGTTCCCCATACAAATTTACATACTCCTGGCTCTTAGGATACCAAATGGTTGATGTGCTTATGACCCTCATATTTTATGACTTTTGCCCATCTCACCAGGCTTTTCTCCCATAATTCTCTTCCTCGCTCTTCCCTAGACTCTAGAAAGGATTAAAAAACATCTTTGTAGTCTAAGCATGTTTTGAAATTGAGGATGCCATCAAGATACAATGATCATTACTGATGATTTGAATGCAAAGGTTTGAATCTAAGAAGGATGGGCAGTTGGGGAAAAAAGACCCTGATGATAGAGATGCTGGAGACAGCATGGTAGAATTTTGCAAGTGTAATGACTTATTCATTGCAAACACCCTTTTTATCATCCAAGACAGCCACTATATACGTGAGCCACAGAACAGAGTACAAAATCCTCAAATCAACGATATCTGTGGAAAGAGACCAGGGGGAAACTCAATATCATCAGTCAGAAAAAGACTGTGGAGCAGACCAGACATACAGCCTAGAGCATCTCCCACTCATCTGAATTGAGAGACCATCTCAAGAATAGATTTGATGCTTTATACACCGAAGAAAACCAGACAAGCTGTGGGGTGCCATAAAGGATATTATACATGAAAAAAAAACAGGGGTAGAACTAAAAGCCCAAAATGCTTTATAGAAGAGATTCTGAAGCTTGTTCTTGATTGTAGAACAACTAAAGTGAATGAAAGAAATGATTAAATCAAAGAGTTCAACAGAAGGTTTTTGTTTTTAATCATTTTATTAGGGGCTTAACAGAAGGTTTTAAAAAGCAGCTGAAGTCAAAGTGTGACAATAACATGTGCAAACTTATAGTTAGAAAACCAAAAAAGGGAGAAAATATTTAATGTTTCAAACCAAAAAAGAACTAAGGAAAAATGCAAGCCTTGATTTTCAATACTTAAGGATTCTATGAGCAAAAGAGAAGGAGTACACAGTAAGTGCATAAAAAATAAATGATTGATGCTCCACCATTTCAGAAGGCAGCTGATAGTATTGAAGGAAGAAGTCCAAGTTGCACTAAAATCATTGCTGGGGATCATGGCTCCAGGTACTGACAGCAGAGTACAAATTGAAATGTTTCAACAAATCGATAGAGCTCTGAAAACACTCATTGGTCTATGCCAAGAAATTTGGAAGACTGCCTAGCCAACCAGCTGGGAGAGATATATATTTATGCCCATACCAAAAAAGGTGGTGTATAGGATCTAGTAGAAATAAAAATCTAGTAGAAATCTTGTAAAAATTAGGGAACCATATCACTAATATTGCATGCAAGTAAAATTTTGCTGATGATCATTCAAAATCATTGCAGCACTGTGTATATAGGGAACTGCAAAAAATTCCCAAAAAATCAAGCTGGATACAGATAAGGACATAACATGAGGGTTATCGTTACTAACATTAGATGGATCTTGACTAAAAACAGTGAGCTGCAGAAAGATGTTTAACTGTGTTTTTCTGACTATACAAAGACACCTGACTGGATAATACTGGAAGAATGGGAATTCCAATACACTTGATGGTACTCATGCCTCCCATGTATGGCCTAAGTGCAGATGGCTGAAGAAAAGGGGAAAACAGAAAGACTAGTTGCCCTCTGGCTCACAGAGACCTCATGTGTTACAGAAGAGAACTAAGCTGCACAGAGTTTCCTAAGACTAATAAATAGCTTGTCTGAAAATAACCAAGTCTTTCTACTGATACACCTCTAGGTGGGCATTGAACCTCCGACCTTTGGGTTGGTAGCTGAACACATTAGTCATTTGCATCACTCAGGGATTCCCAAGTTAGACTAGGCTTTTAGAAACTGACGTATCGGGAATACTGTGGAGTAGGGCAAGAAAGGAAGTCTGTGTTTGGGAATCTGTGTCTTCCAAGAGTGAGTCAGAGAACAATGAGCGGAGGGAACCGATGGTCTGAAGTGCAAAATCGTGTAACCCAAATATCCTGGGTGTTTGCTGGTAGAAGGAAGAGGAATGGTTTAGGAAGGGAAAAGCAGCCCTATTTGAGAAGGCTACCAGGGAAAGCAGTGTGCTTGCGGGGAAGAAGAGGCAGGAAGGAAGCCTTCAGAGTTAAGGTGACCATCCGTTTGTTTGCCTGTGAAAGTCACGTTTTAGTTGCTGCAGTAATTTTACCTTGTTCTGTTGCAGAACACTCTACAAGGTATCTCCTTTGGTCACAAAAGCATCCGAGTTCAGAGCTTAAATAAGAGAGTCACCTTACTCGGTGGGGCAGTTAGGGGTAGATCTGACCATTGGGATGAATACAGTTTTCCGTGGCTGGTCTTCATAGCAACAAGCAAACTGTCACGGAGGATACACCACTGCCCCTCAAGGCGGGCAAAACCCCTGCCTTTGTTGGTTTTGTGTTTTAGACAGGAAGACATAATACACATGACAGAGAGATGATGGCTGCCTCTGGTGCATCAGCTAAGAATCCAACCGGGTTTGTCCTCATGAAAAGTGAGAATTCTACTCACAAAACCTCCAGTGACCTCCGTTGAGGACCATAGCAGGAGCTGTCTAACAGCGAATGATGGGTTGTCTGGGAATATGTCTGCAGTCTCTGCTCAATTTTGGCCAAGCTTACCCCCTCCCACCCACATGGCCAGAAGTCTCCTAAAGACTATGGACGAATCCTGATAACTCTGTATCCCACCCACTTCTTTCTGCTGCCCATAAGCACACATCTACCCTGGGCACAAGTAGTTTTGTCACACTAAAGTCTGAAATAAGGATTAGAGTCTGAGCAGTTAGCTCTCCTGATGGCCAGCATCTTAAGGGGAGATTTGGAAGGAGGTAGTGACTTGACTTGAAGAATAACTAACGAAGCTCAGGACAGGTCAGGAGTTGGATAGCTTGGAGGGAGGAAGATGAGGTGATTTCTCCACATTGAAACGCTAGGTTTATCTTTATCATTCCTTCCCATTTGGGTGAACAAAGCTTGGAGAATTATGGGAAAGGAGTGATTCTGAGATTGTTGGTAAATCTTGCCCAAGAAGAAACGTACCTTCGCTTTGCTACTCAAGAAGCTGGTGCTGAATTTCTTGAGGTTTTCATAAGTTATCTCTTCTGCAGGCATTTTGTACCTCACGTCAGAAGTCAAGTTGAGGATTTGGACAGATGGGATATCCACTTCAGTGACCCGGAAATACTCAAAAATACGTCCGTTTCTGGGATCATCAGTGTCCACAAGGATGAAAAGGATCTGTCAAATCAAATAGAATCCATTTCTCTCTGGATCTTTTACCAGTGGAGGGAAACTATTGGGAAACTTTGGTAGTGCCCGAACCAAACACCAAACTAAGCCCATTGCTACTGAATCAGGTCCAATGCATAGTGACCCACCGGAGAACTACTCTATAAGGCTTTTAACAAATTTTAATAAATAATTGTATTGGGGGCTCTTACAGTTCTTATAACAATCCATACATCAATTGTATCAAGCACATTTGTACATATGTCGCCATCATCATTTCCAAAACATTTTCTTTCTACTTGAACCCTTGGCATCAACTCCTCTCTTTTCCCCTTCCCTCCCCCGCCCTCCCACCTTCATGAACCCTTGATAATTTAGAAATTATTTTTATTTTCATATTTTACACCATCCACTGTCACCCTTCACCCACGTGTCTGTTGTTCATCCCCCAGGTGTGGAGGGTTGTACATCGATCACTGAGATCGGTTTCCCTTTTCTCCCCCGTATGTCCCCACCTTTCCCCTACCCTCATGGTATCTCTCATTATTGTTCCTGAGGGGTTTATCTGTCCTGGATTCTGTGTGTCAAGAGCTCTTATCTGTACCAGTGTACATGGTCCAGTCTAGCCAGATTTGTAAGATAGAACTGAAGTAATGATTGTCGGGGGAGGGAAGCATTAAAGAACTAGAGGAATGTTGTGTGTTTTTTTGGTGCTATACTGCACCCTGGCTGCTCGTCCCTTCCTTGTGACCCTTCTGTGAGGGGATAGTCAATTGGCTACAGATGGGCATTGGGTCTGTATTCCAACCCCCCTCGTTCTCATCTAAATGGTTGTTTGTATTGGGTCTTCTGATGCTTGATCTGGTCAACACCTCATGATCACATGGGTTGGTGTTTTTCTTCCCTGTTGGCTTTGTTGCTTCCCTGCTACATTGCCGCTTGTTTAACTCCAAGCCTTTAAGACCCAAGATGCTGTATCTTGTAATAGCTGGATACCATCAGCTTTCTTCACATTAGCTTATGGACCCATTTTGACTTCAGTGATCGTGTTGGGAAGGTGAGCATCACAGAATTCCAGGTTATTAGAACAAAGTGTTCTTGCATTGAGGGAGTACTTGAGTAGATGTCAGTCAGCAACCTTAATACTTAACCTATAAATATATGTACATTGACCTATATCCCTGTCGTTATATATTAATATATTTACATATATACTTGCCTATGTTTATACCTCTATAAATATCTTTTGCCTCCTAGTTCTTTCCTCTATTTCCTTTCACTTTACTCCTGTTTCACTATCATGTTCGAACTTCATTCAGCTTTCTGTACTTCCTCTTGACTACATTGTACTTGATCAAACCCCAACAGGTATTCTATGGCTTCCTGGTCATCGATTTTAGATCTCTTGTTGTTCCCTTGCCCCTGGATTTATTGTCTTGCCCTTTCTTTTCCCCCACGTCCTCCTCTCCCCTGTCCCTCTGGAACTGTTGGCCCCGCTGTTTTGTCCTCAGGATTGTTGATCCTGCCTATCTTATATAAATAGACATGAAAAAAATAGCCTATGAATAGTTACAGGCCTTTCTGCTGACCCTTATGGATGTTTTGCGGGTCTGATGCAGTGCCAAGCCTGCCCCTGAGTCTGAAGTCTATTTTCAGAATTCCTCAGGGATTTTGTTGCTTTTCTCCCCTTGCTGCTCTGTTGCGCTCCTTTCATGTCATGCCCTGGTATTGGGGGTCATACTGGGCACAATTCCTGTACTGTGTCTCCAGTGCTACCACCTGTGGCACTGTGGGTCAGTAAGGGGCATAGTAGTGTCTTCTACTGGGGCCAACCCTAGGTCCTCTCTGTGCATTGGCTACTCTGTGGAACCACTGGTGGGTTAGAACCATCAACCTTTAGGTTAGTTCCTGCATACAAACCATATGCACTGCCTGGGGACCTTCTGTAGAGATGACAGTCAAGAAACTGTTACTGAGTTCTACTCGGTAACACATGTCATTGCCAGATGTCAGAGTTGACTTGACATCAGTGGGTTTGGCTTCTTTTATCAAAAGCTCTATGGAAGTAGATTGCCAGGCCTTTCTTCCATGGTACTTCTGGCTGGATTCAATCCATCAACCCTTTTAATAATACAGTGCAGAATGTGTGCACCAGGCAACGAGTGTGGTGAATGCACTCATGGAATCCCGATGGCAGATTGTATGGAGCACCTCTGTGGGACTTAATTAAGGCCCCCTTCCTCCAGACAGGTACAGTCCTGAACGTCAGATAGCATCAATTAGCCTGGTCTTAGTTCTCACGTATTGTCTTATGAGAACATCCCTGTTCAGGGCGCCATCCACACAACCATAGCCTCCCTGCTCCTTGGCCAAACTGTCATTTTCCTTTCTGTGCCTCGGGATCCTTACCTGTAGAATGGTGATTATGATACCAGCCACCTTCATAGGATGGCAGTGAAAATCCAACAGGACCATCCCTATGAAGGACTTGTCTCAGTGGACAACAAATAGAAAGTGCTCAATACAACTCAACCTTTTTAAATTCAACTTCTAAATTATTTCCTGCCAGGAATTGGTGGCTTCGTTCTTTCATTCACTCCACAAAGATCCATGGAGCCCCTTCCGTGGGCTCAGCATTTGTCTGAGCACAGGGGATACACCGTTGCCCAAGGCAGGCACCATCCCTGCCCTCTGGAGGGTATGTTCTAGTGGGGAAGATAGGCAGTAAGTGAACAAGCTAATAAAGCAAATCCAGAGACTGATCATTGATGATCAGCTTGACACCCAATCTGGGCAGAGCCCGGTGACTACACCTATGGGACAAGTTGGCGGTTCCATGCCAGGCAGTGTGAACAGGAGGCATCTCTGAGGATGTGATATTTTAGCTGAACCTGGTTCAAGTAACAGGTCAGAGGAAGGATGACCCAGACAGTGGAAACTTCCAATGCAGAGGGCTGGCAGCAAGTGGAAGGGAAATGAATTTAGAATATTCCAGAAATAGAAAGGGCAGACCCATGTGGCTTCAGCACCATAAGGTTAAGGGTGAGAGAGGGAAGAAGAGGGTCATGGGAGCTGAGGTCAAGGACGCATTGCACTTCAGCAACCTCTGTAAGGTCATTGAATTTTAGTTGGAACGTGCTAAGAGGCCACTGAAGGACATTGAGATGTAGTGAATTAATATAGCCCTTCAAGCTATAATCCTTTATGTGATTATTTTATGTGATGGTCTCTATGGGCTATACTTCCACTTTGGAGGGAGTTGTCATTACCTATGCTAATGGACAGGATTAAGGTGGGCTATATTCTGAATTTCTACCTTACTAGAGCGTATGAACCAAGTCACCACCCTATGATGTTTCCTTGAAGGTATGGTTTGCTGAAAGACGGAAACTACACCTCCATCAAAGCCATTCCTCTGTGTATAGGAGCCATCTCAGAAATAGGAAGAGAGAGAAATCCAGGACCATTAAGGAAACAAGGCAAGAGTGGAGGACCTTCGGGTACTCTGTCCTGAAGTACTGGAGGCCAAGACCAAAGGCATTCAAGGCTGCAGCACAGAGAGCTTGGGACAAAGCAAAGGTGCCAGGCAGAGGCAAGGAGACCTTGAGACAGAACAGAGGAGAAGCACCAAGCTTATGAAACTGTGAGGCTAAACAACAGGCTGGCTTCCTGGGCCCCAAAGGCAGAAGCCAAGGACTCACATGGTGGAGAGGCTGAGGACCAGAGACTTGGTTATTGTCTGGGGAGAGGTTCTACTGTGGACTAATAATGGTACCCTTACAATTGACTGAGACTGGCTTGTGGTAAACTATTAATATACCTAATAAACCCCCTCAGTCATGAGTAATAGAGTGTTGTTCGTGGGAGGAGAGTGGAGGCATGTCGGACCCCTGCCTCGTGGCAATAAGGAAGCTGGAGAAGGTCAGCTTTGTCCTCTGCCACATTTTCAGAGATGGTAGCCTGAGGCTGGCATGATGGTGCTATGGAGAGGTCCCTCTGGTCTTCACACAGGGAGGGGTTCACAGAGAAGCCACAGGAATGGAAGCAGGGCTAGTATTGGGAAGCGAATGCAGCCACCAGGTGTCAGAGCTTCTTGGCAAGCACCCCTCAAAATACAAAGCGCCCCACTAAGTATCAGTGAAAAACATGAATAACATTAAAACCATCATTTTCCATTTTGAACTAATATTGTTTGCCTGCAATACAACGGAAACAGTCATGATGGTGTAATTATTGAACTAAGAATCGGAAACCTTTGTTTCTCTTTGGTCCTGAGAGGGATCACAACGGATTGGAGAAGCATGTGAATGGGGGTGACAGCGATGTTGGGCCTCGTCTTATGCTCTGTGCTCTCTGGCGTAAATTGTGCCTTCAAACCTATCTGCTGTCCATCCAAAACCCTATGCTTGTGGTTGCAATGATGTTGGGAATGGGTTTTCTTTGTGATGGTCATGAGATCGTATTAATAGAAAGTGGATGTTAGGCCCATCTCTTCAGAGAGAATAGAGTAGATTAAGAAAGCACAAATGGGGCCACAGACCTCCAAGGACAAAGAAAAACACTCCCCCAAAGAGAGAGAATTTTCCCAAGGACTAGTCACCTTAATTCTAACTTCCAGCCGCCTAAACTGTGAGCAAATAAACATTGTGGATGGGGTTGCTGTGAGTCAGTATCGATTCGATGGCAATGAGTTGAGTAAGTTCAAGTCACCCACTTGCGGCATTTCTGTCATAGCCATGCTAGATAGCTAAGACACAGACCAAAATAAATCCCAGCTAGGTTAAGGAGTTAAAGCCATAAACTGGAAGAAGATGATGATAATACAGTATGGACTATGATAATATAGTATGGAGTATGATAATACAGTATGGAGTATGATAATTCAGTATGGAGTATGATAATTCAGTATGGACTATGATAATACAGTATGGAGTATGATGATTCAGTATGGATTATGATAATACAGTATGGACTATGATAATACAGTATGGAGTATGATGATTCAGTATGGACTATGATAATACAAAAATAGAGAGCGAGCACACAGATTGTCATCAACCTAACTATTTCAAGAATATTAAAGCCTACCATTTAACAAGCCAGGAAATACATGTGCAAGAGGTACCTCTGTGATGGAGTCCCAGTGCACATGCTCTGCAGCGAATCCATGGGTTGGACTTCTGAGCCCATCTCGCACTCATGGAAGAAGGCATCAAGAGATCAAAGGAGCTATCGCACTGGGCGAATCTGCTGTACAAGACCTCTTTAAGGTGTTGAAGAGCAAGGATGTCAGTCTGAGTCCCCAGGGGTACCTGACCCAAACCACAGTATTTTCAACCCCCTCCAATGCGTGTGAAAGTTGGCCACTGCATAGGGAAGAGTGAAGGAGAAGCAATTTGTTTCCGTTATCATGGCTAGGGAAGAGCATTGCGATTACCATGGACTATCAGAAGAACAAAGCAATCTCTCTGGGTAGAAGTACAGCCAGGATGCTCCTTAGAAGCCAGGATGATGCCACTCACCTCCCATACATGTTATCTGCGAGACTAGTCTCTGGCAAGGGGCCTAACGTGTGTTAAAGTGAAAGGTCAGCCAAGAGAGAGGAAGCCCCTCAATGAAATGGACTGACCCCGGGGCTGTCACAAGGGCTCCGCTGGAACGAGTGCGAGGATCGCGCTGGACCAAGTAGTCTTGACTCCGTTATCCATAGGGTCACTCTGAGTCAGAACCAACGTGACACCCAACCAAAACAGAGGCGTCCCTGGTCATTTCCGTACAAAATACCTGTCACCGTAACATTTTGAAGTGTGGTTCTTTTCTGACACAGATGGGGCCACCTGGCGTCGAAGCCGACCCAAGGATAACTGGTTATATTTGTGTCTTGAAACCTTTCCCTGGAGACCACCAGTGCGACAGGCTGAGGCATGGATATTAAATATGCTTACAGCCTAGTCATTTTACTCTATTTCCCTTTGGTTTCAAAATGCTTACGTGTTTGATTTAAATCTCAGCCTAATTTTTCATCAAGAAGAAGTAAAGCATCTGCCATCCTCCTCCTCCTGGTAAAGGGAATGCTGCGAGGCGTCATCGAGTCGGTTCTGACCCATTGCGACCTGAGACCCAACCGAGAGAAACACTGCCCGGTCCTGCACCAAGGGCTCAAGTGGAAAGCGGGTGTCGTCAGAATGATGAAGTCAACATATGTACTAAAGTGCTGGACACAGATGACGTATGTACAGATTGTGAAGAGTTGTATGAGCCCCTAATAAAATGATTATTTTTAAAAAATAAACAATTGTAAAAATAAATAAAAAATTAAAAGCTAGCCCTCCCCTTGTCTGCCTTGATAACCAAGACACAGAGTAATGAATGCTTAGCAGAAACGCGTTGGCTTCCAATAGCAATAAGAGTGAATGTCATTTACCTTGTCTTTATTCATTGCTTTCCCTAGCACGTCCATTTCTGAGCACGCTCTCCACTTTCCGCATGAGACAACTGGCTCAGAGAAGTAGACGGATTGTACTGTTGTGTTTCTCATGGTCCATAACCTTGTCCAGGAGTGATCTCCTCCCTCTTACCCCCAACCCAAGTACAACCCCAAGTTTTACCCTGTGGTGACAGCGGCTCATCCAACGGAGGCCAACCATTAGCTCTCCATCAGTGGTGTTAGATGCCGCAGACACGTGCGACAGCATGTAAAGCAGAAGGAAACAACGCATTGCCCCATGCCATCCTCACGGTCATTGCTAGGTTTTGGTCCATTGTGACAACCACTGTGTCCATTCATCTCCTGGAGGGCCTTTCTCCATTTTTCCTGACCATTTACTTTACACCAAGCATGATGTCCTTCTCCAAGGACTGGTCCCTCTCGATCATTTGTCCAAAGTACGCAAGACAAAGACTTGCCACCTCACTTCTAAGGAGCCTTCTGGCTGTACTTCTTCCAACATAAAAGTATGTGTTCTTCCGGCAGTCCACAGCATAATCAATATCCTTCACCAGACCGTAATGCCAAGGAATTAATTCTTCCTCGGTCTTCCTTATTTATTGGCCAGCTTTTACATGTATATGAGGCAAAACCATGGCTTGGGTCAAGTGCGCCTTAATCTTCAGAGTGACCCCTTTGCGTAATTCAATGCATTATTTGGTTGTGTGAGGGCTACTTCCATAGATGTTGACGTTGGCTCCATGTAAAAAGAAATCCTCGCCACTTTCAATATTTTCTTCATTTACCATGATGTCGCCTGTTGGTTCATTAGTGGGCATTTTTGTTTTGTGTTGGGGTGTAATCCATATGGAAGGCTGTGGTCTTTGATTTTCATCAGTAAATGCTTCAAGTCCTTTCACTTCCATCACACGATAGTAGACTTATTAAAAAAGAGACATAGGCGTGGACTGATTTCTGGCTTCATGTATAATTGGGTTTTACAGAATCCACAGGCAGCAGAATCTGCAGGTTTGGGATCCCCACCCAAGAGCCCCAAAGCACCGTGACACTTGTCACATACCTTGTTTTGGAAGTCCTTTGATGCCAACCTGTAATGTTGAATTATGAGCTCAAATGACTCCGAGCTTTTAGAGGCAAAGAGCAGCATGTGATTCAGGATGTTCAATTCGTAAATCAAATCCTTATTCTGAAATGATAAAGGAAACAGTTATTCTGCACACACACACACACACACACCACCCCCCAACCCCCACCCCTGGCCTCACTGCCCACTTCCTGGGGGCTGTTTTCTCACTGACCTCAAAGTTGTACTCAATAACAAAATCTGTGAGTTGCTGTATGACGACGTGCTTGAGGGTTTGCTCATTGGTATTGTCGTTAATAAGCTCTTGGCGGTTCACAACCTTTCCCTGGGACCGAAAAAAGAAAAACATCAAAGTGACTAATTGTCATGATCTGGGCATTTAATAAATATAAACAGGACACTTTTCCCCTTTGGATAAAAGCATTGAGAAACGGTGGCATGTGCAGTCCCTAATTGTAGTACTTGACAAATACCGGCAGCTGGGCAAGAGGGTCAAACACAAGTATGTGGCAGCTCCGGAAATCCTCTTTCTCCAGACGCAGGGAGTATAATTAACTGGCAGGGCCAGCTGCTGCATGCTGTAACCCGTCGTGCTAAGGCTCTGCGTCTCACCAGCTGCTCCAGCTAGCTGCTGAATGCACCAGAGATATTAAAGCTAGCCCTTTTCTGTGGGATGAGGGACTTCTCTGGTGGGCAACTTTGCTGCACATTCTTAAAGTTCCACCACAGTCTAAGACTCTTCCGTCAAGCCTCCCTTCCTGGGTAAAAGATCCACATCAGGATCTCACGAGTCTCTGAATCTCCCTGAGCTCCCTCTCTGTTTTCCTTTGCACGTGTTCCTCATCATGAATCTTTTGCCTGTTTCCTTCAGCTTGAGGACTGCTTCTCAAATGACTCAGCTTAGGCTTCTTTGCAGTGCGAGATCCAAGTCTGAGGAATAGGAGAAACAAGAAGCTAGCTCTTGTTTTCTCTTTCTTCCATCTCCTCCTCTTCCTCTCTATGAATCACAGCCTAGGCCAAACCCTTCACCTGACTCCCACAGTAGCCTCCTGCTGGTATTACAATTTCTCTCCTTGCTTCCCTCCAATCCATCTCCCCACACTTCTGCCAAAGTGAGGTGCTTGGATGCAAATCTGATCATGTCATCCACTTGGTTACAGCACATGGTCGACCTCTCATTACCCAATGGATAAAATCTAACCTCTTTGCTGCTCATAGCAAGTGATAATGATAAATACACTTAGCGAGAACTCATATTTTGATAGCTACTGTTTTCAGCATGCCGTATACTTAACTCACCCTCTTCCCATTCGACAGACGAGGAAATTGATACAGAGGACTGGCCTGTACGATACAGGCCCACAATTCAAATACAAATGTCTCATCACTATACATTAAACAATCCATATTTCCCCACTGATCTCTAATACTTTAGTCTTTCTTTTTAAATACTCTATTTAGTATATGCTAAGTTTCTCTGCGTATTTGAATCTACTCTGGACTAGATATTGTTCTGTTTAAATCACAAATCAGATTATTTTATTCCAGTGTAAAATTTTCAAAGAGTTTCATGGACAATTGTGAAAATATATAAGGGTTCAGAGCCTTTTCTTCAAAGTCAAGTAATCTAGGTATAATTCTATCTACTTCCTGTGTGGCCTTGGGTAAGTATATTAGCCTTTCTGAGACATATCTACAAATAGCATGGCTATTGTAAGGGTATGGCTTGTGTGATGAGGAAATAAAGTGTTTCTGGAACCAGATAACCATAGAGACAGGAGGAGTACTGTACAGTGGAACTTTCTATGATGACTGAAATGTTCTATGGATCCGTGCTATCTAATATGGTAGCCATGCGCCACATGCCAGCCCATGTAATTGAGATATTAATTAATTTCCATTAAAACAGACACACAAGGCTGTTGTTAGCTGCCATTGAGTTGGCAATTCATGACACTCCCATACACAACAGAATGAAATGCTGCACAGTCCTGCACCATGTCCATGATTGGACACAGATGAGATGTGCCGCCATTGTGACCCATGGAGTTTCCATTGGTTGGTTTTCACCAGCGGCTATCATATTGGGCAGTACCGGTTTAGAGCTTGGAGAGGAGTAGAAGGAAAGTGTGCACTGAGGCTGGAGAGATATATAGAGGCCACCCCATGAAAGACCTTGCGGGCCTCATTAAAAATTAGAATATTTATCCTACTACAAATAGGAAATAGTGAAAGGCCTGTCAGTGGGAGAGAGCTTTGGGAAAGTTTCTTTTTAGACAATGAGAGAGACGTAACAAACCAAGTGGGCAGCTGATGTAGTCGAGGCTGTGGGAGACGGTGGTCACTTGATCTAGGATGGTAGTTGTGGTAGTCACCTAATCTGGTGTCAATTTAAGGATTAAGAGTGTCGGGGTGGAGTCTAGACTGTCAATCTGGAGATAGTCAATGAGACTTCTGCTGGCATGGCCTTCTCCTGAGAATTCTGGGAAGTCTGGTACTTCTTCTTGGAAATGGAAGACACTGTCTCTCTCTCTCTCTCTCTCTCTCTCTCTCTCTCTCTCTCTCTCTCTCTCTGCTATTCTCTGGGAGACATTGCAGAAGATGAGCCAAATGGACGCCACCAGACCTCAGAAGCCGGAGAAGCCACAGAGAGACCCCTGCCAGCGCTGAGATGTTTTCAATGACACTGGGTCCAAAGACTTTCTACCCACTGGCCTGTGATCTTCTGCATTTGGCGTTATGTGTTTCGAGTCTGAAGATGGCTTTATAGGTTGATATCAGAAATATGGGCTAATATCAGACTTATGGACTTGATCTGGACTGGGCCGGGATGTTTTTTCAATGCTCAGTTGCTCTTGTATATAAATATCTTTCTTATACACGTGTGTCCATGGATTTGTTCCTCTAGTCTACCCAGACTAACACAGTAGTAGAGTTAGAAAGAAGTGGGTAGGCTCATGGGATATTTTGCCTATACTGCCAGTATGATTGGGTGGGTGGATTCGTTGTTGGAGATGGAAAGGGGGAGGTGTCAGAATGATGTCTGAATGTCCTGGTTTGCTAACCTGGATGGATAAGATGGTGGCATCGTTCACTGGGAGAGGGAAAAGCCCCGGAAGAGGACTTGGAGGGAAGATTCAGACTTTGGGCTCAGCTCAGTTGAGCCTCTGGAAAAAGATATCCTGTTTGGTAAAGTGGAAGGCCAGCGTAAAAGAGGAAGGCCCTCAGTGACGTGGATGGACACAGTGGCTACAACAATGGGCTCAAACATAAATACCCATGTAAGGATGGCCAGCACCAGACAGCCTCTCCTTCTGCTGTGCACAGGGATGTGATGACCCATAAGGGCCTTGATGGCGCTCAGCGCCAACACGGTGAGCGCCTAGTGATGAACATAAGTATCTGACAATTAGAGGAGGTTGGCTGGATATTGACATATCATGGGGGGTAAGATGTTTGGGGATTTTGCAGATGATAGGGGGAGTAGGGACCTTAAGAAAAAAAGGTCTTAGGATTGAGTGTGGATGAACAGCATTATACTGGTTTCTAAAAAGGAGGAAGGACCCACAGGGGAAAATGACTAGAGAGGAGATTGTGATTTCACAAAACTAGTCAAAAGCCATCTAGTTCACAAGTGGCAGAACTGGAATGTGAACCTGAACCCTCCATGCCTCTCACTGCGCTGAACTAGAGACCCACTCAGCAGTAAGAGAGTCGCCTCCTACCTTTTTGAACACCAGGACACTGTCGAGGATGACGTGGAAACGGCCATGGGCATTGGGAATGGAAATGGCTCCAAAAGTCAGCTCTGGGAAGTCTTTGATCACCTCAAAGAACAATTCTGCAATTTCTTCCTCTAAATCCTATTTGGGGAGTGGATCTTTGGTCACGGGTTGCCGAAAAGCAAAAAACAACAAACCAAAACAAGCCCAGCTTATTTAACAAACACATAGTGGTCAATGTTTCCTCCTCCCCTTTCCAAGTTCTCGGGTTATACTTGGTCGCCTAAACTCGTGGGTGTTTCATATCCTGAGGAGTAATCCCTAAATAAGGAAAAATCCATGAGATCCGTGGCGGCGAGAACGAATAAACTTGACCTTTTCCTACAACTACAGTGAATGCTGTTCTCATTCTGAGGTGGACACATTTTAGCATTTTCGCTACAATGGCTTTCAGAAGAGGCCATTGGTTCAACCACATACAGTCACAAATATGAACTTTATAGTAAGATATGGCTGTCGTATCAACCTTTCTTCTTTAGCTTGAAATAAAATTAAGACCAAGAATGCTATCAGAGGATGAGGGAGGGAGACACACTCCTCTCCCCATGTATAAATGTATAAATATAACTTGAACTTTCTCTCTTCCACTGAGAGAAGGAGTGTGCTGAAGTCACACCTCATGAGTTAAGACACAAGAGCAACTATTCTGCTAAACAAAAAATAGTTTGTGTGTGTACCAATACATAAAGTAAAACCATTAAAAAGCTAACGCGAGACATCTCAGGAGCGTATCAAGGTTATTTATATCCATTCTTCCCCAAACATTTTCCCCAGCTGCACTTACCAGGAGGGTTAGTGTAATTTCAAATAGCAAAATGTGAATTATGTGTTATGGGTTTCGGTGAATGGAGATCATCTGAGAGGGGTGAGGGAGAGGAGCTAGTGTGGCCCAAGCACGGCTCATTGACGGTCAGCATCATAGAAATCAAAAATCAAAAAACAATGTTCTAAGTGGGACAGTGCTACTGGCAAGACCAATGAAAGGACTGTGCCAATGCCCTCACCCCTGTCTCCATTCCTGGTCACTTTCAAGCTAGCGTCTCTTATCACCTCAGCTTCCATTTTTCATCTGTCATTTTTACCTTCAGCTCTGTGGCAGTTACATAATCCGTTAACATGCGAGGGGGTGGAGTCTAGCCTGTCAATCAGGTCACAGCTTGATGACCTCGTTTGGAGGCATAAGGAGATAGACAGATCACTGGAGGCCAGACCCAGTCTCCCTGTGAGATATTCCTGTTGACAAGCTACATGAGCTACACTGACAGAGCCAGAGCCCTGGAGCTGGAGGAGCCAGGTGGAGACACACCAGCGCTGAGATGCTTCCACTACCCCTGGATCCACAAGATTTTTCACCCACTGGCCTGTGAGCTTCCTGCATTCTGCGGCATTGCATGTGTTGCGTGAGTCTGAAGAGGAATCTACAGACTGGTAATGAACATATGGGTTAATATCAGAGTTATGGACTTGATCTGGCCTGGGCTGGAATGTTTTCTTAATATACAAATACTCTTTATATAAAGCTCTTTCTTATACACATCTGAGTGTCTCTGGATTTGTTTCCACAGTCAACCCAGACTAACACAAACTCCTTCAAAAACCAGGTCCTTGGATGGGGAGAATGGCCATGGAGCTCACCCAAGCAGAAGGACATCCCCCATCCCCCGTCCTGCACATACAAAGGGCTTCAAAACTTTTGTGAAAAATTCCATGATTTTTTAATTCCACTTTCCACAAACTTTTTAAAAAAATTCTGCTGTGAAATAATTCTTTTTTCAATTTAATTTTATTTTATTGGGGGCTCTTACAGCTCTTATCACAATCCATACATATATCCATTTTGTCAACCACACCTGTACATACGTTGTCATCATCTTTTCCAAAACATTTTCTTTCTACTTGAGCCCCTGGCATCATCAGCTCCTCATTTTCTGCCTCCCTCCCCCACCCTCCCTCCCCCATGCCCCCTTGATAATTTATATTCTTTTTCCCGTGTCTTACCCGAACTGCGGTCTCATTTCACCCACTTTTCTGCTGTCCTGGGATGGGGGCCACACAATGACCCACAGACTTCTTGAAGCCTCCTCACAGGACTCCTCACCTATAGAAAGGCCCCTCCCCCCTCCCCCACTGGACCCAGGTACCTGGAAGAAGCCCACGATGACCAAAGGCCTGGATTTCACAAACTCTGCCACCTGCTGGCTGTCCGTGAACACAGACGCTTTCTGGCTGATTTGTCTTCTCAACCAAACCACCAAGGCCGTCGATTCAACCACACCTGAAGAGAGACACAGTGGATCCCACAGATGTGTCTTCTTTTCCCAACGCAGGGCCCGCCTTCCGTGGTCCGTGAGTACAAGCATCTTGTTGGGGTCCCCTCTCTTGAAGGCCAGGGTCAGTTCTCTCCCCGCCCCACACCCCCAAGCCCCAAGATACGAATATGAACAAGAACAGCTGAAGGTCAGTGTGTCCTTACCAAGTCAGGTGAGTATTGTAAGGACGCGTTCAGTCCTCACGACAACTCTGAAACTAGGGACTCCTAGTCTCCTCGTCGGATAGGCAAGGAAACCCCTTCCACTCGCCCAAACTCACTCAACGAGTCACTCTGAGCGTGTTGCTCACCTGCCTTCCAAGGTCACACTTAAATATGGTGTAAGGTATAAGTAAGTAAAATACAAATAGAGAGACCTGCTAAGCTCTGGGCCCTGTGGAACATCCCGTCCTCCTCCTGTGTCTGCAAGTTCGCAGCTGAGACCCAAACGCCCTCTGAGAGGAGCGAATCCTGACCTCTACATCACAGGTGTCATGCGGGAGATGGCAGGCACACAATCACCTGGAGCCATCTATCAGGGGAGACAGAACGGTGCGCTAGAATTTGCATAAGGCTACAGAGGAGCCTGCGTTTCCCTGGCTCCCCAATTGCACAGAGCAGCCGGTACATGTAAGGCATTACTTTTTTTTTTTTTTAATTATTTTATTGGGGGCTTGTACAACTCATCACAATCCATACATCCATCTATTGTGTCAAGCACATTTGTACATTTGTTGCCTTCATCATTCTCAAAACATTTGCTTTCTACTTGAGCCCCTGGTATCAGCTCCTCATTTTTCCCCTCCCTCCCTGCCCTCCTCCCTCACGAACCCT
>NW_022103901.1:24434947-24464006 GCF_000313985.2 Echinops telfairi | reverse complement strand
TAAAGTACCCAGACTAACACAGCACCCATGTTAAGTATTCTAACTTAATTCTGGGGCAAAAATACCCAACCTGGAGTCAATCAGTGAGTGTTTAGGGAGGGCTTCCTGGACGAAGAAGCCACACCTGGTCAGGAAACTGAAGAATGCTGATAGGAGTTAACCTGAAGACAAAAGGAGAAGCAAGGGCTTCCAGACCAGGGAGAAGACAACCTATGCCAAGTCGCTGCTGCAGAGCCCTCTCCTCCCACCCCACCTCAGCTGCCCACCATCTCCAGTTGTTCTCTGTCTTATGATCCCTCACTTTCTGAATTGAGTCTTTTTTGCACACTTGTTTAACGTGAGCTTCTGGTAACTCCTATCATGCCTGGCTCATACTTAGTGCCCAAAAGCAATCACTGGATGGATGGATGGATGGATGGTCTAGTTTTCAGAGAACTTGACATTAGACCAGTTTCTCTGGGTGGCTGGGCTCAGAACCCCACAGGCCAGAAAGAGTTCTGGATTGGGCAAATACTTTGCTCCTCGTTGGGCACTCTGCCTGCCCCGGCTCTTGTCTCTGAGCCAGAGGACAGGGTAGCAACTGAGGCGTGAACATGCTGTTAATAATTGACTGGAGCTGGTGCTTAGCTGCCTATTTACAGACCCACACTGCTAATGTATCATTAATGGAGGTCCAGAGGCAACCCAGTCTCCCTTCCTCCAGGGGAGGCCAAGGCCAAGTCTCCCACAGCAACCCTTGGAGATCAGAGGAGAATGGGGGCTGGGCTTTGCCCTGGCAAAGACTAAATTCCTCCTGTCCCCTAACCACCAAAGACCTTTTCAATACATTCAAGACATTGCAAGAGTCTGAGAAACACCATCTTTCGCTCTTAAGTCATAGCAGCCCTGCCCCTAAGGCAAAACTGCTGGCATTATTCATCCTGTTTAAAGAGTGAGAAATTGGGATGGTGGGTCTGAGAGCCTTGCTCCAGGCCCCACAGCAAGTTCAGGCACATATTTTTCCTAAAACCCAGGCACATCCTAGGGCCTGGCCCAGGCTCCCAGGAATCCTGTTGGTTCTTTCTCCGGCTGAGTAATATTGAGCAGCGGTTCTCAACCTTCCTCAGCCCTTTCATACCTCATGTTGTGGTGACCCCCCAACCATAAAATTATTTTCATTGCTACTTCATCACTGTCATTTTGCTCCTGTTATGAATCAGCCGAGCCCTGTGAAAGGGTCGTTTGACCCCCAAAGGGGTCTTGAGCCACAGGTTGAGAACCACTGATATTGAGGGGAAATAGGGGTACAGGCAGTCTACCTGGAAGGCAGGCTGGCTGGTTACTCTTAGGACTTTCTGCCCTCCCTACCTGCAATTGCATTCCATTCAGACTTACAAAGTATGTATTCAGTACCTCCACTACCCCGCACCCTAGATTCGAATTAGGAAACAATAAAAAGTATACATTAAAAAAAAACACAGAGCTGTGGAGAGGACTCTGGTGAGCCTGCGTCTGTCAGAGTAGAGCTGTGTTCCATTAAGTTCATTTGATCATCACCAGGCTTTGATCTCGAAGCACTTCTGGGAGGACTTGAACGCTTATCTTTCAGTGAGCAGTCGAGCACGCTGTTCATACCAACTAGGCACTGGCCTGGCATAAAAACCCAAAAGAAAAAGAACCAAAATCACTGCCGTCAAGCCCATGCTGATTCATAGAGACCCTGTAGGTCCAGACAGACTTGTCTCAAGCGTGTAACTCTTTACAGGAATAGAAAACTCCAGTCTTGCTCCCTCCGAGTGAGGGTGGTTTTGAATTGCTGACGTTATGGTGAGCAGCCCAACTCGGAATCGATCCAACATCAGGGCTCTGGCAAGTACGATAGCTTGATAATATGCTGCACTTCCTTAGCACAGTGCAGAGCAGGGCTAGTAAACCACAGCGATGACCCACCCACCACTTGGCGTTAAAAAGACATTGGATCAGGGCCATTACTTAAAGCGGTAGCCTCCAGGGAGAAAGAGGTGGCAGTCTGTAAAATCTCAATAACCTTTGCAGCCTGAGCGAGTAGTTCTCTGTCCTGGAGGGTTGCTAATGAGTCGCAAAGGGCTCCAAGGCATTGGGAGGGGACTTTCCACAAAGGCAGAACTGGATAACTGGTAGACTTCCCTGCCCTAAAACCTAAAATAGTTATGATCTGCCCCTTTACTGAAACATTTTTCCCACCCACTACTATCTGGGGGAACCTTGATTTGAGCAAGCTAGTCTCCCTCCCTGTGCCTCAGTTTCCCCACATAGCACCTCCCGCGTGGGGGTTGTGGTGACATGTGAGAAGGCCTCGAACAGCGCGGGTATCTGCAGGTGTAAGGGAGCACCAAAAAGTTCGTGGAAAAATGGAATGGAAACACCATGGAATTTTTCCATGAACTCCTTGAAGGCCTCTCCTCTGAGTCAGGGCCCGCACCCTGTGAACATTTGTTCTCCATCCCGGGAACCCTGCACCCTGCACGGTAGTTACTCTCACCACCCCAGTTGAGGGATGAAGAAACCAAGGTCCAACAGGAAGTCCGTATTGCTCAGTATATTGTGAGCATCTGAATGTGGGGCTGTCCCTTTGCCTTTCAAAGCCAGGAAACAACCCTGTGGTCCTTGTGTTGGTATCTAACTCGGAGTGACCCTTCAGGACAGAGTAGAGCTGCCCTATAGGGTCCCTTTCCAGTGGAACCAGGAGGGAGTGGCCGATGGGGTTCAATGACTGACCTTCTGATTAGCAGCTGAGAGCTTAACCCCAGGGCCATCGGGTGCCTTAGCTACTTCGAGCACACAGAAATGGATGTGAGGTCCTGGCCCTTGTAGCAGTCTCATTCTATCGAGCAGAAAAATGAGCAGCAGATGCTATGCTGTGGGCTGATAAGCGGGCAATCAGGGAAGACTTCTTGGAGATGCTGCGGATGAAGCTTCCTGCATGGCAGAGGAAGTGCCGGGTCTGGCTCCCACCACAAAGGGGGCTCAGAGGTCAAAGCCTAGGAGAACTCCTATGCCAGCCTCATGCAGAGCCTGCAAGATGCTGCATCATCATCCGGCTTCGTCCAAGTGCAGAGTGTCCCATGGCACTGGCCTTTGGGAGACAAAGCTGGTCCCTTGCTCCCAACCCAGCAGCTGAGATACTCTGTGGGCATACAGGGACCTTGGCAAAGTAACCTGGGGCTTCCCATCTCTTCAGAGCCCTCCCTAACCCAACACATCATCGAAGGCTCCTTGCTGGGTGGGCATCAACATGATCTCCCTTGCTAAAGGTTGACATTCCTTGTTTATAGGAAGCAGCGGTCTCTATCTTTTATCTCTCTCTTTGTCTCCCCTTCTTCTCCCCCACCCCCCTGCCTCCCTCCCACACACAAACACACCACCCTCCCACAGGCCCGCTGGGAGCCACAATCCTGTCTGATCTCTTTTGTGACCAATCTCTGTTGGCCAGGTTCTCTCGTGCCCCCTGGTGTGCATTCTGAGAATTGTAAGGCCCCAAGTCATCCCTGCACATGGCAATGCTCCTTCAGCCCTTTGGGTTCTTGCAACCCTCAGATGGGCTTATTGGAAACTATCTAGTCTATCTATCTCTAGATAGATGATAGAAGATGATAGATAGATAGATAGATAGATAGATAGATAGATAGATAGATAGATAGATAGATAGATAGATAGATAGATAGATAGATAGATAGAGATATATAACAAGCCCTGTGAGAGATAGGGGTGCTGAGTTTCCCAAGAGCCAACCATGCAGCATATACGGGTACCCTTTCCTGCAACTGTCCAGTCAATCCCAGCTCTAGCATCGAATTGCCTCATGGGGGTTTCTTAGCTGTGATCTTGTATGGAAGCAGGATCCTAGGCTTTCTTCTATCGAGCTGCTGAGTGGGCTCCAACTGCTTATCTTTAGCTGAGCAGCTGTTGACACAAGCCACTTGTGTCACCCAGGCTCCTATCACCTAGAATGGGGTCTCTGTAACAGTGTAAGACCAGTGCTGGACACTCAGTGTTCACAGATTGATCACACCTACCCATCCATTTATGAATTTCCATGATGTAAACGGAGGGCCTACATGGGCCCCTCGGAGGCATATGAATCTCCAAGTATCTCTGAGAGGGAAGTCGGACTCGACATCTGGGAAGTTCTCAGTAGAGGCATGGTGAATGAATGAATGAATGAATGAATGAAGCTAGGAATGAAATGGATGAGGAGAGCAGCTAAAGCGTAGCAGGCACCCACTGAGGCCGTCTTGTTCCACCAAGTCTCCGTCTCCCGTTTGACAAACCAGTTCATTCTTGGCCTGGAATCATGTCAAAATCAGGCTAAAGAGAAGATGGCAGGGGGGGGTGGGGGTGGAGGGGGTAGATAAGGAGCTCATACCAAGCACTCAAGTAGAACGAGCATGTTTTGAAAATGATCATGGCAACAAATGTACAAATGTGCTTAATTATCAAGGGTTCGTGAGGGAGGGAGGGTGGGGGTGGAGGGGGTAAGGGGGGTTGGAGGTAGGAACTCAGTTGGTTGAGTTAATAAGCCATGAACCACTCTCCACCTGATGGTCCTGCTATGACCAACTGGTTGCAAGGTACTCCCCGAGCCCCAAAGGAAAACCCTATGGATGGAGGGCTGACCACACTGCTGTCTGTCTTGCTGATGGGCGGGCATGACACAGAGTCTGGTGGATAGAATCCCAGCACTCACCACTTGCAGGCCTGGGCCATGAACACCTCCCATGTTGGTTTTCTATAGCCTTCCCCTAAATTCTGGGCACAGCTGCAAAGAAAATAGCAGGGCTCTCCAAGCCCCCTTGGGAAGGGCTGAGCCACAGGCAGGAAGGTCCCTGGGTCCCTGAAAGGTTCTGTGGAGTACAGTGCCCCACCTTCACCCTCCGGCTGCCAAGTGGTGGCAATGTGAGGACCAGGAAGAGAGTGTATGAGACTAAATTCTCTCAGCTCATGATTGAGGAACCTGGGAGACCAGGATTCCATGGAGGGAGGCCTTCACTTTTGTGAGTTGGAGATAAGGTCCAGTCACGATCTCCTGTCTAAAGATCATTCCCCGCAGTCTCCCCCCATAGGGGTGCTACTTTAGAGATGCCCCTTCCAAGCGCATGGCTGGTCATTATGCAGCCAGGTGCCTTTATCTGTAGGAGCAGACATGTTACTATTGTTCTCCCCACTCACAGAACAGTTGGCTCCCTTCTTGCTGACCCCAGAAGTGGTGTTAGGTTACTCCCCAATGGAACTCAGGGGCACCCAGGTTAGGAAACTGCCCATCTTGTTACATTTGTGGTTTCCTGCAGCTCTGAAGGCTTGCATGTCCCGAGACTATATAAGTTAGTGAAAGAATACATTCTCTCGCTCTGGACCCCATGGAAGAAGGGAGTGCACTGTATTCCCTGTTTCTTATTTCTTCTTAATTGTACAACCACTCCTTAGATCCCACTCGGTTGTGGGAAGCTGGTTCCCTCTCACACCAATTGGGCTTTACGGGGGCAGGAAATACACTTATTAATCTGCCAGGCCACTGAAATGCGGGGGTTCATATGGAACATAAAGTAGGAACATACTTTGGCTCATTCACAAGCCCCATTACCTTTGCAGCTGATGGGCTCAGACCGGTTGCCCTCAAAAAACAGCTTCAATTCTGGGGCCTTCTTAACGTTAAATTCCTCCTGAAGCTCCTTCTCAATAGTGATGTCCACCTTGCCGAAGCCAATCCCATTCTTGCCTTTGCCCATGATCTCCATGGCTTTGCCCAGCTCCTCGGCCATATTCCTGGATCGCTTGGAGGATGGGTTGTCTGTAAAAGTCAGCACAAAGACAGAACTTACTTCTTTGCCCACCCTCATCCTCCGAGGAGGAGGCATCCTCTGGGTTGGCTAGCTCGTACGTGGCACGGGCCTTTCTTTGCTCCGCTGGTGATGGGTAAAATTTCAGAAACGTGACAGGCTAGGCAATAGGATGGTTTATGAAGCTGAACAAATGGGTCTACACCAAGGTTCACCCCTTTGGATTCAGCAACACTGGAAACAAAACAACTTTGGGAAACAGTACAAGGAACCCAAGTTATCTGGGTGTCATCTCATCCTGGGTCAAAAATGGAGTAAGTAGCAGTGATGACCTCATGGAGCTGTTCAAAATAAATAAGATTCATGTAACAATCACCCATGCACTGCCTTATTATTGTGTAAGAGCTCTACATTTGTCAATCCATTGCATCTTCCCACTTGCCCTCGGGGGCAAATCCAAACCAGACACAGCTATTGAGTCAATGTCAACCCACAGCAGCCCTACGGGACACGGAGGACCTGCCCCCATGGGATTCCCAAGGCTGTAATCTTCCTGAGAGCATCCTGCCCTACTCTCTCCTGCAGAGCGCCTGGCAGGTTGGAACTTGTAGTTTAGCAGCAAAGCGCTTAATCGCGGCACCACCAGGGCTCCTTCCACTAGGAGGTAGGTAATATTATCATCTCAATTTTGCAAATGAAGAAATTCATGTACAACAAACTTGCCCAAGGCTCTGTGAGGGTAAGAAATACAGCCAGGATATGAGCCTGCTCAATCTGGTTCCAGAATCCCAGCTCTCCTACCTCTCCAAGAGGCATGTAAAAACATTTAGCTAATGTCTGGCTCATGGTATGTATGAGACGTTATTGTTACTATTGACACATTTGTCAGTTTCATATATAGGCAGTGCCCAGATGGCAAACAGGTTCCCTTCACAAGTCTGTCTTCAAGTTGAACAACATGAATTGGAAGAGAACAGATCAGCATAAGCAAATGTGGTGAAGAAAGCTGATGGTGCCTGGCTACCAAAAGATATAGCACCTGGGGTCTTAAAGCCTTGAAGATAAACAAGCGGCCATCTAGCTCAGAAGCAACAAAACCCACGTGTAAGAAGTACACCAGCCTGTGTGACCACAAGGTGTTGAAGGGATCGGTTATCAGGCATCAAAGAACAAAAAATCATACCATTTTAAATGAGGGTGAGTGCAGAGTGGAGACCCAAAGCCCATTTGTAGGCAACTGGACACCCCCTTACTAAAGGGGTACAGGGAGGAGATGAACCAGTCAGGGTGCAGGGTAGCAACGATGAAACACACAACTTTCCTCTAGTTCTTAAATGCTTCCTCCCTCCACTATCATGATCCCAATTCTACCTTACAAATCTGGCTAGACCAGCAGAGGTACACTGGTACAGATAGGAACTGGAAACAGGGTATCCAGAGCGGATGATCCCTTCAGGACCAGTGGTGAGAGTGGCTATACCGGGAGGGTGGAGGGAAAGTGGGGTAGAAAGGGGGAACTGATTACAAGGATCTACATATAACCTCCTCCCTGGGGGACGGACAACAGAAAAGTGGGTGAAGGGAGACATTGGACAGTGTCTAATATGAGAAACTAATAATGAATTATGAAGGGTTCATGAGGGAGAGGGGAGCGGGAAGGGAGGGGGAAATGAGTAGCTGAAATTAAGAGCTCAAGTAGAAAGCAAATATTTCGAGAATGATGATGGCAACCAATTACAAATGTGCTTGACACAATGGATGGATGGATGGATTGTGATAAGAGTTGTACGAGCCCCCAATAAAGTGATTTTTTTTAAAGAGTTCAGATCGTTTCTAATGTCAGTGGGTCAAATGTTTCTCTTAGTATATTGTGTGATTTTCTACACGTTGCTATTAGGTTCCATCGTGTCAGCCCCGACTCATAGCCACCCTGTGTACAACAGGGTGAAACTGCCCAGCCCTGGACCATCTTCACAGTGGTTGCTATGCCTGAGCCCATTGTTGCAGCCATTATGCCAATCCATCGCCTTGAAGTCCGTCCTCTTTTTCACTGCCTCTCTACCTTACCAAACATAATGCCCATGTCTAGGCACTCATCTCTCCTGATAACACGTCCTAAGTATGTGCAGTGAGGCGTCTACATCTTCATTTCTAAGGAGCATGCTGGCTGTACTTCTGCCAAGCTAAATCTGTTTGCTCTTCTAGCAGTCCGTGGTACTTTCGGTATTCTTTGCCAACACCATGATTCAAATGATTCAAATCCGTTCTTCAGTCTTCCGTACTCAAACCCCAGCACTGACAATGCATAGGAGGTGATTGAAAATACAGTGACTTGCGTCATGCGCACTTGACTCCTCAAGGCGACATCCTTGCTCTTCGGCGTTTTACAGAGCTCCTGTACAGCAGATTGACCCAATGCTGGATTTCTTGAAAGAAACACTTCCCAATACACAAACATCTCTCTAATATAACAAAATGGTAATAACAACGCTTTGATATACACTGCAAAGTGGCGTCCATTTGTTATTTTAAAAAACATTGTGTGTATCTTGAATTTTTCTTATAATAGACTTTACAGGGGTTGGATCCTATTGGTTGGATGTTCGTAGCCCAGGGACTGCCTGTAATAAAAATAAAAACCATAGTCTAGAGACGGAGCATGATCACCCTCTAGTGGACGGTTCTGAATGGCAGGCCGGAGTGAGCTCTTCCCACGGTCCTATCATGGCAGCCCATGCGTTGCAGAGTAGAGCTGGGCCCTATGTGCTTCCAATGGCTGCAACCTTTTGGAAGCAGGTTGCCAGGCCTTGTTTCCAAGGCACCTCTAGGTGGGTTTGAACCACTGGCTTTTTAGTCAGTAGCCAAATGCTTCACCATGTGTGCCACACACTAGAATTGACTCCACATCAACCGGTTTTGTTTCCGTTTCCATGTGGCTGTTCCGGATGGCTGCGGTCCTTCTCATGGAAGACTGCAGGCCGGAAACCAGAGTAGCCAACTGGGTGTGGGGAGAGAGGGGGAACGGTAGGGGTGGGGGGTCGGGGGGTGACACTTCTGAACCTGTCTGCTTTCCTGTTTGGGGAAGTGAGGAGTGACATTTCTTGGCCCCTTCAGTGGCTGGGCTTGGGGGAGCCTTTTCCTGGAAACGGCCTCACGGAGCTGGCTTGTGGCCCTCGCAGTGGGAGAACTGGGCTCTAAAAGCCATTGGAGTTTGCCTTTCTCCCTCCTGATAACATTGTGAGCCTGTGGGTCTTTCCATGAGCCCGGCGTGTGTGGCACGCGGGCCAAGGCAGGGCAGGGGGGTCACTGATTCCCTTTCAACGCAGCACACTTGATCTTTGTCAGCCCCTTTCATGTAGAGCAACAAAAACTACCTCCCTAGCCAAGGGCAAGTTCCAAGTCTAACTGAGGAGTGTCTCATCAGTCCCCACGGCCCCTGTAGTATTGCCAACCGTGAATGATCACTTTCATTAAACTCCCAATCAATGGACGGGAACTCGGCCTTGTGCCTCCTCTGTAGGTCGATGCCTCTCTAATGACCACTTTGTTACCATCATAGCTTGTGGTACCCTCCCCCTTTTCCCTACCCATCTGTCATCTCCAGCATGAATGGCCTATTGCTGATTGCTAGCCTGGGGTCCCTCCGTGGCTTCCTTGTGGATTCTGCTAGGCCTACCTCCGGGTTACTGAGTGACTAAAATACAACAGAAACCCACACTTGTTGCCCTCAGGTCACTTCCAACTCATGACGGCCCTGCTGTGTATTACTGAGTAAAACCTCTCCATAAGGATTTTTGGGTTTTGCTGTAATCTTTAGAAAGACAGACTGCCAGGTCATTCTTCCAAGATGTTGCTGGGTGGGCTTGAACTGCCAACCATTAGGTTAGTTAGAGAAGCACAAACCCTTTGCAAACATCATTTCCAAATCTAGGTTCCTAAAGGGACAGAGGTGCAGAACAAGAGGTCCAGATAGCACAGCCCTCTGAGGATCTACACATGGCCCATGGAGTTCTGGTGTCACCATGGGCTGCACATTGGTCCGATAGCCCAAAGTCAACAGTTCAAACTCACTAGTCATTCTGTGGTAGACAAACAAGGCTTTCTGCTCCCCTAAATATTTATCATCGTGGAAAGCCACAGGGACAGGCCTGTCCTATAGAGTTGACAGGAGTTGGAATCAACTTGATGGCAACGCGTTTGGCTTTCTGGTGACTCTGAGTGTTTGAAGAGGTACCCAGAAAAGAGGGTTGTGACTATTGGAATGCTAAGATCTGAGAACAAGGCAGATGGAGCTGCCCAATGGCACCTACCAGGAACAGCAACGAGGACTCTTTCATTCATTCAAAACTATTTTTCAGCTTCTAACAACCAGAAGCTGTTATAGGTGCTCAACTCTCTCGCTACCATGGAGTCAATGTTCACTCATAACTACCTCCATATGGGTTCATTACCAAGACTGTTTATGGGAGTAGAAATCCCCGTCTTTCTCCCAAGGAGCTGCTGATGGCTTTGAACTGTTGACCCTTCAGTATCACAGCCCAAAGCTAAACCTCTACACCATCAGGGATCCATGTTCTTGGTACTAGGGATGTGTTATTGCTGTTAGGTGTGGTTGAGTGGATCCAGCTCACAGGGACCCTGGGGGACACAATGGCACTGCCACATGGTTTTCGTGGGTGTAATCTCTGCTGAGTAACTTTCAGGCCTCTCTTCCACAGAGCCCATAGATGGATCTGGACTGCCACCCTCTGGGTGAATTCGCATCACCGGAGCCCCTTCCTGGGGATACAACAATGAACACGCAGTAAAAATCCCTGCCCTCACTGGAGATGGTGGTAAATAAAAGCGAATGGTGGGTGACATTAGATGGTATGAGCTGTGGATGAAAGAGAAGCAGGATCGGGGACTGTGAGTGTCAGAGGGGTTGCAGGTTTAAGTCAGGAGAAGGCCTTTCTGAGAAGAGACGTTGTGATAAACACTAAAGGAGATGTGATAACCTGGGAGGAGAGGGCATCATAGGCAGAAGAAAAAGAGCAAAGGCCCGGAGGTCCTATTGGGTCTGACCTGTTTGAGGAGAATGACCCAGAGTGGGGTGAGATGACGCAGACCTTCAAGTCGCTGAACAGACCTTGGCCTCCCCCCTGAGTGCTATAGAAAGTCACTGGAGGGTGTGGGACAGAGCTCAGATACCATCAGACTTATTTTTGTAATAAAATGGTAGCTGGAAATTATACCAAAAGTGAGGAAGGGAAGCAGGGTATCAAATTAGAGGTGATCGTAAGGAAGGGCCTGCTGAGAGATGGGTTCAGCTTAGACCAGGGCGGAGGCCATGGGGGAGGGAGAGATGTGGTCAGAGTCTAAAGAGATTTCGAAGGAGGAATTCTCTGGATCTCATGACAAAACGGCACATCGTAGCTCTCCAATATGCTCTGGTGTTGCAGCGGTAAAGCACTCAGATGCTAGTCAAAAGTTCAGAGGTTAGAAGCCACCGGTCACTCTAACTCACTGCCAGCCAGTTGATGCCAACGCATGGTGACCCCATAGGCCAGGGTAGAACTTCCCCGTGGGTCTCTGAGACTGCAACTCTTTACAGGCGTAGAAAGCCTTGGTTTCGAACTGCCCACCTTGCAGTTAATAGCCCAACCATAGTCATGACGCCACCAAGGCTCCATGGGGAGAAAGATTTCAGCTTGGAAATCCTATGGGCAGTTCCATTCAGCCCTATTGGGTTGCTCTGAGGAAAAACGACTCAATGGGATTGTTTTCCATTGGTAAAGAATCCTTGGTCTAGGCTCTAACCTGGCTCTCTTTGGCAAGGGGGTTCCTAAGGTGATACTTAACCCTCAGCACAGCTTCTGGCTCCCAGGGAAAGGAGGACAGAGGTAGCCAGCACCAAGTCATCCAGCCCCAGGCCTAGGTTTCATATATGGTTCTCATGTGGGTTTCAGAATAAACAAATGGAACCCAGGGTCATGTTGGAATAGGAACTGATCCTCTGACCATTTGCCTGGTCTGTAGATGTGTTAATGGCTAATGGACCCAAATCAATGTTTTCCTGAGTCTTTAGTAGATAACCCTGGGCACTTTTCTTTGAGTAGCCAATGTGAGTCAGGGGTGGAGCTGATAGACGAGGGCAGGTGTGAGCCTAGGGACTGACACAGCAGCTTCCAGCTCAGAGAGCTGGAGTCAGCCTTCCTTTAGACTAGTGGCAGACTCTGAAAAGATTTTGGTTGTCACCATGGGAGAAATGGGTGTTACTGCCATCTAGTGAGTATAGACCCCAGACTACTAACTGTCCTACAAAGCATAGAACAAGCATCCACATTTTAAAATTGCCCTATTTTTGAATGTCAATAGTGCTGAAGATAAGGAGTTGTGAGTTAGCTCAAACTCAGATCAAGCACTTAAAAGTGTTCTGAGAGGAAGCCCCATTCCAAAGGGCTATTTTTAGAATACGGAGATGCTCCCAGCAGTTTGAACTTCTGAATGTTCATCAATCCCATGAGCTCCTTAATGGCCAGCCAACACACTGCTCTGGCCATTACAATGACTCCCAAGACCTTAATGCACCTGCGACTCACTTTCTTGATTTCCCTTGATCCTTACTCTTCTCTTCAGCAACTCACCTTTCACCACACTGGCCCATCCCAGCCTCAGGGTCTCTGCACTTGCTGTTCCCCATGCCTGAAAATGTTCTTCCCAGTGGTCTCCTTGGTTACTCCCCTCACTACCTCCAGGCCTTTGATGAAATATCTCAGACCAACACTATTCTGTTTCTGTCCATAGTTAGCTTAGTCATATGACTTACTGCATATTGCACTTAGTGATCTATCAAATGCCCCCCCCCATAGCATGTAAGCTTCCTGAGAGCAGAAGGGTTTGATGAAACAGAATATGTATGAATTATTGAATGTCAAACCGATGACCTGCTCTGTAAACCTTTACCCAGTTCACAATAAAAAGTTAAAAATTACAAAAAAGGGTTTTTATCTGCTCTGTTTTACCACTACAGTCTTTGGTGTCTAAGGTCTACCTGGCATTTATTATATGTTTAATAAATATTTACTCCATGAGTAAATAAATGTTCTAGTTATTAGTACAGAACTGTTCAGTGCATTTGGGAGCTAGATGAGGCTTTCTTTTCTCAGAAATACTTACAGTCTTGGAAACCCACAGGGCAGATCCTACTCTGTCTTTTAGGGTCATTATGAGTCATAATTAACTCAATGATGGTGAATTGAGTTTATTGAGAAAGATGGATTTAGCACGAGTTTGGGTGTTAGACCCAACTTAAATCATCACTTACTATGTGACTTTGAGAAAATTACCTAACTGTTCTGAGACTTATTTGCCTCATCTGTGAGACGGAGATACTAAGTGCTGGGCCCAGAATACAGGTGCATAAAAAGGGTTATCATTTATCATCACTATCTACTATCCTAATTGCCACCATTGTAGCCACAGTCATGGTCACTGTCATCACCGTCATCATCGCTATTGTTGTTGTTAGGTGCCATCAAGTTGGCTCTGACCCATAGTGACCCTGTGTACAACAGAATGCAACCCTGGCTGGTCCTGCACCAGCCTCACAGTTGTTCTCATGTTTGAGCCCATTGTTGCAGCCCCAGTCACTAGCCCTATCCCCACTCCTACCAACATCTTCACGGCTACCATCATCAGGATCACCATTTCATCATCCCATGACCATCTTACCTGCTCCCACGCCAGACTCCTGCCGACTCTGCTTTCAAGATGAGCTCTACATGGCCCTAAAGAGAGCTCTTGATAGAGAGAGCTTCTCCCCACTGAAGAAAACCTTTCCTCCTGCCTCATCCATGGAGAACATAATGGTCCAAAGGAAGGCCCATTTATCTCATTGGTATATTCATGCATTCAACATTGGGCCCTCCCCCTAAATTCACAATTTTGAGAAGCGTTTCAATTCAGTGTGGCAAGAACTATCACAGAGAGGAGACGGGGACTTCAAGAGCCAGAGGGAGGATCCCTGGTTCCTCCCTTCTGTCTAAAGAGGAGAGTCTTCTGATCAGGTGACTCCTTGAGCTTATCAACATCACAATCCAACTGGAGAAGCGGAGGAAGAACACTACAGACAGAAGAAGCAGCAAGTATGAAGTTACAGGGACCTGCGGGAATCTGTTCCATCTGGGTCCCCATAAATAACCCAACCAACTCTATCTGGCCTAAAAAACAACTCATTGCTCCCCTGGCAATTGAAAACATGTATTATAGCCCGTGATCCAGGATAAAGTGTAGGTATCTGCTTTGGGAGGGCCCCCTGATCTTTGACAAAGGCCAAAACTCATTCAATGGAGGAAGAGATAGACTCTAAGAAATAGTTCTGGCAGAAAAATGAAATAGGTTCCCTATCTCCCATTGTATACAAAATTAACACAAGATGGATCAAAGACTGAAATGTAAACCTATAAACGTTTTAAAGATTTTACATTTACATCAATAAAAACCAGAGGCACATCCGGGGACCCTAATGCATGGATGCATTGTGTAAACATACTATCTAACATAGCTGAAAACAGCAGAACACACACTAGATGACTAGGACCTTCCAACAAATTAGACAAAAGATTTCTCCCCAAAATAAAAAGAAAACCCATAGGCTGGCAACAGACTATGTTGGACAACAGCATGTTGGACAAGGGAATATCCAAAAATGTATAGAAAAATTCAAAACCTCAACAACAAAAAGACAAACTAACACATGGAAAAAGGGACAGAGGACATGAATAAACATGTCACCGAATAAAACATTCAGACAGTTAACAGGTACATGAAGAAATGCTTGTGATCAATAGCCATTCGTGAGATTCAAATCAAAACAATAATGAAGTATTATCCCAACACTAATCACAAAGTTCAAACAAACAAAAAACACTGGAAAACAAATGCTGGTGCGGGTGTGGAGAGACTAGAACCCTCACCCACTGCTGCTGAAACTGTAGAATGGTTCAACCACTTTTGAAAATAGTATGACACCTCCTTAAAAATTTGGAAATAGAATTACCCTATCATCAAACAATGCCACTACTGGGTATATATCCTAGTGAAACAAGAGCTGCGACAGAAGCACACATGCATATATATCCATGTTCATCACAACACTATTAACAATAGCAAGAAGATGCAAACAACCTAAATGCCCATCAACAAAAGAATGGATAAACATAATGTGGAACAGACACACAAGGGAATATTATTGAACATTAAGGAATAACAATTCATCTACAAAACAATGCAGAACATGGATGAACCTGAAGGACATTATGCCGAGTGAAATTAGTCAATCAAAAAAGGACAAATACCATATGAGATATTTGTATCTATTTTTAAAAATCGTTTTCTTGGGAGATCTTACAGCTCTTATAACATTCCACACATCAATTGTATCAAGCATATTTATACATGTGTTGCCAGCATCATTTCCAAAACATTGAGACCACTATTATAAAAAGTCAAGGAACTGTTTTCACACTAAAAGACATATTCTTTGATGGTTAGCATGGACAGAAAGGAAAGGGAGCCCAAATTACTTACTAAAAGATGTTAGCTGCTCTTGAGTTGGTCTTGACTCAGAGTGACGCTATGTAGAACAGAGCGAAGGAATCTCTAGTTCTGGGCCATCCTCACAATTGTTATTCCGTTTGAGCCCATTGTTGCCGCCACTCTGGCAATCCATCTGATTGAGAGACTGCCTCTTTTTCATTAACCTCCTTTACCAAGCACGATAGCCTTTCCGTGGGACTGTTCTTTCCTGATAACATGTCCGAACAATGTGAAATGAAACCTCAGCATCCTCACATCGGAGGAATATTCTGGCTGTACTCCTCCAGGTTTCTTCTTCTGGAAGTTCATGGTAACTTCAATGTCTTCACTAACATAATAATTCAAATGCATCCATTCTTCTCCAGTCTTTTTAAAAAATTCATTACTAATTGGGAGTTAATACATATACCATATCATTCCATAGTTCAACCATGTCAAGCAGAATTGTACAATTACTACCACAATCAGTGTCCAAACCTTCTTTTTCTTCCTGGACTCCTTGACATCGTCTCCCTTTTACCACCCCCCCTCCTTCACCACTTTACACTCCACCTCACCCCCCAAAAATAATCTTCCCTATAGGTTCACCGATCCTGGGTTTCATATAACAAAACACAGAAAACTATAGAACACAACTTTAAGAGGGTAAGCGCCAATGACAGAGCTCCTATCAGATACACCCTAATATGAACAAACAAAAACAAAACTACAGAAAATGTTGCAAACCAAATCAGGTTCGGCATGCACCAGAGGGGGAATCAACCGACAACATTTTAACTCTTCAAGTCAGAGTTATGGCTTTGAGCTCCTGTTCTCATCTGTCCAATGAACTCTGTTTGAAGACCCACCTAGCTCCCGTCCCTCACTGTGCATAGAGGGAGTCACTGGAGGCTGATTGCTGCTGTAGTTCCCACAGATGAATCTTGGGCTCCCCCCTGTCATCCATAGCCTTCTACAAACCCGATTCTCTCAATTTAAGCTCTGATATGAATCCTTTGGATTACATGATTTACAAACCTTTGGTGACTGATGATGGTGTGCTTCTTCCATGTGAACTTAGTTCACATCTCAGTTAGCTAACTGCTTGTTTGAAGGCAACTCTTTACGAACCAGATGCTATTTTCTCTGATAACTGGGCACCCTCTAATTTCTTTGCCATATGTTGCTATAGCACCCTTATCTTGTGTCCCTTTCCTGAGGGCGTCTTCTCCGGTCTTAATCATGGTCCATTTCCACAAACATATCAAGTGATTGAAAATACCATAATCCTCCATGTGAACTCCTTGCCTTTGAACACTTTAAGGAGGTCTTGTGTAGCAGATATGCCTGGTGCAATATATTGTTTCAATTCTTGATTGCTGCTTCCATGGGTGCTGACTCTGGGTGAAAGGGAAAAGTGAAACCCTTGACAACTTCAATCATTTCTCCATTTGTCATGGTTTTGTCTATCGGTCCAGTTGTGCGGACTCTTGTTTTCTTGACATTGAGGTGTAACCCACACTGAAGACCGTAGTCTTTGATCATCATCGTCAGTGTTTCAAGCCCTCTTTGTTTTCCTCAAGCAAGGTTGTCATCTTCACATCGGAGGTTGTTCGTGAGCCTTCCTCCAATCTGGAAAACACGTTCTGAGTCATCCATTTAGTCCAGCTTCTGATTTGATTTACTTAGCAAACATATTGCACCTTCACCTTAGCCATCACCCTAATCTTGATGCACTGCACACATCGGCTGCACGAGGTCTCTTGAAAGTGTTGAACATCACTTTGAAGTAGTGTGCCTGACCCAGGCCATGGTGTATTGTGTTCTTTGGACATGTTATCCTTCTCTAGAAAAGTCTACCATGCTTGGTCAGCCAAAAAAGGGGAAGACTGTCAAATAAATGGATTGATGCTGTGCCTACAATAATGGGCTCCAACATAAGAATGACAGCAAGGATGACAGAGGACTGGGCATTGTTTCACGATTTTGCATGGAAGGCCAATATGAGTCAGAGCCAACTCAATGGCACCTATCAGCAACATATAGAATGAAAAGTATGGTGAAAGGATACAGCCGTGATGCCCACCTTCCCCAATTTAAACCACACTGTATCCCCTTGGAACCCTGATAGCATGGTGGATTAAGCACTGTGCCAATGACCTCAAGGAAATTTGAGCAGTGGTTTGAACCCACCAGCCCAAGGGAGAAAGAAGAGGCCATTGAGACTATCTTCCCCTGTAAAGACTTGCAGCATCTGCAACGCTCGGGAGCTGTTCGAATCTGTTTAACGGATCAATGTGACAGCAGTGGGGTCTTCTGGAGTGGACTTCCCCTTTTTCTCTTTGAACAACTGTCTCTTGGTCTATTTGCGGGGACTGCAAGCGCATATTTAAATGTTCGTCAATGCAAGAATCCCACCAATGAGCCAGCAGTGCCCCTCTTGGACAATTTGCCTAACTCAAACAAAGTCAATAGCATCAATCCCTTGGAGTACACTACTCTTAGCTTTCCTGTCCCAAAGATAAATCCTTTCACACTAGCTGGCAGCCTTGAAGGGCTGCTTTCAGCCAAACCAGCTTTAGATTGTTTTTGATCAAAGGGACATTTCAAATCTCCTGTAGCAAAAAGTGGGTTCAATAAGACTGACATATCAGTGGATTCTCCAAATTTATTTTTCCTCTTTGTATACACAGTTAGACAGCATATCCCAGCCTCCCCTGCAGATAGGTACTGTGTGTCATATGACAAAGATCTGGCCAATGCATTGTGGGTTGGGATGTTCTCCATCAGTGTTTCTCAAAGTATACTGGGGGAAGTTCTACTCTGTCCTCTAGTGTGACTGAGTTAGAGTCAACTGTCCATCAATGGGATCTTCTTGGTGCCACAATGTTTTAAGTGCTGGATTGCTAACCAAAAGGTTAGCAGTTCAAAGCCACAGGAGAAAGATAAGGCCATAGGTGCCCATAAAGGTTTGTAGTCTTGAAATCCCTATAGAGCAGTTCTACTTTGTCCTATAGGTTCACTACATATCAGAATCAACTGGTCAGCAGTGGGTTTAAGGAACAGCTGTGCCAGCTCATGCCAGCAACTCACGTAGCAGCGACATCTGCCCCCCAAATGCCTGCTGATTCAAAGGACAATCATCTGAAGAGTAAAGTGGGGGTGAAAATTCCAGATGGTAAAGGGGATGACCAAAATCCTCTCCTGGAGAATTCACTGCCATTATTCATTGCTCTCTACTTAGGTTCCAAGAACTTAGCATCTTATCTCCTCTCATTGTCATGATACTCTGGTATGGCGGTTCTTTCGATGCCCCGTTTTCAGATCTGAGGGTCAGAATGGTAAGAATCTTTGTAATCTCCATGGGACAGAGGAGTCCCATAAAAATTCCAGACTACAGAGGCAGCGTAGTTTTCAAATTGCTCAATCTGCCTGGGCTTTGGTATTCTCATCTGGAAATTGGAGGTGCAATGATAAACATCTGACTTTCAAAATAGTATGTGTTCTTATATTTTAGCAACATAGCTCCTCTGTCCCTCCCCCCCACCCACCCAGCAGCAAGGAGATTGGCCTCACCACCTCCCCCATGCATTGACCGAGAGGCAGGGCAGGGGGTGGCGTGGGGACAGGATGGGGAAACACTCACGGAAAAGCACCATGAGGAAGCGGGTCTGGTTCAACATCTGAGTCAGGCCCGCAGACGTCAGCACCAGCAGGTTGTGATCCTCCACGATGTGCAGGGGTTTGGGGATGTCCATGGCGGCCTCCTTGGCACTCATCCCCGGTGAGCCCTGCACAATAGAGACACAAGAAGCCACCAGCAGCAAGGGCATCCAGAGCAGCTCCATGTCTGTCCTGTGGGGGCAAGTGGAGGAACAGGCACCCTTATCAGCACAGGTGCAGGGCCACCACGTGATCACTCCCTCCCGCCAGTGTGTGTGTGTGTGTGTGTGTGTGTGTGTGTGTACATGGAGCAGTGCCTGCCACCTTCCCAGCAGCATCCACAGCTTGGTGGCGGCAGCCCGGAGGAAGAGAGGGCCCAAGGATGAGGTCCCCCTGAGGCCACCACTCAGAGCAGCAGGAAGTGGGACTCAAGAGAGAATCAAGTCACTCAAGACGGCTGCTCCCCCAACCACTGGGGGAGACCTTTGCAGAACTGTGGTCCCACTGCAGAGTTCTCAGGAGAACATCTGCATCGCAGAGATGATGGGCCAATTCCCCATCACAGCCTCTCAGGACCACTCCCGCCTCCCCAAATAATGCTTCTCCAGCTTCTGCTTAAATGCCCCCCACCCCCACCCTCACCCCCGGCAGGGAGCTTACTCCCTTGCCTGCACCCTGCTTCTTTCTGAAGAAATTTTCTTCACAGATGTGAATAGATTCTTGTGTCTTGATTCCATCAGGTGGTGTGTGGGTTGAGGACCACACTGTCAAAGGAAATCGACAACGCTGAGTTGAAAAGGATGGCAGGGTGGGCAGCCTGGCTTGCTAAAAAGCTGCATATAAATTAGTCTGGATCTCAACCAGAGAGCCCTTTACGGTCTCTCGGCCTCCAGGACCCCTGATGAATCCACCAAGTCCAGGGAACAACTAGGAACAAGCCCCTGGTCACCCTTGGCTCTGGTGCAGCATGGTGGCTATTAGATAGAACTTTGGTTTCTAGAATTCATTTTGGTGCATTTGCTAACTTGTTTATTGATTCACTTCCTTGCTAGAGAAACCCATTGAAAGGCCCAGAGAGAGACCGCAAAGCGCTAGAGAGCACATTTTAATGCTACAGAAAGCCACTGGAAACAACTCCTTCCTAGTTATGTAAAGAGAAGGCATTGGAAATCATCCAGAACCTTCTCACAACTTACCACTGGCAGTCCCCCTCAATCTCTTTGGTACCCAGAACCCCATGCCTGTCAGGAGGGGGCCAAGTGTGTACCCTATCCAGGAGCCTCTGGGAAGAAACCCTGAGAGATCAGGTTGTTAGATCCTCTCTGCGGGGCCACATAGCACTTATCAGGAACACAAGGATCCTGAGCCTGTGACCTCAGACCAGCTTCAGGACTTTAAGGAGAATGGCTGCTGCTCCAGCCCAGCCAAGGTGGTGGGTAGACAGCTGATGATCTGTATGCCCTAGGGTCATCAGGGGCTCTGGAGGGCTCCTGTGTGCTCCTGACTCTCTCTTTGATGAACTATTCCCCAGAATTCTTCTCTAGGAGGCTCTGAGAAGGAAGAAACAGGTTTCTTGTTCCCCTGGACAGCTGGAACACGTGTGAATGCTTTGGCCTCCCCCAGGTCTTACTGGGTAAAGATTAAGCCCTCAGGTCTGATGTGGTCAGCTCTGCTCAGTCAACCTTTCAGTGAACTCAACCTTTCCCTCTGTCCTCACTGAACCTGTCAGGATTCCTCACTCACACAACACATAGTGTTGACATCTTCTCTCTCGAACTCACTGCCATTGAGTAGATGCCAACTCATAGTGACCCTACAGAACAGGGGAGAACCGCCCTTGTGAGTTTCCGAGCCTGGAACTCTGTATGGGAGTAGAAAGCCTTGTCTTGCTTTCAACGTGCGACATAGCATTCCAGTCCCAAAGCCTACAGCCGCGAACAGGCATACTAATTCTTGCATCCATGGAATTTCTATTCCAGCAGTGGAACCCGGACAGTGAACGAGCTAAATAGACACAACTGCTAGCATGTCTGCTGCCGCGGAGGAGAAAAAGAACCCAATCAGGGAGATTAGGAAATGACAGGATAAGAGGGGTTTGGGGGCACTTTAAAGAACCCACTGCCACTGAGTCAATCCTGACTCCCAGTGGCCCCCAAGGGCAGCACAGACCTGCCCCGTAGGGGTTCTAAGGATGCAAATCTTAACTGGAGCAGAATACTTCACTGCTCCCCTCCTGGTGGCTGGTAGATCTGAACAGTACCACAGGGTCTAACCAATTATGCTGCCAGGGGCCCTGCATTTTAAATAGGTCTCCCTCTCCATGCTCCCCCATCTCCCTCTCCTCCTACCTCTCCCTCCTTCTCTTCCCCTCCTTCCTTGCCCCCCCTCATTCACTCTCACTCTCTGATGCTCCCGGATCCCTCCCACCTCCTCGCTTTCTCCTTTCCCCTCCCCTTTCTCGCTCTTCCCCTCTCACCCATTTATGCTCTGGCTCAACCCTGCCTGACTCAAACTTCAAAGTTCACACCCCATCTGGTTCAAACTCTACCTCTGCCCCCTGCAGTCAGGCACCATGCCTGACCCTTTGTTCTCTGGGGCACGGACTTCATTTCACCACATTGCTATCTCTCTGGCTCAGCACCGCCCGCCCCCACCTCTTCTGTGGTCCCTGAGCTCCCTCTGTCCCAAGCCCAGGGCTTCCCAGCCCAGCTCCCTTGTCAGTTCTCAGGGCCATGAATAATAGTAGGACACTTGGAACAGCTAAGGAGTCCGGGTGCCAAAGTGGTCAACCGTTCGAGACCATCAGCCACTCCATGGGAGAAAGTAGACTTTCTATTCCTATAAAAAGTTATTATCGTGGAAACCCACAGGGGCAGTTGTGCCCTGTCCTTGGGGTCACGATGAATCAGAATCAACTCGATGGCAGTGAGTTTTCATGAAGGTTTTTATGAAAGAATAGCTAATGTAGGAGCACGTGACTGATGCTGGTGGCCATTGGGCTGATGCCCAAATGTACACCTCCATCTAGCGATTCTCAACCTGTGGGTCGCAACCCCTTTGGGGGCCAAATGAGTCGCCTGATTCCTAACAGTAGCAAAATGACAGTTATGAAGTAGCAACAAAAATAATTTTATGCCTGGGGTTACCACAACATGAGGAACTGTATTAATAAGTCGCAGCACGAGGAAGGTTGAGAGCCACTGCCTTCACCATTCCACCAACTCTCCTCTCCTGGGTCATCACCTTGACCAGCCCTTGCTTTGACTCTTTGATGCCTCCCGTAATTCTTTCCCCACACAGCGATTACCACTTTCTTTTTTAACGTGTAAACTCTATTGCATCACTTCCCTTTCTAAAAGACCAACAGCTTGCCAGCCCGCCCTCACCCTGGTTCACCCTGGCCCACTGCTTCACCCTGGCTCCCCTCTGTGTCCATCTCCTCAATCAGCCACCTGGTCTCCTTCTTCTTTCCCCAAACACACTCTGCGCAGAGCCTGCCCTCTGCCTGCAACATGCTTTCTCTGGTTTTCAGGGGGGTTTGGGTCATCCGGATCACTTACTCAAATATTAGTTTCTCCGGCTGGGGTAGTATGTGTGTGTGTTGGGGAGTGTCTTTACAGTCCCTTATCCCACCCCTTTACTACCTCCAGTTGCTTCATAATTTCCATTATTACTTTCATCTGTAAATGCTTTCCCCTACTGCCTGGCTCAGATTTGGAGCTCAATAAATGTGTGTTGAATTAATGAACTCATTGCCTGATTTAATTCCTACAACAAACCTCCATGGGTCTCAACTATGACTATACATTATAATCCAAAGGGAACGCTTTAATTTTAAAAAGTACTTGATGCCATAGCCCAACCCACTCACTGTCACTGATTCCCCTACAGGACAGAACAGAACTGCCCCTTTGGGTGTTTGAGACTTTAAATCTTTATAGGAGTAGACAGCCTCATCTTTCTCCTGTAGAGTGGTAGGTGGGTTTGAACTTCTTACTTTGTGGTTAGCAGCTCAATGTGTAATGTACAACACACCAGAGCAGCTCCAACCCAAGAAGGTTTCATCTAATTTATCTGGGGTGAGGTGAACCTGAAAGTCTGTTTAAAACCAACCAGCAAACAACCCTAGGCAATCCTAATGTGTAACCATCTATGCCAAAGTCCACACTTAAATTTGTAACCGCTTGGCACGGGGAATGCCATGAGGAAAGGGGCCCCGGTCAGACAGAGTGTTCCTTTCCAGTCAAGCTCCTACCTGGAGGAAGCCTGGTTTCTCTCAGCCTCCCTGGAGAAGCTCCGTGCACTTCAGAGAAATGTTGGCACACAGAACAGGCTTCTGGTGCTGGCTCCTGGCTTCTCCTGGTGTTTAGGGCAGAACCTCCAGGCAGCCTGGCGTTCTAAAGAAATCCACCAGCCTAATGAGGTGCTTCACTCTTGAAGTCACAGTTAGTACAGTTGCAATGTTCTGAGTTCTGGGGTTCTGAGACACCAGGAGTTGCCCCCCCTCCCCTGAGAATAATGGGCATTATTGAGTAAGAGCAATTCCCTTGCTGAAGAGAGTTTTATTCCAGCACAATGGGGCCTAGAGTTTTCATGGAGGACCAGAAGAGCATACTTTGGGGTGCATGGTGTGGTATAGACGGGTCTCGAACTCAGAGCCTATAAACTTGGGCTTTGAATCCCTACTGTGTCCCTAAAGTGCTGAGTTACCGTCAGTGAGCTATTTACCCTTTCTTTGGATGTTTCCTCATTGTGAAACAGCATATAACCCTTGATAGATGACAAATAGATGATAGATGATAGATGATAGATAGATAGATAGATAGATAGATAGATAGATAGATAGATGATACTAGATTGAGATTGAGATGCCCTTGAATATATTGCGACCCATGGTGATCTTACATATCACAGAATTAAATGTTTCCTGGTCCTGCATCATCTGCACGATCACAGACATGTTCAAGTCCATCTTTTTGACCCTGTGCCAACCCATGTGAGCTTTCCAGCATCTTTCTTATGGTGCCATGCTGTGCATTAGCCACGTTGTAGCAGCACGTGGGAGATGATTATGGATAGACAGGGATTTTGATAGCTGGTTACCAAAACCATGGTAGCTTTATGTTAGTTGTACTGGGAATCATTTACACCACAGGCATTGGCAAACATTACAACTTGGGATCTTTTGTGTTGGCTCTTCAAGAGCCTGTTTACCATAGTCGTTACAAGTCAGACTTCAGAGAATAGCAAATTCAGTGTGGCTGGAACAGTGAACAGGAAGTGAAGCAGAGAGAAGAGCACAGAAAATTCTTTGGATCTTTTTCCTCTCCCTACTCCACCCAGCTTTATTTAGGTACCTAAGGCAAGTCAAGAATTATTGCTATAAAAATCATAGAAACATTTATTAGGCAAAAATATTAAAACTTGAAACTATTATTTCTCAATATATCCTCCAGCTAGGTCTTTACTCTTTTTTTTATTCGCCTCATCCTCTTCCTCCTTCCCAAGAATATCCAAGCACACCCCTTATTAGTGATGAGCATTTCCTATCACAGCAGTATAGCATTTGATTGGTAGTTATCCTTTATATTTTGCTGTTGCTTTAACTTTTTGCTATGAATTGTGTGAAGGTTTACAGAGAAAGTCAGTTTTTCATTCCACAATTCATAAGCATTGTGTTAGTCTGGGTACTTTAGAGAAACAAATCCACAGAAACTCATATGTGTTAGTGAGAGTTTTATATAAAGGGTAAGTGCACATCAAGAATACATCCCTACCCATTGCTGCCCAAGCACACAAGTCCAACATTAACCCATTAGCCCATATGTCCAACACCAATCCACAAAGTCCTCCTCCATCTCACAAAACAGACGCAGTGATGCTGACTGCAGGAGGAAAACTGAATCAGTGAACGTGTAAGCACCTCAGCACTGGCAAAGGTCTCCACATGGCTGCTCCAGCATCCAGGGCTGCATCGGAGTAGTTCCATGCAGCTTCTCCTCGGTGATGTCTTGCAGGAAATGAGCCTTGCCAGCTGAAGCAGGGAACTGGCTAAGGTAGCTGCACCCTGGTCCAACCATCACAAAGCAAGAGACCCGAGAACTAGAAAGGCAAGGCTCATTGAGTCATTTATCCCTCCACCCTTCAATTAGCCCCACATGTGTTTATCGGCCAGGTTGGCACAATAAACTAACTACCTCAAACATTTTCTGTTACTGATAGCATTCCCTACCGTTTAACACCATTTATCCCGTTTTCTCCCAGCAATTCCAGTCTCCATGCCTCCTTCTTTCATAACTCTTCTCAACTTTACACTTCGGCAAAGGCTTCCCTTTTGATCTCAAATGCTTGATTATTGTGAGCAGTGTGTACCCCTCTAGTACTATTGTTCCCTGTGTAGATCTGTCTATTTTGGGGCTGAAAATGAGTTCAATGCCAGGCCTAAAGAGTGATGGGAAGGCCCGATGTCATCGTTGTTAGGGGCCCTTGAGTTGCATCCAACTCTTACTGATCCTCTACACAGCAGATCAAAACACTGCCAGAGCCTGACCCATCCTCACCATTTTTGTTGTATTTAAGCCTTTTTTGCAGCCACTGTGTCACTCTATCTCATCCAGAGTCTTCCTCTTCTTCCATGGCCCTCTGCTTTACCAAGCATGACGTCCTTTTCCAGGGACTGGTCTCTCCTGACAACATATCCAAAGAATGTGAGATGAAGTCTCATCTTTTTGCCTCTAAGGAACATTCTGGCTATATTTCTTCCAGGGTGGATATGTTTATTCTCTTGGCAAGCCATGGTACTTTCAAAATTCTTCACAAACGCCATAATGCAAGTGCACTGACTTTTCGGTCTTCCTTATTCAGGGTCCCGCTTTCACGTGCTAAAGGCAGTGCTTCCATCTCGCTGGCCTTTCCCCGAAGAATCCTTTGAGGCACACCATCCAGACAGCAGTTTTGACATCCCTGAAAGACTCAGCTCACGTTTCTTTGCAATGTTCTTTGGAAACAAAAGAAATCTAAAGGGGGTAAGGTCAGGACGGTGGGGTGGATGAGGTCAGGTTTCCCACCAGAATCCTCATAAGATAGTTCTTGCTACTCTTGAAGGAGGAGCAGGTTCAGTGGTAAGATGGACGATGCAACTTCCGTGGCCTTTTTTGTCTCACCAGCGAGTTTTGCAATGTTTCTTAAAACTTCTTCCTAGTGAATCCCAGAGGTCATCCTGTGCCTTCAAGAAAAGTTATCAAGATTTTCTCTTTCGAATCCCCCACTTCAGTATTATTGAGAGAAGTTGTCTGCAGCCATACGCTGATGGCAGAGACACACTTTAGCATGTTTGTTTGGGGTGTACCCCTGCATGGACCAGCTGGGACCCTAGTAGCAAGACTCTTTTTACTTCTCCTTGTGATTTGCAGACCATCCGTTGACTTTCTCCTTCTTTTTAAGTAAATGTACAGAGCTGTGAAATTGTCACCACCACTCAGACTTAGAACATTCTGTTGCCCCAAGGAGAGCCTTTCTGCCCATTGTAGTCATTCCTGCTTGCATCCCTATCCCCAGGAACCAGGCATCTGCTGTCTGTTTCTGCAGATGGATGATTTTGAGCAGAGCAGGGGCATGATCTGTGTTCTTTTTATTAAAATGTGCTCCCACGATTGTGTTCTTTCTGTTAACATGTAATAAAGTTTCTGTTTTCCTTTCAGGTTGTTGCTGTTGAACAATAGTGTACAACGTGTTCACGGGGTGGAGGGGGCGGGTTGTGGGACAGCGGGGTGACTATGAGTCAGACAGAATGGACATCACCTAACACCACCAACAAGCTGTTCCTGGTCTTGTAACTCCCACAAAATGATTGGATGGGATTATGCAAGTCAGGTGCTATAGACCAAGTAAGGAGCAAATAGCCCACCAAGGGGATTAGGTAACCTGCTGTTTATGCCACCGAGGTGCATGAAATCCTCATGGAGGTGGACGTTGTCAGGTGCCATCAAATACGTGCTGACTCATAGCGACCCCGTGTGCAACAGCAAGAAACGCTGCCTGGTCCTGCGCCGTCTCTACAGTCCTTGCTAAGTGTGAGGCCGTCGTTGCAGCCTCCGCAGCAATCCTTGTCTTTGAGGTTCTTCCACTCTTTTGCTGACCCTCTACTCTACCAAGCACAGTGCCCTTCTTCAGGGATGGGTCCTTCCTGATCTTGTGCCGAAGTATGAGAGACAAGTCTCACTCGCCTCACTTCTTTAGTGTTAGTAAATGAAATAGTTAAAGTTTATTGTGCCAACCTGGCCGATAAACACATGTGGGGTTAATTGAAGGGCGGAGAGATAAATGGCTCCGTGAGCCTTGCCTTTCTAGTTCTCGGGTCTCTTGCTTTGTGATGATCGGACCAGGGTGCGGCTGCCTTAGCCATATCCCTGTTTTAGCTAGCAAGGCTCACTTCCTGCAAGACATCCCTGAGGAGAAGCCACATGGACCTACCCCAATGCAGCCCTGGATGCTGGAGCAGCCATGTGGAGGCCCCTGCCAGCACTGAGATACTTACACATTCACTGACTCGGCTTTCCTCCTGCAGTTGGCATCATTGTGTGTGTTTTGTGAGATAGAGGAGGACTTTGTGGATTGGTGTCAGACATAAGGGTTAATGTTGGACTTGTGGGCTTGGGTAGCACTGGGCTGGAATGTTTTCTTGATGTGCACTTAACCTTTATATAAAACTCTCTTATACATATGAGTTTCTGTGGATTTGTTTCTCAGATGTACCCAGACTAACACAGTAGATCAGTGTCTTAGTATATGCCAGTATATTAGTATATTAGAATATCTGCCTGGACTTATTCCAAGACAGATTTGCTCACGCTTCTGGAAACCCAGGTGAGAGTCAAGATTCCTCACCAACACCGTAATACAAAGGCAATGATTCTGATTCCGTTTTCTTTATTCATTGTCCAAGGTGCACATGCATGCACGGTGACTGGTTAGGACAGCTTCTTGGTTGAACCCAAAGGCAGACCTCACTTTTGGTCCCTCAGTCCTTGGCCCTTGGCCCTACTATGGGCAAGTGCTACAGCTCTCTCTGTCACTTCACCAATGAGTACCTGGAGACACCCTACTTCCCCAGCAAGCTTCCTGACTTGCCTAATAACCCCTAACTGTGAATAGGGTCTCTAAGTTGTGTGTGGTCATTGCAACAAATGAGCAAACCTAACTGGAATGTAGAGTGCCATGGGAGGGTTGTATAGGAATAGGTAAAAAAGGTGGGAGAGGGATGGTATGTCTGGCCTCCACCTCTTAGAAATCAACCTGGGGCTGATGTTGATTCTGATTCCCGTCCCTCCCCCTGTATGACGTTAGAGGAGGCCTGATGATGCCACTAACTCCCCCTCCCCACAAGACCCAAACCCCTGCCATTGAATTGATTATAATTCCTAGTGACCTCAGGGAGAGTTCCAGAGACTGCCAAGCAGGCAGCGTCATCTTCCTTCTGAAGAGTGACTGGTGGTTTAAAATGCTGACCTTGTGATTAGCAGCCCACCAGAGACCCTGCAGCGACACAAGGTCTCCCTAATGATGTCCTGAGTGCACCATAGTTATAGGGCCCATGCACCCCAGGACCGGGCCGCTGTGATTCATAGAATTTTCATCAGCTGACTTGAAGAAATATATCTCCAAGCCTTTCTTCTTAGGCTGTCTTAGTCCTGGAGCAATGTAGAATGTGTTCTGCATCACAGGAACGTGTGAGCCTTCATGCACAAACGGACAGTAGCTGTACATGTGGTATATTGGCCAAAGTTCAAAACCTGGGGTCTCCCTTATCAAACAAAAGCCAAGCCCACTGCCAATGAGCCAGTCCGCACTTAGAGCCCCCTCCCTAGGATTCCTGAGGCTCTTTATCTTTACCGGATCAGATAGCCTCATCTTTCTCCCAAGAAGCAACCAGTGGGTTTGAGCAGATGATTTTGTGGTTATCAATCGGATGCTGTGGTAGTTACATAATTTCATGTCAACTCGAAGATATGTGTAAGTGTAGGGGGTTCTTCAACCTGTCAACC
>NW_022103901.1:24412267-24433921 GCF_000313985.2 Echinops telfairi | reverse complement strand
AGGACATCTCTGAGGCACAGCAAAGTGGCCATGGCAGAAGCCTCGGCCTACCTGAGACCTTAAAGTCACTTTACCTCTCACGTATTTTCTTTATCTATAAAGTGGAGAAAATAAAAACCTCAGTGTTGTTCAAAGGATTCGATGAAATGTTTATAAAGCACTTTCAAAATGTTTGGCTCCCAGCAAGCCTTCAACGTTCTTGTCGTTAGCTGGGGGTTGAAGCAATGTGGATTCATGGTTGCCCCACGTGTTACAGAGGTAGAACTGTCACCCCGGGATTTCTTCCTTTTCTTAAAGGGCACATTTCTTAAATGCTTAAACAGGACAAGGACAAGAAGCTGAAGGCATACAATCAGGTTGAGAGAGGCCATCAGCATAAAGTCCTAATGGTATCCCAGGGTTAGCTGATATACAGAACTTTGAAAGGACAGGAGAGGCCAAGGAAAGCTGTCACAAATACGTGGTTGGCAGCAGATGCATGCACCATGGCTACAGGTGGGATGCCTAGAGCGGGAACGGGGTCCTGGTTGGGTAAGGCATGCTGCAGTCACAGGGGGTTTACAAAACTGGCCCAGGGAGGCCTCCCCAAGAACTTAGCGCATGGCTCGGGACTTGGAACCTTAAAGGTCGCTCTGAGTCCGAATTGGCTTCGTGGCAGTGAGCGGTTTGGTTTGGCATCTTAATGGAAGCAGATCTCCAGCCTTTCCTTCTGTGCTGCTGCTGGGTGGGCTTGAAGTCATGACCTTAAGGTGAGCAGTCACATGCGCTGTTTGTACCACCGAGGGACCTTTTCAAGATCCCTGGTGTCACGACGGTTCAATGTTGGGTGGTTCAAACCCACTATGCCGCTCATCAGGAGAAAGACGAGCAACCCGCTCCTGGGTAGATGATGGTTTAGAAAGCACAATGGGGTCCTTCTACTCGGTCACGTGGGGTCACTTTGGGTTGAGCCTAACCCAATGGCACCTAACAACAACCACAGCAACAAATAGGGATCTTTTCAATCGCATGCGGGATTCACATTAGATTTCTCTTGGGCAGCACTGCCCTGCAGCCTTTGTCTTTCCGGTTTAGCGTTGGCCACAGACTGACTGAGGGAGTACTTCTAAAGCACTCAGTCTTGGGGAGTGGAGTGCTGACTTATTAAATGGCAGATTCACGGACACGCTAGGCAGTGTCCGATTAGCCAATAAGCAAGGCAGCCATGAGCTTGCTTGTGCATAGTTATTAATCTGCAGCGAACAGTTTCACTTGCATTTTACTACAGATTAGTAAGTAAGCACAGGGAGCCCATGCTTACCTTGCTTCCTGGTCATCTGCACCTGTGGCCCTGGCTAGTGTGAGGTGGAGGGGATGGACCTCAGGCTCGACTTGACCATATCACACAGCAGAACGGAGACCACAACTCAAAATTGTGTCTGCACGTTCTACCAGCACCTGCAGGGCTCACCACAGCCTGCTCTTCTATCTCGGCTTGCTCCCTGTGCCCGGCATTCAGGGGCAATGCTCTCTCCTTTCTCTGGTGGCAGGCAGGCAGCAGCACCATGCGACTATGGCTGAGAAGTCTGCTCCTCCAGAGCCTGAGAAGTTCCCGAGGATTCTGTGGGCCTCCAGGGCGGCCACCCCCCTCACCTGTCCCTTCCGAGATGGTGGCCACCTGGGAAGCCATCAGTCTGGGGAGGCAGCCGGTGCCTGAGTACTTCAACTTTGCCCATGATGTGCTGGATGTGTGGAGCCAGATGGAAAAGGTGAGCCTGCTGGTGTCCTGCTGTCCATGGTGGGCACCTAAGACTGACCTCAGGCACCCCCACGAGTGCCGTTGACTTATTGAACTTTTGAGAGTGTAAGATATGTCTCAAAAACCCAAGCCCTCTGCCACCCAATCAAATCGACTCCAATTCCCAGCGACCCCATAGGATGGCATAGAACTGCCCCGTGGGTGACAGAAACTGTGACGCTTCATCGGAGTAGAAAGTTTCATCTTTCTCCCACAAGGTGGCTTGGGCTTTCAAAGTGCTCACCCTGTGATTAGCAAGCAAACAAGGACTCTGCTTTGCCACCAGGGAAGGCATGTAGATGTGGCGATTTGGCCCCGGGAAGCTTGCTGAGTCCCTGTACCTAAGAACGAAGAAACACATCATCCCTAGTATTCATCTGTTTTGTGTGAATTAGGGGGGAATTTTACATTTTAGATGATCAATTTTTTGCACAATAGTTTAAACTGCTTCTCAAACCGCATCTTGTGGATTGCCACCTTCGCTGAAGCGAATACTTGTCAATAGACCCTCTGGTCTATTCCTTCGTCTTCCCTCTCTTGCCCTCCCCTGTTTGGTCATCTCCAAAACGATGTTCCCTTTGGTATGGATGACTTTGGCTTGGGTTTTTGTTCTATTTCTTTTTCTTACAATCATGGTCTCATACCATATTTGTCCTTTTGTGATTGACTAATTTCACTGAGCTTAATGTTCTCCACATCAATTTGTGCTTTGCGTTTTATGGTTTCATCTTTTTTTTGTTCTGTTTTGTTTTTAGTGATGCATACATACTACGCCATTATCCAATCCATAGCTTTCCATTCAATTTTTTAGTGATGCACAGTACTGCATTTAGGGATACATAGTGTTCTATTGTCTGGGTACCTTTGGTGTATGTATTCAAGTTTCTTTATCCATTCTTCTACTGATGGACATTTCTATCTTCTTACTATTGTGAGCAGTACTGCAATGAACACGGATGTGCCTCTGTTTGTCCGAGCTGAGACTAACATCTTTAGGGCGTATGCCCAGCAGAGGGACAGCTGAAGTGTATGGAATTCTTATTTCCACCTGTTTGAGGCAGTGCCATGTTGCTTTCCACAGTGATTGTACATATTTACAGTCCCACCAGCAGCGTATGAGCGTTCCAACCTCCCTGTGCCCTCTCCGACACTTGTTGCTTTCTGTCTCGTTTTGTCTTGATTTTATCTGTCACTATTGGTGTAAAGTGGGATCTCACTGTTGCTTGGATTTGCATCTCCCAGACGACTAGTGATGGCGAGCATGTCTTCATAGATGTAGCCATTTGATGTCATGTGTCCTTGGCCCAGTTTTTAGTTGGGTTATTTGTCTTTTCCTTATTGAGTTATTGTAAATTACTATGGATTTTACAGCGTGGTCCCTCATCCATTGCGTCATTGCCAAAACTCTTCCCCTGCTGCATAGGTCATTTGTACTCTTTTGATGAAGTCTTTTGATGCACATAGTGTCTTATTTTAGTAGGCCCCACAATCATCTGTTTTGTGTCAATGCCCTGCAATAGGGCCCTTATGTTAGTCCCTATTTTCTCATTGATGGCCCTTATAACTCTGAGATTTACATTTAGGTCTTTGATCCATCTTGAGTTCATTTTGGTACATGGATTGAGGTATGGGTCTTGTTTCATTCTTCCTCTTATGGATTCCCAATTTTGCCAGCATCATTAGTGAAGAGAACATCTCTTCCCCACGTAATGTTTTTGACTCTCTGTTGAAGATCAAATGTCTGTAGGTGGATGCTTTTATTTCTGGATTTTCTATTCTGTTTCTTTGGTCTGTGTACCTATCATTGTACCAGCGCCGGGTGTTATTTTTGTGTTATTACTCATCATTTTATTGGGTGCTCTTACAGATCTTATAACAAACCATAATTCAATTGTATCAAGCACACTTGTACGTATGTTTCCATCATCATTTAAAAAACATTTTCTTTCTACTTGAGCCCTTGGTATCAACTCCTCTTTTTTCCCCTCCCTCCCCCACCCTCACACCCTCGTGAACCCTTGATCAATTATGTATTATTGTTGTTATTTTATATCTTACACCATCCACTGTCTCCCTTCACCCACATTTCTATTATTCATCCCCCTTGAGGGGGTGGTATATATTCAACCTTGTGATCAGGTCCCCCTTTCTCACCCCCCAGACCCCTACCCCCATGGTATCAACACTCCCACTGCTGTTCCTGAGGGTTTTATCTCTCCTGGATTCCATGTGTCCAGAGTTCTTATCTGTACCAATTACGTACTCCTGTCTAGTCAGATTTTTAAGGTAGAACTGGGTCATGATTGGGGGCGGGGGAGGAAGCATTAAAAAACTAGAACAATGTCTTGTGTTTCATAGGTGCTATACTGCACCCTGGCTGAATTGTCCCTTCCTTGTGACCTTTCTGTAAGGGAATGTCCAATTGTCTACAGATGGGCTTTAGGCCTTGTGTTAGTCCAGGTTGACTCAAGAAACAAATTCATAGGCACTCATATGTGTATACAAAAGAGCTTTATATAAAAAAGTAATTGGATATTAAGAAAACATCCCAGCCCAGGCCAGTTCAAATCCATGAGTCCAATATTAGCCCATCTGTCCAATACTAGTCTATAAACTCCTCTTCAGACTCACGCAACACATGTAATGATGCCTATAAATAGTTCCAAGTCTGTCTGCTGACCCTTCTGAATGTTTTCCAATCGGGTTTGATGCGGTGCCAAGCCCTGTTCCCCAAGTCAGAAGTCTACGTTCAGGATTTCTCGGGGAGTTTGTTACTTTGCTCCCCTCGCTGCCCCGTTGCGCTTCCTTCGTGTTCCCCTCCACTGTGTGGTGGGGGCAGACTGGGCACACTTTCCACGCTGTGTCTCCAGTGCTTCCCCACGTAGCACTGTGGGTCAGTGAGGGGACATTGTGTCTGCTGGTGGGGCCGGCCCTACGGTCCTCTCTGTGCCTTGGCTGCTCTGAGCAGGGATGTTGTCATCGGGGCTTGTGGGCCTTGGTGAGGTTCTCTCTCTCTCTCTTTCCCTAGTAGTTTGCTCCCAGTGGTCTGGACAGACCCACCACTCTCCCCAGGCTATAGCTTCAGTGCTGCCCTCTGTATTCATTCTTCTGGGGGGTGGTCAACATAGCTGGGATTGGGTCAGCCCTGCAGTCCTCTCTGTGATTCCTCTGCTCCACGTGCCAGGCGGTATTAACTACCATGGCTGTGTAATAGGTCTTGAGGTCGAGAATGGAAAAGCCTCCTATTTTGGTTTTTGTCTTAGTGAGTTCTTTGCTTATCCTGGGTCTCTTCCCCCAAACCATTATGACTGAGTGTTGTGAGCCACAAACGAAACCTGTGGAGGTCAATGAGAATTCTGACTCGTAATGACCCTACAGACCCAACCAAAGAACAAGAAAGGGAACCCATTGCTATCTAGTAGATTCGGAGGCGTGGGGCTCTCTCCCACAGGGTTTCCAAGGTTGTAATTGAAACAAGGCGAGGAAATACTAATGGCGATGCCTAGACAAGAGGTGAAAGCACGAGCAGTTCCCTTGTATAAGTGTGTGGAACCAGAGTTCAAACAAGGAAGCTCCTTGAGTCAGACCTTCTCTCTGAAATATTTTAAGCTATTGTACACAGGTATTGCCTCAGACACCAAGAACCCGAGCCACCTTGTGAACTGCATTTTGCTCTTGGGGTTACACTCCCCAGACTTCTTTGCACACATATGCCATGTGGTGAAAACAGAGCATGCTCGGACTGAAATTCCCAGAGCCCCTCATGCCCTGTGGCAACTCAGATACCCACTTCCACATGTGCTGGGGTTGTCACCTTTCTGACCCTGCTACCCTTCAGGTCATGCCTTCCTTCTCAAGAGCCTAACATAATTCTCTAGTGTTGCCTCCGTGTCTGACCAAAGCAATTCTTTCTCTCAGCAAAGACAATAACCTAATTCTGGTAACATCATCTTTATGAGGGCAGACCACTACTTCTTTCTCCTATCAGCTCGGCATTTCAGAGCCCAGGGCTTACCGATTGTGCCACCGGGACTCGTTCCATGAAGTGCCTCATGACCCTGAGTGTGACTCACACACTGAGCCAGGGATGGCCCCTGGGACTCCCCAAGGACCCCCTGAAAGTGCCTCATGACCCTGAGTGTGACTCACACACTGAGCCAGGGATGGCCCCTGGGACTCCCCAAGGATCCCCTGAACTCAGTGAGGATGAAAGTCTGGGTGTGTGGTCTCTGTCTTTACAGCTCTCTCTTTATTGTGCACCTCCCTCCCTCTTGAGTCAGGACACAGAAGGCACCGGCTCTGAGCTTTCCACAAGCCATGGTGATCAACTAGAACTGAGTAAGATTATCCTGATTTCTGTCTGTGCTTCCTTACTTCCCCTTCAATGTCCGTCTGTTGTGCCCCACACCCACACACTCCCCCCACTTCTCTCTCTCTCTCTCTCTCTCTTTCTCTCTGCATTTCATGGTTACCTTTTGGCACCTAACAATAGCATAAGTGATGTTCAGGACCCCTGGTGGTGACCACGGGCAGATCTGGGATGAAAGACAGCTTCCTGCCCCCATCAGCAGCGACAATCTTGGAAACGCCACGTGGGTCACTGTGAGTCGGCCCTGGCTCCACAGCAGTGGGCTTGGTTTGGTTTTATTTCTGTTCACTTTTCCATTGCACTTTAAATATAAAATTTTATATTAAAAAAAAACCAGATGTGGGGTAGGAGAGTTAGGAATGCAAGGGAATAGGATGAGATTTCTGGTGAGATAAGGTTCCTTTGAGGAGAAATGAAAGTGTTCCGAAATTAGATAGTAGTGACAATGATGTTACCCTATGGCTATCCTGAAAGCAACCGCATGGCACACATTAAAATGGTGACTATTTGTGGGGTTAAAGGGAAGAGGGAACCCCACCAAACATCACAGGTTCGGTAGGCGCAATTGTACAGCGATGATAAGTAGAGATTATAGTAAAGTCGTAGAGAGCATGAGAGTTAAAGGATGGAGTCAAGTAATGGAGTCAGACGCAATTCATGGTAGCATTGCTCACCTCAGCCCGGCTTGATGGTCCTCGTGGAGGGGGCTTAGCCGTCAGAGAAGAAGCCGCTGCTTCATCCTCCTTAGCCACCTCCGGCCAGCCACCCTTGGCCAGCCACCCTCAGCCAGCCATCCTCCCGAGAACCAGGGAGCCTCATTATTTATTGCTAACCACGCATCATATTACTTAGGGGGATCTGATTACAGAGTCATACATCACAGAAAGGGGCAATACAATTCATTCTAGAACAAGTTTGATCACTCTGGTGTCTCATATAATAAAACAGACAACTACTATTCTGGGAGGCATGCAAGTCCCCTGATAGCAGACAATAGCCTAAGTCACAGGGAGGGGTAGCGATATAGGCAATACAATCAATAGGAGGGGGATGACCTAGGGGTGTGCCCACATTTGTTGTGGGATAAACAGTGGTGTCTGCTTGATCTAGACAGCTGATAGTGGCTACCTAACCTTGGTCACCCTTGGGCGGGTTTGCCCTCTCTGGTATCTCCTGCAAGTAAACAGACCACCACTCTCCTTATCAGAAGGGAGTGGGTCTTATTTAGGGTGAGTCCGACTAATAGTCTAGCCACTATAGATGGCTGATGTTAAGGAGAATAACCTCTGACCTACTTTCGCTGATCACCTATTGTACAGTCATTCTTAAACAACTAAGTCTGGTACATATTTTGGGGAGACAACTTAAGAGAAATCCTTCTGTTCCTCACAACTATTATGGTATGTGACTGGTATCAAGAAGAGGAAAGATGTTGTCATTATGTTGTTTGATGTCATCAGCTTGGTTCCAACTCATAGCAACCCTCTGTGTAACCAAGCCACAGGCTGCCCAGTCCTGGGCCAGTCTCACCATTGTTACATTAGAAACCAATGTGGCAGCCATGGGGTCAATCGAAGGTCTTACTTTTTTCAGCAGATCCTCAGAGCCCTAATTGATGTAGTGGGCTATGTGATGAGGTGCTGACTGCAAGGTTAGCAGTTTGAAACCACCAGCTGCTCTGTGAGAGAAAGAGAAGACTTCCTACTCCAGAAAAGAGTTATAGTCTCAGAAACCCACAAGGGCAGTTCTACCCTGCTGTCCTGTAGAGTCGCTGTAAGTCTAAAGGGACTTGGATGGCAGAGAATTCAGTCAGTAGGAAAGGTGTAGGGCAATGCAAGGGACGCGATCTTTTACTGTAACACAATGGGATGGAAAACAAAAAATATACTTGCATTTGCATAGAGAAGAGCTAGAAGGATATGTAAGAAACTAATCGAAGTAGTTACACATCTAGGCAAATATAGATAGATAGCACACGTGATGGGAGACAACGTCTCAATCTCTTTCCGTATTGTTCTGATTTTTGTGACTCTACTAACTAGTGTAAAACATTAAAAATTCTAAGTATTTTTTAAAAAAATAAAACAAATATATATTAAGCAAACAACTTTTATTTCATTTCTGCCTACTATTATGTAGGATGGACACCGGCCTCCAAACCCTGCATTCTGGTGGGTTGATGGCCTGGGAACAGAGGTCAAGTGGAGCTTTGAGGAACTGGGGAAGCAGTCCAGGAAGGCGGCCAACGTGCTGCAGGGCGTGTGTAGCCTGCAGCCTGGGGACAGGATGATGCTGGTGCTCCCTCGGATCCCAGAGTGGTGGCTGGTGAGTGTGGCGTGCATGCGGACAGGTGAGTAAGCACGGCTAGACATTCTGGGTCAGGGCCTACACAACCCACCAAAACATTTTTGTTTGGAGAATGGAGCAAAACGACTCTTCAGGGGAGGGAGATGGTTTCTTCCTACCTTGTTGCTCAACCCTCTGAAGCGTGCTTGTTAACAGGAACCAGGCAGTGTTGCAAATGAGGAAAGCTAGAGACTCCCTGCCTCTTCTAACAATAGCAGCTGCTTCTCAGCTTCAACCGAATGCTTCGGGCAGGAATGAGGGCCAGTATTACCAGAACTTCTGATTTTGGAATAGGTCTTGCATAATAGATATGATCATTCGTGTCTACTTCCCAGGGTGGTAGGGGTTAAATGAGACAAGGCAAAGCCTTTAATTCCACAAACATTTTTGAGATGCCCTTACGAATATTACTGTTATCTTTTTCAGCTCAGACAATCCAACCCTGTCCAGCCCCATTTTCCTCCCATCTCCCCAGGGGGTTACTAGGTTTGGACCTCTCCACAGAGGTCTCTCTCTTCCCCTACTGCCAAGCCATCATCTCCTCTTTGTGTGATGTCAGGGGCCGTCATGATCCCTGGTGTCTCTCAGCTGACGGAGAAGGACCTCAAGTACCGGCTGCAGGTATCCAGGGCCAAGATCATTATCACCAGTGACTCCTTGGTTCCTCGGGTGGACGCCATTAGTGCTGACTGCCCCTCCCTCCAGACCAAGCTGTTGGTATCAGATAGCAATCGATCTGGCTGGCTGAATTTCAGAGAACTCCTCCGGTAAGTTGGGGCTCTCCAGGAAAACGTACACACAATGAAGTCAAGGCATCCATTCCCCTTGAGGACAATACAAAGCATTACTGGTTGCACGCAGGGACTGAAAGCAGAGGGGAACTTTCACTTTGGTAGCCAGAATGATCTGAGGCATGTTCCTAGTGAACTACTGTAAGGTTGTTCAAGGTCACTCGCTCACTCAGTACTGAAGGTGTGAGTTAGTTTATTGTGCCAACCAGGCCGATAAGCACATGTGGGATTAATTGAAGGGCGGAGGGATAAATGGCATGGTGAGCCTTGCCTTTCTAGTTTCTCGGGTCTCCTGCTTTGTGATGGCTGCACCAGGGTGCAGCTGCCTTAGCAGTTACCTGCTTCAGCTTGCAAGGCTGACTTCCAGCAAGACATCCCCAAGGAGAAGCCGCATGGACCTACCCCGATGCAGGCTCTGGGTGCTGGAGCACCCATATGGAGACCCCTGCCAGTGCTGAGATGCTTACACGCTCACTGACTCAACTTTCCTCCTGCAGTCGGCGTCGTTGTGTCTGTTTTGTGAGATGGAGGAGGACTTTGTGGATTGGTGTTGGACATATGGGTTAATCTCGTGGGCTTGGGCAGCACTGGGTTGGGATGTTTTCTTGATGCACTCTTAACCTTTATATAAAACTCTCTTTTATACATGAGTTTCTGTGGATTTGTTTCTCTAAAGTACCCAGACTTAATACAAAATGTCACTAGCTTTGCTGTGTCTTATTTGCCTCTATAGGAGTCCTGGCAGTGCAGTGGGTTGCCTGTTGTACTGCTAATCACAAGGTCAGCAGTTTGAAATCACCAGCTGTTCTACCTGAAGAAGACAGGGCATTCCACTCCCATAAAAAGTTACAGTGAGAAACTCACAAGGGTGCCTCTACTCTGGCCGACAGGGTTACTATCAATTGGAATCTCCTGGACAGCAGGAACTCTGGCTGGTTTTCAGGGATTGTTTTTGGTATTTGTCTCTGTAATGGCGATGATAGTTATTTAAAACCCCAAACTGTAAGACACTGCCATCAGTTGATTTTGATTCATAGAGACTCAATAGAACAGAACAGATCTGCCTTATAGGGTCTCTGAGGCTATAAAGCTGTATGGAAGCAGAGGGTCACATTTTTCTCTGATAGAGCCACTGGTCGATTCAAGCAACTGACCTTCTAGATAGCGTCATGTACTCAACTAGCTATTATACAGCTATTACCCAGAGTAAATAAAAAAATCTACATGGTGGTCAATACACAGTTGGTAGTTCATGATGCTATAAATAAGAGATGCTATGTATTAAGAATCCATAGTCACTGTACCATAAAGAACTAGTTGACTATCAACCATTTCAAGAGGTAGCATGTGAGCAAGAATCAGTGGTGCTGAAGGAAAAAGTTCAAACTGCACTGAAAGCGTTAGTCAAAACCAAAGTTCCAGAAATTGATGGACACCAACTGGAATGTTTCAACAAGCTGATAAAGTGTTGGAATCACTCGCTCTTCAATGTGAAGAAATTTGGAAAACAATTATTTGGCCAACTGACAGGAAGAGATCCATATTTGTACCTATTCCAAAGAAAGATGACCCAACAGAATGCTCAAATGATCAAATAATATTATGAATACTATATACAAGCAAATTGTTGCTGAAGATCATCCAACAATGGTTGCAGAAGTATACTGGTAGGGAGCTGCCAGAGGTTCAGGCCAGATCCAGAAGAGAACATGGAACAAGGGATATCAATACTGATGTCAAATGGCTCTTGGCTGAAAGCAGAGAATATCAGCAAGATATTTACTTCTGTGTTTCATTGACTATGCTAAGGCATTTAATTACATGGATCATAACAAACTATGGATAGCTTTGAGAAAAATGGGTATCTCATGCAGAAATTACATGAATCAAGGGGCATTTATGGGAACAAAACAAGAGAATACTGCATGGTTTAAAATCAGGAATGGTGTGTGTAAGCATAGTATCTTGTCACTATACTTATTCAAAATGTCTACTGGGCAAATAATCAGAGAAGCTGGATTATCTGAAGAAGAATACCACATCAGGATTGGAGGAAGGCTTATTAACAACCTGATATATGCAGATGACACAACTTTGCTTGCTGAGAGTGAGGAGGACTTGAAGTATTTGCTGTTGAAGATCAAGGATTACAGCCTTCTGTATGGGTTACAAATCAGTATCAAGAAAACCAAAATCCTTACATCTGGACCAATAGGTAACATCGTGATAGATGGAGAAAATATTGAAGTTTTTGAGGACTTCATCTTGTTTGGATCCACAATCAATGTCCATAAAAGCAGCAATCAAGAGACCAAACGATGCATTGCATTGGATAAATCAGCTGTACCTCTTTACAACGTTGACAAGGAAGGATGTTACTTTGAGGACGAAGGTGCACCTGACCCAAGCCATGGTCTTTTCAATTGCTTTATATGCCTGTGAAAGTTGGACATTGGATAAGGACGACCAAAGGACAATCGATGCATTTGAACTGTCGTGCGGGCAAAGAACATCGAACATACCATGAACTGCCAACAACACGCAAACAAACAAATCCGTCTTGGAAGAAGAATGGGGTATTGAGACTCGTCTCACGCACTTTGAACATGTTGTCAGAAGAGGCCTGTCCCTGGGGAAGAATACCATGTTTGGTAAAGTAGACAGGCAGCAAAGAAGAGGAAGACTCTGGACAAGATGAGCTGACACAGTGGCTGCATCAATGGGCTCAATCATAAGCACCCTTGGGAGGATGACACACGGCTGGGCAATGTTCTGTTTACATAGGGGCACTGTAAGTTGGCACCTAAAAACAACATGTAAGAAGCCCTGCTGGTGTGGTGGGTTAAGTACTAACCTACTAAGTGCAAGGTTAATGGTTCAAACCCACTAGCTGCTCCTCAGTAGAAAGGTGAAACTGTTTGCATCTGTAAAGATTTACAATCTTAGAAATCCTAAGGATACTAACTATACAACAAACTACCAGAAAAATAAGCAAAATTCTCTTGGAAGAAGTATGTCCAGAATGCTAATTGGAAGCAAATATGAGATTTCCTTTCAATTACTTTGGACATATGATCATGAGGGACCGGTCCCTGGAAAAGGCCATTATGCTCGGTGAAATAGAAGGTCAGTGATAAAGGAGCCACTCAGATAGAGTGACAGTGGCTGCCAGCAGGGGCTCAAACCTAGTAATAACTGTGCGGATGTCACAGGACAGAGCAGTGTTCTGTTCTGTTGCGTATGGGGTCACTGGGGGGTGAAACATGCCTCACAACAAAAACCCTGCTGACAATAGAGTCCATTCTGACCCATGATGAGCTTGTAAACGGTTTCCAGGACTGTAAGTCTTCATGGCAACAGGTAGCCTCATCTTTCTCCCTCAGTGCAGCTGGTGGGTTCAAAGGGCCGAAGCAGCAGTTAGCAGTCCAAAGCTTACCCAGCAGTGCCACCAAGCCTCCTACGACAGCAACACACTCAAAAAGTCTTTCATTTTAGACCAGGCCAAAGCAATGGTTTTATTGTTGTTGTTTACACTTTCCAGTTGTAAGTTAATTTTATCTGTGTCCTTAGCTAGTTAACATTAGCACAGTTGCTATCTTTAAGTAGTGACAGGTGTTTGGATGTCCTTGTGGTTAGGTGCCATCAAATCAGTTCTGAACAAAACATTACCGGGCTCTGTACCATCCTTAGCCTCCAGAAGTGTAGGAAAATAAATTTCTGTTCTTTAAAGCCTCCTGTTTGTGCCACTGGTGAGACAGCAGCGCACAGAATTTAAGATACCAGATAATTCTAAGGTGCAGTCAGAATTGAGAACCCGTGGGTTAGATGATTGTGCATACTACTCTAGGATTTACCCAGATCTTACGCCTCCAAAATTGGAGTGTCCTTTAGAGACTATCCCTAAGTCATCAGAAGTGGTGTGGAAGAGAGGGGAGGCCATGCCCAACTAGGTAGGCACGTGGGCCTGTGTGTGACCCACCAAAAAGTCCTCAAGCTCTCGCCAAAAAGGATGGACTCTTTTGACTCGAGTCTTCTCACCATTTGGAGCCTCACTTTCCTGACCTAGAGAGAGGTTTTAGCACCTACCCAGTGAGGGGTTGGTAAGAATGAGAGACAATGCAAGTGTGAGCTCTCACCATGATGCTTGACAATGGGATGCATCAAAATAGCAGCCAGTATTATGGTTATAAATACAAGAGAGCTTAAAAACAAACCATGGGGGGAAAATGTAAGTAAAGGGTAATGGAATGTTTCCATGAACTTTTCGAAGCACTCCTATATGCTTGGTATTGCTGTTATTTTTATGACTGGCACTTTCACGTTTTACAGAGAAGCCTCCACAGAGCACAACTGCGTGAGGACCAAGAGTGGAGACCCACTGGCGATCTACTTTACCAGTGGCACCACCGGAGCTCCCAAGATGGCCGAGCACACCCAGGGCAGCTACAGTCTGGGTTTTGTGGCCAGTGGAAGGTACGGGGGTGGGGGGTGGGGAGGGAGCTCCCTTGGTGGGTCCGTGGGAGAGTGGAGGTTCTCTCATTTAATCTGATGAAGTCAAGAAGCCAGTGGATGGCCTTCAGCAAACAAGCGACATTATTTGATTTCTTTTTCTTTAAAGGACCACCTGGAATGCTGAGTAAAAAGAAACGTGTAGTGGGCAATGGATTAAGCAGGAGATCATCATACTGAGAGATCATGGTAGTAAGCGATAAGGGAAATAGCAATGGAAGGAGTGAGAAGAGATGAGATTCTGAACGGAGTTGAGATTCCGAATGGCAGGCCTAATAGGATTTGCAGACAGAGTCAATATGGGATTAGAGAGGAAGAGAAGAGTCAAAAAGACAATTCCAAGGTTTGTGGGCAGTCGGAATCATCAAGAAGGGAGTCGGTGAGAGTTACTGTTCAAATGGAAAGAAAACAAGGCACCCATTTTTTACATAGGATGTTTGAGATGCCTATTAGATATCTCCATACCGGGAAACAAATTGTAGAACTGACGCACACAGGGCTTTCAAAGACTGATTTTTCAAATTCTCAGGTCTTTCTTCCAAAGAACCTCTTGGTGGACTTGAACCCCCAACTTTTGGATTGGCAGCTGAATACCACTCAGGGGGCTCCAGACATCTCTATAGCCTAGTTAAAGGGGGATATGCTGAGCAGGTAGTTGGATAGCCAGTAAAACTTACAAAGGCTAGACCCTGTGGAAGGAAACCTGTCAGAGAAGGGGTGCTCACATTTTTTTCTACCTAAATGAGCAATGGAAAAGTGGTAATAAAACACCTGCCACAGGTAGAAAACTTGAGAGGTCAGGAAAAGGAAGGCAAGCGTGTTCCGTTCTGGACTAGCGTCTATAAGAGAGATTCACACTGAAGCATCAGCAACAAAGTAGTGTTGAAAGCTATGAGATTGGATGAGATTAGGGGAGGAGGGAATTATCCACTGAAGGGAGAGGAGGTCTAAGGACCGGGCATTTTGACATTGAGGAGACCTTGAATACTGAGAAGAAAGAGCCCATGGGAAGCTGGAACTGCAGAATGAAACCATTTTTTTCTGTCTTCCATGTTTTCAAGAACTCTTTCCCCTTCCTAGGGTGGCCTCCATTCATGCCTCACCTGTGTGACTTAACGCCACAGAGGTTTCCATCTAACCCAGGGGTCACTTCCTGTACAAAAGCATTTCTAAGACCCCATCTCAACCCTGGGCTCTGTGTTAGATTGTCTGTCATGACATAAGATTCTGCAGTTCCTGTCTTGATGGATGTTCTTCAGGGTGTTCCCGGGTGTTTGTTGTATTTATTGAACTACAAGCTCTTCAAGACAAAACTTTCTGTTCATTTCTATATCCCTAACGTCCATCATAGCCTATGTGCCAAATCATGTTGACGGAGTAAGCAAAGTGAACTTGTCACAAAGCATTGAGATGATTTGTTTTCTCCTGTATCACTCCCACTAGACAGTGAACTCCTTGAAAATAGGGGATTTGTCTTTAAACAATCTGGATTTTATAGCCTAGGACATACGTAACTAGAAGGGGCTCAATAAACACTTGCTGAGCAAATGATTGGCTTTACGGGTCTTTTCCACATTTGATCAATGCGAGTGAGGCCCCACTATGGGCAGGCCTCTGATTAACAGGGGAAAGGAAGTTGAATCCTTGTGAAAGGCATAGGGATTCCTGACGATACAAATTTTATTTCTTGGCAGGAGGTGGGTGGCCTTGACCGACTCAGACATTTTCTGGAACACAACTGACACTGGCTGGGTGAAGGCGGCCTGGACCCTCTTTTCTGCATGGCCCCATGGGTCTTGCATCTTTGTGCATGAACTGCCCCGTGTGGATGTCAAAGTTATTCTGAAGGTAAGCTATAAGACGGTTAGGTCTCTCTCGTGGGAGAAATATACCTCGGTCATTGGCTTCACTCGAGAAAGAATTCACGCCGAAGCCTGGTTTGTGATCCAAGTGAGTTTTTTAAAGGCTAGAAGAACTTTCGGGTTTTACAGTAAATGGAACACAAGCCAGACAGAGTTCATTGCATAGTTGCGCGGGACTGTGGTCTGGCCACACTGAACTGAGAGAAAACTTCGGGCTTTTCAGGGCCCCATTGGCTGAATTAAGCCCACCTGGCCTAGAGAGGGTCCCACCCAGGTTTACCGGCTTCCTGTCTCAAAGACCTGAATGTGTGTATGGTCTCCAACCTTAAGCAGCTTCCAACTTCCTGTAATGGGGGAGGGAAGGTTTGACGTGTAGAGGGACAACCCCTAGTTCTGCCTCTAGCTACCTAACAAAACCACCACGATGTGTTGAGTGCCAGTGAGTGAGAAAGAGGTTTCATGTTTGTAAGAGGAATGGCATGAATCATTGGCAGATCCAATGCTTATATTAACTAGCAAGCACTCAGGAACTCCCATAATCTGGCTTCTACGCACCTGATAATCTTTCTTCATTGACTATTCCCTATCTAGATCCCTAGACATAAGCCCATCCTATTTTTCCATACTATGCTTTTCCTGTATAAGTGCCTCCCCTCCCTCTCTTTCCCTTCATGATCATGTCAAAACTGTATTTATTTCTTAAAAGCTTGAGCAAAATTATAATTGACCCCCCAATTCCATGTGGTAACATCCATTAGGTTGGGCTTGATTATTTTGCTCAATCTAAACCTCTGATCACTCCTGGCCAGCCTCCAGGGTCTTCTCATGGGGAGGGGAAAGAACTGATGTCCCTGTAAGGACACGTTCTTTCTTTCTGTCCTCCATAGTCTAACTACCATTTCTTAAAACAGAGGGCCCATCTGCCCATGCTCCACCCCGTAGTGGAATCCTGGTGATGTAGTGAGCTACATGTTAGATTGCTAACCGCAGGGTCAGCAGGTAGAACCCACCCACTGCTCCACGAAGAAATAAGACATTTCTTGCTTCCCCAACAACTCACGGCTCAGAAATCCTAAAGAACATTTCGACTCTGCCCTATAGGGTCACTGTGCATCGGACTCGCCTTGATGGCAGTGAGTTTGATGTGTACCCGCTAGTTGTTTATAGCCCAGGCTGTGCAGCCCATCAGAGCTGTCCTCAGATCCAGCATCTCCACTTGTTAGCTGTGTGACCCCTAAGTCATTTCACTGCTGCTTCCTCATCTATAAGAAAACAATGCCTCGTGCTCGCTTCGGCAGCACATATACTAAGAAAACAATGCCTCTTCATAGGACTGTTGTGACAGTGCTTCCCACAGAGTGGTTGACTCAAGCAAGGGAGGGAAAGGACACATGCCCAAGACAACAGCCAAGGTCTTTTTAGAGGCTGCCTCCCACACAGACTTCTCAGTCACGAGAACATAAGGACCCAGCGCATCTCTGGCAAGTCCTACCTCAGTAACTCATCTTCCAACCTTTGTGTTTTGTTTAGACTCTCGCCCGGTTTCCTATTACCACTCTCTGCTGTGTTCCCACCATCTTCCGGCTGCTTGTGCAGGAGGATTTGACCAGGTACGGCCTATCTGTTTAGTACTTTGGGGGCCCCTTGTTCTCACTCATAGTGACCCCATGTTCAATGGAAAGAAACAATGGCTCAGCCAGTCCTGAGCCAACTGAACAATTGTTCTTAATAATATTATGTTATTTAATGAAAACTAAATCAATCCAAAAGGGGGGGAAATTGCTTTAAAATTCATTTGCAAGCACTGATTTTTACATGTTGGGTAGTGGTCAGGCTAAACAAGAATCTTATTTCAATATATTAAATATGTTAAAATCATTAAATATCTTTAGGGATCAATAATTAAATATCTTTAGGGATTTGGGGGTTATTTGTCTAAATTTGGAGATTCTTAAGAAAAGCTTTGTCTTTCCACATTATAAATTATCTCTTTATCAAATTTTTGTCATGATCAATTTATTATAACTTAGTGTGTTTCCAATTCATCTGGAGCTCCGCATATTATATCAAAGCATATTGTGAGGCTCTGAGTTTATTGAAACTCAGGCGGGATTAATTTTGTCCATGGGGAACATTCTTTGAAGCCATAGCATCCAGGTACCCAGAGAAGATTGTAAGACATGGGTGTTGAACCTCTAGTGCTTTATAGAGAGACGAGACTGACACCTGGATTGGGGGGGCAATTCTGGGGGAAAGGGTGGAGTGGGGATCCTGAGATCAGCCATTCATCTTCCCGGCTGCAAAAGGTACCAGTTTCAGAGTCTGAAGCACTGCGTGACGGGAGGGGAATTCCTCAATCCTGACGTGAGGGAGAAGTGGAAGAGCCAGACGGGCCTGGAGCTATATGAAGGTTACGGCCAGTCTGAAACAGTAAGTGCTGTTGGGCCAGGTTCCTCCCCGGGTCTCATCCAATAGACACCTCAGGCAGCAAGTGCAGCCTGCAGCAAACTCCAGCTGGCCTGGCCTCATCCCAGGGAGACTGCCATGCCCACAGAGAGACAAGCTGGTGACAAAATGACATCTGCTTTTCTCACTTGTGGGTTTGAAGGAGTAAATCGCAGATCTTAGATCCTGCTATTGCTGCTGTGAGTTGCCATTGAGTCTCGCTGACTCTGGCGCCCGCCCGTGAGTGTGCAGTAAGCTCTGGTCCACAGGCCTCTCAATCTGAAGCAGATTTCCAGAACTGTCTTCTGAGGTACCTCTGGGGAGTCCAGAACTGCTCACCTTTAAGCTCATTGTCAAGCACCTGAACATGGTGCCACTGGGAAGGGGAGATGCAACTATATATATCTTGCTACATGAAAATATTTCTGAGGGAAAAAAGCTTGAAAAATTCAGCAGTTTGCTGTTTCTGAGTTGGTTATGTTTTGAAATTTCCTGAGATTTGAGAGCAAGGCTATGGGTATATACTGCCCGATAGGTTGGTTGAAGGTTTGGAATGGGAAAGGTTGAAGAGAAGAGTTGAAGGTATAGAATCAAAAAGTCAAAGGTGTAATTACTTTCTTCAAAATTCAACCACTGTCTGCAAACCAACTCTCATGGCCAAAGGGTATGATAGAACTCCCCCAGGACAGACAGCAGTCTGTAGTCTGGAGGCCAGGATGCTAACTAAGCAGGCTGCTCTACAGCTGTCCTGCTGGAGGTGTGGGGATCCGCTGAGTCCTTTGGCTTAGGGACACCCTAAGTTTATGACTTGTGGTGGCCCATTTAGAGTCCCCAGTAAATGTTGATTATAGAAAGAAAAGGTGAAAATGGAGGAGAAAAGGAGAAGAGAAGGTGAGAAAGATAGTGAGATAGTGATAGTGAGGAAAAGGCCGACAAGATGAATGAAAAGGTGATCGAGAAGAGAGGAAAGAAAGGGGGGAGGAAATAAGGAAAATGAGAAAGGAAGATGAAGAAGAGGGTGGAGGGGAGGAAGAGAAGACAAAAGTCAAGGGGGGGGAAGAAAGGAAGGAAGGAAGAGCGAGAGAAAGAAGAACATTGCAAAAGAGGGACAGAGCTAGGAGGCAGGGGCAAACAGAGAAGCAGGAGGCGAAGGGAATAAGGCACTAAGCCTCCTCCTAACTGCACTGTCTCTCTCCAGGTTGTGATCTGTGCCAATACAAAAGGGGAGAACATCAAATCTGGCTCCATGGGGAAAGCATCCCCACCTTATGATGTGCAGGTAGGCGGCCTCACCCAGATGCTGGTGCTGAGGCTTGGTTTCAAGAGGAGTAAGACCTATACCCTTGGTGTGCTAGTCTGGGTTGACTAGAGAAACAAATTCATAGATACTCATATGTGTTTAAGAAAGAGCTTTATATACAAGAGCAATTGAATATTGAGAAAGCATCCAGCCCAGTCCAGATCAAGTGCATAACTCTGATATTAGCCCAGATGCCCGATACCAATCTATAAATTCCTCTCCAGGCTCATGCAACACATGCAATGATGCTGAATGCAGGAAGATCACAGGACAATGAGCGGGAAGTCTTGTGGATCCAGGTGGTAGAAGCATTTCTGTGCTGGTGTGGGTCTCTCTGGGGCTCCTCCAGCTCCAGGGTCCTGGCTGCCATCAGCATAGCTCCATCAGTCTTGTCAGTAGAAAGTCTCTCTGGGAGTGAGCCTGTGTCCTGCCTCCAGCAAGCTATTTATCTCCTTAGCGCCTCCAAATAAGGTCATCAAACCATGACCTGATTGACAGACCAAACTCCACCCCTTCACTCCCAAGTCTCAGATTGACACCAGATTATGTAACTACCACACTTGGGTTAGCAACACCAGGCTCAGCTGATGAGGTTACCTGGCTGTGTATTTTCCGGACACCTGCCATCTCTCTGCAGATTGTAGACGACGAGGGCAACATCCTGCCTCAGGGAGAAGAGGGGAATGTTGGTGTTCGCATCAGACCCACCCGGCCCTTCTGTTTCTTCAGTTGCTATTTGGTAAGAGGCAGAGAATGGCCATTCGTGGAGGAATTGCTGTGACAAACATTGCACGCCACAATTTATCAGCATCTATTTCTTTAACCCTTATAATAACTGTATAAGGTGGTACTTTTATTGATAAAGAAAAGGGAGCTAGAAAGGTCAAGTGGCTTACCCAATGGCACACAACTAGTACCTGCAAGATGCCAAGTTTAAAATAAAATGTGTCTGGTAAGGTCCCTGGATGGGGAAAAAAAAACAAAACAGTCTATCCTCATCTATTAACCTAAAGGTTGCTGATTCAAACTCACCACCAGTGCCATGGAAGAAAGGCTTAGTGGTCTGCTTCCATAAAGAGTATGTCCAAGAAAACCCTATGGTTTTCTCTGTAACACACAGGGTTGCCATGCATTAGAATCAACTTAACAACTAGTTTTTGTTGTTGTTGTTGTTGTTATTGTTTTGTGATTGGGAGCCCTGGTGGCATAGGAGGTTACACGTTGGGTGGCTAACCACAAGGTCAGCAGTTCAAAACCACCAGCTCCTCTGCAGGAGAAAGATGAAGCTGTCTATGCCTATAAAGAGCTGTTGTTGTGTGCCATTGAGTCAGTCTGACCCATAAAGAACCCAGGCACAACAGAAAGAGCATTTTCCCATACCCCTGCCATTCCCAATTGTTCCCATGTCTGAACCAATTGCTGCAGCCATGGTGTCAATCTATCTCATTGAGGACCTTCCCCTTTTTATTTGCCCCTCCACTTGACCAAGCATGATGTCCTCCTCCAAGGACTGGACTCGCCTGACAATATGTTTAAAGTATAGAAGACCAAGGATTGCCATCCTTGCCTCTAAGGAGCACTCTGACTGTACTTCTTCCAAAGCAAATGTTTGTTCTTTTAGCAGTCCATGGTACTTTCCATATTCTTTGCCAGCAGAGCAATTCAAATGCATCAATTTTTCTTCGATCTTCCTTATTCAATGTCCAATTTTCACATGCATATGAGACAATGGAAAATACCATGGTTTGGGTCAGCAAATAATCAGAGGAGCTGGATTACATGGAGAAGAATGCAGCATCAGGATTGGAGGAAGGCTTATTAACAACCTGCAATTTGCGGATGACACAACCCTGCTTGCTTAAAGTGAAGAGGACTTGAGGGACTTGGTGATGGAGATCAAGGATTGCAGCCTTCCATATGAATTACAAGTCAATGTAAAAAAGACCAAAATCCTCACAGCTGACCCAATATGGTAACCTCGTGATAAATGGAGAAAAGGTTGAAGTTTTCAAGGATTTTGTCTTGCTTGGACCTACAATCAATGCTCATGGAAACAGAATTCTAGAGATCAAAAGATGCATTGCATTGGGTAAATCTGCTGTACAAGACCTCTTTAGAATGTTGAAAAGCAAGGATGCTACCCTGAGGGTGAAGGTGGGCTTTACCCAAGCCATAGTATTTTTTTTTTAATCAATTTATTGGGGCTCATAAAATTCATCACAATACATAGATCAATTGTGTAAAGCACATCTATC
>NW_022103901.1:24385997-24410513 GCF_000313985.2 Echinops telfairi | reverse complement strand
TCACCACTGGTCCTGAGGGGTTCATCTGCCCTGGATTCCCTGTGTTTCCAGTTCCTATCTGTACCAGTGTGCATCCTCTGGTCTAGCCAGATTTGTAAGGTATAATTGGGATCTTGATAGTTAGGGGGAGCCAAAAGTGAAAGCCTCATCTTTCTCCTGTGGAGCAGCTGGTGGTTTTGAACTGCTGACCTTGGAGTCAGCAGCCCAAAGTGTACCGAATGCATGTAACCCATTACACCATTCAGGGCTCCAGCCAGCCAGGGCTCCATTATTCCTAGGTATTTACATTTAGATTTTTTTTAAAAAATCTTTTCTCAAATTACATTTTCTATTTGAGGTATAATTTACATGTGACAAAATGTACCTCTTTTACATGTAGAATTCAATGACTTTTGACAATAGACAATATGTCTTTGTAACCAGCACCACAATCACGTCTACAGCATGTTCATCATCCCAGCAGGAAGCTGTGTGCACCTTTGCAGTCAAACCACACAACATTCAGTGCTAGGCAACTACAAAATTGCTTATTGTGACATTCAATTATTTTTGCCTTTAAAAAAAGCAGCACTTCATATAAATGGAATTAAAAGGCATTCATCTGGCGTCTTTGACCTGTGTTGTACAAGGCAGCATCCAAAAAATTTGTGGAAAACTTCTATTATTTCATTCCACTTACCCACACGTTTTTTGAAGCCCTTTCCTGGGTATCAATGTTGGTTTATTTTTACCTAGTAACTTTTTCTTTAAAACTTTAGAAATCAGAGTTTGATCATTTTTCCTCTTCTCTCCTCATGACAATGGGCTTTTGAGCTCTCCCCTCCCTTCCTACCTTTAGTGACCTTTAGTTATTTCAGACAATAATCTCCATGTGTCCTTTTGGCCAAAAAACAAGGCCAATTGTCCTGTGCCCACTTTTAGACTATGGTTATGCTATTTAACTATGCTTCTTAGGGCCCTCTGGAGAGGTGGCAGTGAGAGGCTTCCTTAATAGTTTCCCATGGACTTATTTCCAATTCACAGAAACAAATAAAACCACCTGGCCACTCATGCTCCCTGTCCGTGGGGATCCTGGGCAGCTGGAGCTTTGGAACCTGCTGGACTCCCTGAAGAGGAGTCTTCAGCCTCTGACATGGGTCTGCTTGGGCAGTTGCTGACCTAGATGGCTTTGCTCAAATGACCTTTCTTGGGATCTCTTTGCCTTTCAGAACAATCCCGAGAAGACGGCTGCCGCAGAACGGGGCAGCTTTTACATCACAGGGGACCGAGCCCACATGGACAAGGATGGTTACTTTTGGTTCATGGGAAGAAATGACGACGTGATCAATTCCTCTGGGTTAAGCTGTCACACCCACCCCACCCACACCCACCCCTTTGAAGTGTCACAGGAGCTTGGGGAGGGGAGAACACTAGAAGAACATTTTGTTTTGTTTTTCCTTCCAGCTACAGAATTGGACCCGTTGACGTAGAAAGTGCCCTTGCTGAGCACCCAGCTGTCCTGGAGTCTGCTGTGGTCAGCAGTCCCGACCCCATCAGAGGGGAGGTAATGAACTAATCCAGCCAAGAGCACAGCCTCCTGGTTCTATGCCCATGAACAAGAGGAAGGCGCAGATACCCCAACAGGCCATTTCTCATTCACAGATCACCAAGTCTGAGACATCAGACACACAGTCTTTTTAGTAATACTATCCTCATGGCTTTGGAGATGCAAATACTCTTGAGAAGGATACAACTGGAAGATACCGAAACTGTGGTGCTCAGTGGATACAGAGTTGGATCCAGAAAAGGTTAACTATTGGGCTGGAGATCTTGATGGCATGCTCGGGCTCGCCATCCATCCCGTCCAATGAAAGATCTCTATTTTCATTTGCCGATGAGGATACAGGGAGTGTACCAGTCATGACTCCTGGAGGTTCTAACCAGGGACGAGAGTAACTCCAACTCAAGGGATCATTAAGTACACCTCCAACGTGATCTTGACACACTAGAAAGATGGGCCAAGTTTACTAAGCTGACCTTTCACAGGAGAAATGCAAATTCCTTCCAGTAGGTGCCAGAAAAATAGATAGAATGGCAAGAACCAACCTAAAATAAAGGTGGTGTACTTTCATTGGCTGTCAATTCATCATGATGAACCTTTAAAAAGGTGCCCCCCACCCCCAACGCACTGCAGCCACAGAACCATCATGGCCACAGGTGTGATTCTCAAAATATGACCCAAGGACTGCCCAGAGCTAAATCATCTTGGGTCGTGACTTAAAATGCAGGTTTCTAGACCTCCAGTCAGACTTACTACATCAGATTGACCGGTACCACTCAGGACTCTGCATTTGAACCAGAACCTCCCCTCCACTATGCACCCACCACTGCCAAGTGATCCTGATGCCTACTGCAGTTGAAGACCACTATTGTAGAAGGAGGAAGGTGAGAGTCCCGTTTGTGTGCTGAAGAAATCACAGCTGGAACGGCCTGCCTCATTCTGCGGGTCACAAATTGACTGAAGTCTTGACAAGGGGGCTCCACATTGAATCTGTTCAGAGTCCTTGGAACAGAGTCTCACACATAGAATGGTTGGTAGTGCTAGTCCTAACAGAAAGCTCTTTCTAAAATCCAGACGTCTGGACACCTTTCAGAGGTTTGGACAATTATATCGGACATTGTTCACAAAGTTGTACGCTAGAATGGATTGCCAGAATCCAAGTAGTCTTTTGGACCCCTCCATTCTTATGAGAAATCTATTAGCGATTGACCTTGAGCTTCTTCCCCGTCCTTGCCAGGGAGCGGGCCCAGGCATGAAAGTAGAGTGTTCCTCCAAGTGTCCAGAGCAGCAATGTTACCAATTAATGTTTACTAATTATGAATACATACAGTGCCCAAAAGACCCACTTACCTTTGCAAGTAGTTTGAGGTTTTACTTTTTTTCCCCCCAATCCTGCTTGTCTCAACCCACGTCTATTGACCTTCCTCATCAGGAAAACCTGATTGAAGCTCCTCTCTCCAAAATATTTGCCCTTTAAGAAAAGCAGGTTGGCTCTCTGTGATGCCATTTCAGGTGTGGGCCTTGTTTTGTGAAGCATCTGATACCATTCTACAAAGTCAACACTCTCGATTATTGATCCTGCAAAGGCAAGCAAGGGAAAACCCATCAGTGCTGTCCGTTTCATTGGCTGGGCCCAGTGACCTGGTAGAACTTTTATGTGAGGCTAGTAAACACCAGCTCCTACTCTCACAGTGAGCTGAAGGTACAAAGCTCTGTCATACAAAGCCTGATCTTCTCTTTCCCCTCTCCCGCAGGTGGTAAAGGCATTTATAGTCCTTTCTCCAGGCTACACTTCTCGTGATCCAGAAGAACTGATCCAGGAACTCCAGGAGCACGTGAAAAGAGTGACAGCGCCATATAAATACCCCAGGAAGGTAAACATCTGCGAGCAGATAGCAGGAGCTGGGAAAGCAGTGCTCAGCGCCAGGCCCCGTGCCAGGAACTGAGGAAATGAAACATGCTCGCTTTTAAACCCCTCCCTGTTCCTTCCTCCCCAAAGCACCAAAAAGTGACATAAATAAGATTCGGGGGACTGGTAGTGGAACTGCGCTTGGAAAGTCTGTGTTCTCCAGGCTCTCCCTGTTTGGGCCATTGCTGTTTGGAGAGGATCCTTCGTTGTGATTTTCCACTGAAGTGACTGAACTCAAACAAACAAAAGCAAATTCACTGCCATAGAGTTGGTGCTGACTCATAGCAACCCTATGGGGTAGAGCTGCTCCTGTGAGTTTCCAAAACTCTAACTCATTAAGGGAAAAGAAAGCCTCCTTTTTCTCCCTCAGAGCAGCTGATGGTTTTGAACTGCTGGCCTTGTGGTTAGAAGCGCAATGCACAACCACTGTACCACCAGGATTCTCTAATGAAGTGGCCGATGGGGAATAATTCTTTTAAGACAAAAGTCTTTCTAATAATGATGACTTAAGAGTATTCTTATTTTATTTGTTTATTGGTTGTTGCTGTTTTTGTCCCTAGGTGGCCTTTGTCTCAGAACTGCCAAAGACAGTTTCTGGAAAGATCCAAAGGAGTAAATTGCGAAATCAAGAGTGGGGAAGATGAGGTGCAACTCCAGAGAGACCCCAGAAGCCCCTAAAAGTTCCAAGAGAGATTAGTGGGATCACTGGTTGGCCTCCTGCTTGAAGCATCTTCCTCTCAATCCTATGGACACCAAGGCTTTCAGCTTCCAATTGGGGATCTCCAGAGTCACTGAATGATCCTGGAAGCAAACAGAAGAAAATTGCTGATCCAGAGTGCATGGCCACATCTAGTCTAGCCACTGCTTGACGCCTCCTCTGTCTAGAGACACATTGAACATGTTCTCACTGGTCTTATTTAATAAGGACTCCCTGCTGTCTCTCTGTAGCACAGGTTCCCATAAATGCTGGACCCTTGTGATTTTATGCACTGCTAATAGAAGTATAAGAGTTGGGACTTTTTGATGAAGCCCTTTGGTAATATAATCCTGGGACATGGTCATACCCTTTAGCCCAGAAATTCCATCTTTCGAAAGCACTGCAGGGAAGGAATTCAAAATGCACAACCTCAAAGCATGCTTAGACTTCTGAAAAAGGGGTGGGGATAAATGATTAACTAAATTGTAGTATATTAAGTCAATAACATATTATGGACCACTAAAATATTTAAGGGGAAATTATTGTCCCTTGGGGAAGGCATACACTATGCTCATTTTTAAAATCAGAGTAGAAACTCTACATACATCCTGGCGAACCATAGCTCTGGAAAATAAGAAAAAACTGTAACTGGAAAAATGACTGAAAGGTTACAAAAAACAAAAAAAATGTTAGCTGTAATTTTAGCTGTAATTTTCCTGAGACTGAGGAAGTGAAAAAGGTAAATAAGATTTTTCCTCTTTATTTTGTTTTCTAAAATTTTTTACTTAAGTATAGAAAATAATACTTCAAATAAAACATCTCCTAGAATCACCCCCTGCCTCACCTCCAGTTCTCACTCCACCCACCCACCAACACCAACAATGGTACAATGACTCCACCCACACACAAATGGTAGTGGGTTATGTGTTAGCCAGGAGGGGCACAGGCTCAAAGCCTCAGCCAAGGCCCTGAAACTTGAAGGAGTAGCTCTGGTCAGCCCTTTGGGAAAGAAGCAAATGGAAACTCTGGGAGACTCAAATCCCTTCACTCAGCCCGCAGTACCTTCACTTAGTCACCAATAAATATTCATAGAGCACCTGCTCTGTACTGGGCTCTGGGAATGCAGTGATGAGCAAACACCAGGACGGTTGTCATATAATGGACGCTCTCACCTTGAAGACTATGGGGATATTGGCATTATCCATCAAATACTAAGACAAACAAATGCACAACTGTGAACATGCCATGAAGGAAGGAATATGATTAAATAAAAGATCCAGGATGACGGAGGGTGAGGGACTTAAGATAGCAGAGGAAACTTCCATAAGGCAGTCTCAGGTGGTGATCTGGGATCACAGGCAAAGCAGAAGGAAATGAAGGAACCAGGTAGTGGACAAACTTTCTGGATGAAGGATACAGCAGGGACCTTGAAGGTAGGAGGGGAAGGTAGATGTGCAGGCACACTCTCAGAACAGCCCACACTCATAAAATGCTAGCTCCGTCGAGGCAAAATTGTGTGAACCATTGCTGATATAAATCTCTCTCTATGTGCAGACACACACACAAGCATCATGGGCTTTGCTTCTCCAGAGAACCCAGCCTAACAGAGCTGCTGTCACAGACCTAGAAAGCAAACCCAAGACGACCAGCTCTAAAGCCTCACACTAGAGCTGTAGGGAAGTCTGATGTAGGAGTGTTGTCTTTCTTCTATGGGTACAGAAAGCCACCAGCAGTTTTCAGCAGTGAAAAGATCCTCTGAAACTTTCCATAATGCTTTAAGAATAAAACAACCAAACTCCTATGCTCTTTGTCTTGATGGCATTCCTGGACAACCCCAGTACTATTTTAAAGGGGGGAAATCCAGGTTTGCTCTTGACTACTAATCTAAAGGTGAGTAGTTCAAACCCACCCAGCAGCAACATGGAAGAAAGACCTGGTGACCTGCTTCTGTAAAGGTCACAGCCAAGGAAACCCTTTGGAGTGGCTCTACACTGTCACATATGGGGTCACCTGGAGTCACAGTCAATTGACTGCAATGGATTTGGTTTAGCCCAAGGTCAAACTGGAGGTGCAGCCAGGAGCAAGGAAAGCTTGTGGGCCCTGACTCCCTCCTTCGCATCACTGGAGTGCTGGGATTGGTTGGTTGCATTCATCTGATCTCTGAAGTCCACACTCCTATCTCACAGCCCTCATGTCCTTACAAAGACAGAGACACACACATGAACAAACTCACATGCGCATGCAAAGTCTCTCACACGCAGAGATACATATACACAACAGCTATATACACAATTACACAGACACAAGTCATGTGCATCCATACACAACCACATTCACACACAGCCTGTCACCATCACACGCACTTAACAATCACACTCACTATTTTATGTTCTTCATAGTCCTGGTTCCTCCAATCAATCAATACTATGTGCTTACTGTGTGCTAGATGCCATTTTAAGTTATTAGGGAAAATTGAACAAAGCAGGCAAAAGTCTGCCCTCAAGTAGCTTAGGTGCTGAGGGAAGAAACTAGAGACAACAGGACAATAAAATAAAAATAGCAAGGAAAGTATACACAAAGTTAGGAGGTGATAACATTCAAAGAAAACATACCTATATACTCGAGTATAAGCCAGGTTTTTCAGCTCATTTATAATGCAGTTCTTGTGGTAAAATTAGGTGCCTCAGCTGATAATTTGAGTATAGAGTACACAGTATTGATACTTGAGTATACACAGTAGTTTCTGGTTAGAAGTGAGGGGAGGAAAGCCAAGGCAGGTGACATTGAGACAGAGATAAAAATCTTTGGCAAAGATACGAAAGAGGAGAGAAAGCTATCCATGAAAATCTCTGGAAAGAGAGAGTTCTGAGAAGAGGGAGCAGCTAGGGTAAAGGTCCTGTGGAGGGGAGGGGTGTGCCTGCAAAGGACAGCAAGAAGGCCAGGTAAGCGATTGAAAGAGGAGTGGATGCCAAGCCAGGAAGAGAGTGGGGAGGGCGGATCATAAGGCCTTGTGTGGCGTGCAAAAACTTGACACTTCTTGCGCTCAGAATTGGAATCCAACTACAGTGGTCTGAGCAAGCAGCATGATATGCTCTCGTGCACTTTAAGTGTATCTGAAAAGGGCTTCTTTATCATGTTACAGGTTTGTGTGCCCCTCGCCTACAACAGAGAGCCATTTATCTTGGTCACCTCTGTGACTGCTGCAGGGCAATCCTCAACAAATCTTTGTTGGCTGACAGGAACCGGTATTTCCAGAGAACAGAGCATTGCTTGGCTTATCTTAGGAACGTGGTTCTAGGAACTCTCAAGCCAAAGAGATCTGCGGGACCTTTGGCCAAGAGGACAAATGGCTTTTTTTTGGTTTCCATTTGTGAACTCTGACTGCTGTTTCCCGGACCCTGCCCCCCAAATTGCTGTGTCCATGTGATCATCAGGAAGAGCAATGGCCCTCGGACTCTCAGACATGCAAATGTGGGAACTCAAGCTCCCCAAAGCCCCTCCAAGTCAACCATTCAAAGTTGAAATCCCTATGATACGTTGACTCTATGCCAAAAATGCCGGTGGTGTAGTGGGTATCACATTGGGCTGATAACCGCAAGGTCAACAGTTTGAAAATATCAGCCAATCCCACAGGGGCAGCTCGACTCTGTCCTATAGGATCACTATGGCTCTCTCCTATAGGGTCACTATCACTGTCCTATAGGGTCACCATGAGTCAGAATTGACTCAATGGCAGTGAGTTTTGTTGTTGTTGTTTACTCCAGGCCATGTGGGTTTTTTTAAGTTTTGTTTATTAACTTTTTGAATAAAGATCTCTTGTCACCTATTTCAAAGTGCAAATGACCTAGCTCCCCTCTCCCGAAACAACATAGGCTACCAGTTGCATTCTGGAACCATTCTAAAGACCTCCATGTCCCGGGCTTTGACAGGCATCATGAAATGCAATCTTCCAGAAGTGAGACCTAGGATTAGCCCTAATTTTCCTGATGAGAAAATGAAGGCTTCAAGCAGAAGGAAGATAACTTTCTCAACAGCCCACAGCTCCGCAGCAGAGGAACTGAGATGCAAACGCAGACTGTGTGGTCATGGGTCATGAATGAGGCCGGTAACGATGAAAGCTGTAAAACAACATGGCAGAAGAAAGCCCGAATCTAGTCTTAGGAAAGAGCCATGTTAGGCACTGACAGCGGCAGTCATGGCTGGGTGGGGTGAAGCCAGTCCAGGGGAGACAATATGGCAGAGGTGATATTGTTATCTTGTTATCTCTGATGGCCTCCCAAGATGGAGCAAGGAGAGTTTAAATGGGCAGAAAACAAGAGGAGGGAGAGATCATCATTTCTGGACTCTCAGAAGAGAACCAAGCACTGACCAAGAGGTACATTCTCATTTGGGTTAGGGGTTGCACTGCTCACCTCAAGGCTGGTGGTTCAGGGCCACTAAGCCACCCCTAGAGGAAGATGAGACAGTCTATGGCCATAAATATTTACAGCCTTGGAACCCCTCTATATGTTGCTGTGACTGAAAATTGGTTCTATGACAGTGGGGTTTTGTTTTTTTTAGCTCCTTCAGAAAGTATCGTCCCTCCCTTTCCAAGTAGATACAACTAGTTATTAAAATTCTTAAAGTAAAATTCTCCCTAAGGAAGACAGGTGCGTTCGTCTACAAGCAGGTGAGTTCTCCAATAAGATTTCCATCTCTCTACCAGATGAAAGGGAAAAGATGGGAAGAGGGACGTGGGAAGATCATGTAGGACCTTATATGACATTGCAAAATCTTTTATGTTTATTTTTCATGAAACTGTGGTCCACCGCCAGGTGGATCGCAATTTATTTGTCAATCCAAGGGGTCTGCTGCCCTCTCCGAGATGGCAAATGGGGTAGAAAAATAAAAGGGTGGTCGAGCAAGAGGGGAGCATCGAGCAGCAAGCGTAAGTGAGATTTAGAGTAAACATTGGGGAGGAGTTCCTGGAAGAAATGAAGAGGCACATGACTAAGTGATTGATTCTGCACCATTCAGAAATGCCCACGGCAAGGGTATTTAAGAAAGAACAGATGCTACGAAGGTTACCAGAGAAACTGGCTGACCGATGATTTTTTCACGGCAAGTGAGGAATTCTTCCCAGGTCACAGTTGCTGCTCCTCGTAAATAGGATTTTCAAGCCAGGTAGTTTCTAGGATTGATCCAGAGAAAGCGGGGGTGGGGGGGTGGGGGGGGTGGGGGGGGGCGGTGGAGAAAGACCCAAAATGCTTCTAGGGGCATTTCCAGAACTATCTCCTCTCTTCTTTCCCAAAGTTCCCACCTGGTGTCCAAGCTCTCAGAGTCCTCAAGCCCCTCTGGCTCCTCCCAATTCACCCATTGTGAATCTCCATCACTTTTGCCCAAGCGATAAGCCATTGCCAGGTACCTGGTAGCCCTATCTCACCCCTGCCCTGTGGGTCTCTATTGCTGAGGTTTGTGTCTCTAACAGAGATGGGTGTTTAAGGAGCCACCATCCCTTATCCATAACGGAAGGAAATGTTGCCTAGTTCGGTGCCATCCTCGCCATCTTGAGTCTAGTGCTGCAGCCCACTGTATTAATCCATCATATTGGTCTTCTTTCTGAGGTGGAGAGGGACAGTTCATTCAACATGGAGTACAGACCTGCCCAGGGGAACAGAAGAGCAAGCTGTATGGTGTCTCTGTCATTGAGGAATCCCAGATGGTGTTATATTGGTCTGGGTAGACTAGAGAAATAAAATCCAAGGAGACTTATATGTGTGTAAGAAAGAGCTTTATATCAAAGAGTAATTGTATATTAAGAAACCATACCAGCCCAACTCTGATATTAGCCAATATATCCGTATACCAATCTACAGATTCCTCTTCAGACTCACATAACATATACCATGATGCCGAATACAAGAAGATCACAGGCCGGTGGGTGCAAAGTCTTGTGGATCCAGTGGTGGCAGAAGCATCTCAGCTCTGATGTGTGTCTCCATGTGGCTCCTCCAGCTCCAGGGCTCTGGCTCCATCAACGTGGCTCCATGTGGCTTGTCAGCAGGAAGGCGAAGCAGAGAGAGTGTGTGTCCCACCTCCAAGGAGGAAGACAAGATTTCCCTGAATCCTCGGGAGAAAGAAGGCCATGCCCACATTATTGGCTATCACCTGATTGACAGGCTAGACTCCACTCCACTCCACTCCACTCCACAAGTTGACAGGAGATGATATAACCATCACAGCTTGTAATGTCAGTCAGCAGTCCTTATCAAGATGATGTCCCTGGAACCCTGAGCTTCAAAGGAAACAATAAAGATGAGGATCAAATACCAGCTAGAAGAAACAGCTTTCCAGTTGCTCTCTAGGCTTCCAGGGACTCCTTCCAGGGCCATTCACCGTGTCTCCAGCTAGTTTATGATCTGGTCAATGTCTATAGTGGATCAGGTGGCCCTCATTCAGTGGGTGGGGCTGTAGGAGATGTAGGTGTGTCTGGGCAGCACAGGCATAATGACGGCCTCTTGTCAGGTGGGATAACAAACAGCAACAAACAAAATAATAAGAAACAAACCAGAGTTCCAGACCAGTCGGAACTCTTTCCAAGAGTGGACACCCTGTCCCTTGTGGTCTTCTCTGTCTCATCCATTTTGTTCACTTTTGTCTTCCTATTCCTTTCATTCTCCTTCCTTTATTTTTTCTTTCTAATTTCAATTTTTGCTTTCCTTTCTCTTTCTTGATCCTTATTTTTATTTAGAATTCAACTATTCTTTTTCTCTTCTCTTTCCCCCCCTACCTTGATTTTCTTTTTTTCTTTTTATCTCTGCAGCCCCCTCCTTATTTTTTTTCTTTCCTAGGTAGTATTTGTCGCTTTTTGTTTCTTATTATTTTGTTTGTTGCTGTTTGTTATCCCACCTGACAAGAGGCCGTCATTATGCCTGTGCTGCCCAGACACACCTACATCTCCTACAGCCCCACCCACTGAATGAGGGCCACCTGATCCACTATAGACATTGACCAGCTCATAAACTAGCTGATCAGCTATGGGCATTGACCAACTCCTGCATCATGTGATCAACTATAGACATTGGACTAGGTGGTGCCCTACCAATTACTTTGGAAGGAATCACTTTAGAAGAGACTTCATTAGAACCCATTCTCCTAGAGAGAATGGGAGATAGTTATTGAATGAACCTCAAAAGCATAGAATAGGTCAGGCTTACTGGTAAGATAGATGTGGGATACAGGAAAGTTTCTCCCCAGGTTGTCATGCTGCTTGCTAGGTGAGTTAGTTAATTGTGCCAGCCTGGCCGATAATCACATGTGGGTCTGATTGAAAGGCGGAGGGATAAATGGGTGGTGAAGCCTCGCCTTTCTAGTTCTCGGGTCTCTTGTTTTGTGATGGTTGCATCGGGTGCAGCTGCCTTAGCAGTTCCCTGCTTCAGCTTGCAAGATTGACTTCCTACAAGACATCCCCAAGAAGAAGCCGCATGGATCTATCCCGATGCAGCCCTGGGTGCTGGAGCAGCCGTGTGGAGATCCCTGCCAGTGCTGAGATGCTTACACGTTCACTGACTCAGCTTTCCTCCTGCAATCGGCATCATTGCCTCTGTTTTGTGAGGTGAAAGACTTTGTGGACTGGTGTTGGGTTTATGGGTTAATGTTGGACTTGTGGGCTTGGGCAGCATTGGGTTGGGATGTTTTCATGATGCACCTTTTCTTTACATAAAACTGTCTCTTATACATGAGTCGCTGTGGATTTGTTTCTCCAAAGTACCCAGACTAATACACTAGGATATTGTGAGGTCAGCTGTTTAGAAGGTATTCTCCCTGAGGGCATCAGACATCTAGAGCAATCAGACACTACTGTCTGTCCCACCATAGGTGGAGCTCACTCCCTGCTGAAAAGGACAGTGGATTGCATCCCAAAAGGAGAGCCCAAGGACTAGGTTAAGCCAACTCAAAGAGTACCAAGGTTAGGTTGCCATCTTGAATCTAAGGCCCGCCCATCTTGTCACATGTGTACCCCTAGAACCTCCCCTTCCTATTGTATGTACACCCCTAGCTCCTCCCCTTCCTGTCACACGTATGCCTGTGGTACAGCCCCTTCCTGTTATGATGTGGTTGCCTGTAATCAGAGGGGCTTACATGCCCCCCTAAGTTTATATAAGCTGTGATTGGAAATATACATCTCCCTCTCTCTGCAAAGACCTGGCTGCTGACATCATGGCTGTCCCTGGGGTGAGCATGCCACCACGAAATGTGTCGGACTCCTTTATTTTGTCTTCTCTCCTACCTATCTCTCCTATCTTCTATGACTTTACTATAATCTTTATATATCATCACTGTACAGTTGTACCCATGAAACCCATGATTGTTAGAGGATAGTTTACTCTAACAGATAGACAATGGAAAAGCCCTTGAGACAATGACTTTTAGTCACCCTTGTGCCCTTGAACTGAACTCGCCACTGCAATACACGGCATGGGGGGCATATGTGACCTCCCATGGCTTTCCTATTGCCCCAAGGCAGGAATCAGACATGCCTTCACCTTCCATTCTCCTTTACCTACTCTGACTCCAACCACTCTTTCCATAGCACTCTACTTCTGTGCTGGGTTCAAACATTCATTTCAATAACCACACAGAACTCCTAGACAAACTCACCGTTCTGTGGGTTTAAGTAAGCAGTCATCGATCCACAATAACATTTCTCCTCAGCCAGCAGCCAAGCCTCTCTCCAATCCTCAGTCTCTCAGCCATGTAGTCCCTAAGGCTCCACCTCTGTGGATCAGCAAGCCCGTCTGTTGCTCTATCTCACAGTTCCATAGTCTGCTCCTCTGTTGTTTCATGTCACGATTTCCTTGTCTTGCCCTATAATCTCACCCTGGTTCATTTGCTCTGCCCCAGAGTCTCCCTGCCCCCCGTCTCTAGGGCCTCTGTCCTTGGCCTGTGCCACTTTAGACAAAGATCTTGAACAGGTTGTTCCAATGGCCCTGGGAATTCTCTGTGTGTCCCTGATTCTGAGATGGCTCTGATACAGTGGCAGCAGAGTTCAGAAGGCAGGAAGGGTTAGGAAAGAAGAAGGGACAGAAGCTGGCGTGAGAGATGTGATCTTTCTTGCTGGAAACTGCAATCACGATCATGAAACACGATGTGTAGGGATTGTTCAATGGAAAACGAATTCCCTCTGTAAACCTGTATCCAATTCACAATAAAAAGCTGTTTGTTTGTTTTAAGGAGTGGTTGTTTAGTTTATAATAGCGAGAAGCTGAAGACAGCCTACATTCACATCAGTAGAAGGTCTGATTAAAAACAAAACAAAAACCCTCTGGTATAAGCACACAGTGGAATACTACACATCTCTATAAAAACAGCAATGGAACTATGACACACACCTCAAGACGTGGAGGGACCTGGAAGGCATTATGCGGAGTGAAGTTAGTCAGCCACAAAAAGACAGATACTGTCTGAGTCCACTGCTATAGGAACAAGCATCAGAATGGGCACAAGCTCAGGCTTGTGGGGCATCCAGTCGGCTGGCCAAGGGGGTCAGACAGCCTGGTAGAGAACCTGACTGTTGCCCATGAACCAGACACCATCTGCTCTAGGTATGTATTTGAAGGTCACCTTGCCAGAGGACACCTCATGTCTGCTGGGATCAAATAGTCAAGGGAGGGGAAAGGACTGTTGTCTACAGTGTGGCTGCCATGTAAATTTATGATGAAGTTCTCCCCTACCCCAACCCCCAGCGACAGGTAAACAGCCGTATCAGAGGGAGGGGGGATACTGACAGGAAAAACAATACAGCAAAGGGGCAGGGGAGCAAACACATCTGGAACACAAATGCATGTCTGTTGGTAGGAAAAGGGAGAGGACTGTGGGGTAGTTACATAATCTCATGTCAACTTGAGGATATTAAGAGTGAATGGGGTAGAGTCTAACCTGTCAATCAGGTCATAGACTGATGATGCCTCCTGTGGGCATAGCCTTCTCTTAAGGATTCTGGGAACTTCCTCTCTTTCCCCCTTGAGGTAGGCCACTCACTCTCTCTCTATTTCATCTTCCTAAGGCAAGACAGAGTGCTGCAGGAGCCATAGATGAGGCACTGAGATGCTTCCATCACCACTGGATCTACAAGACTTTTTGCCCACTGGCCTGTGATCTTCCTGCATTCGGCATCATTGCATGAGCTGTGTGAGTCTGAAGAGGAATTTATGGGCTAGTATCAGACATATAGGCTACTATCAGACTTATGGGCTTGATCTGAACTGGGCTAGGATGTTTTCTCAATATACAATTCTCTTTGATATAAAGCTCTCTCTTACATGCATGTGTCAATGAATTTGTTTCTTTCGTTAACCATGACTAACACAGACCAGCCTCCAGTTGTAGGGGAAAAAATGCCTGAAAATGTTTTTAGGGACCCCGGCAGGGTGGGGTTAGGGGTAGTGTCTTTGGTGGTATTCACCAAATGGGCACATTGACCCAGGTTTCTGGGTGCATCCTGGGGATGCAGGCCAGGTGCTATGGGATGCTGGGACACTGATTCCTAGAGCTTCAAGATGCACAGCATGCTCCAAAGGCTACATCAGTGAGATGCGATGTAGAAACTCCACTGGGTGAATGGGATTCTACCTCAGACATACTTGTAACAAAGGAGAAGAATACTGTACCAAGATGGTTTAACTGTTGGTAGGTAGGCAAACATGGCCTTGCTACTCAATGCCCAATATGCTGTATTAAGATATGTAGTACTCCGACAAACCTGTAGATGAATTTCTCAGTGATTATTATTGTAAATTTCCCTGACAATTAACCCCCATTGTGTAAACAGCATCCAGTCACGAAAAGATTGATTCTGCACAAGTAAATAATTCAAATACTGTGATATGGAGTTAGCCTACATTGGTCCAATCTCTCTCTCTCTCTCTCTCAACAGGGCTTTAAAAAATTAGAACCAGGAGTTAATCATAGACAAAATTAATGGAAGATCATTATGCTCCAGGGGGATGATCATAAGACTCTCTACCATAAATTAACAAGGAGGTCTTGAAAGGGAGCCAAAGGCAAATTAGAAAAAAAGAAGAAAAGAAAGAAAGGCATTGATCCAGGAATAGGTTTGGGGCTCACACTAAATCATAGCTCCAACTAAAGAACAATTTGTTCTTACATGATGGCCCTGCTTGATACTCGCCCTCAGGAAGGGAACACAGAAGATACGGGCACTATGGCAAAATGTGGCAAAGAAATTAGATCGTTCCCAGCTATCAGATAATGTAGCATCGGGGCCTTAAAGGTTTATCTCCAAATAAGCAGTCATCTAAGTGGAATGTCAACTAAGACCACATGGAAGAAGCACATCATCATCAGTCACCAAAAGATTGTAAATGATATAATCCGAAGTTGAAGCGGGATTAGTATCAGAGCCTAAATTGTGAGAATTCGATTCACAGAAAGCTATGGATGACAGTGGGAGGTCAAGATACATTTGTGGCACTACATAGGAAACAAGATCCCCCTCTATCCATCATTGAGGGATGGGAAGAAAGTGGTTTCTAAGCAGAATGCATTGAGGAGATGAATATAGAAAATCAAAGGGATAAACCTGACTTGAATGGTTAAAACATTCAAGTTGATCCCCCTTCCGGTGCATGCTGGGCCTGCTCTGGTTTTCAACATTTTCTGTATTGGGGGTTTTGTTTTGTTTATGTTTGTTCATATTAAAGTTTATTGCAGAGGGGTTATGTCATTGGGAGTCACCCTCTTGAAGTTGTGCTATGTTTCTCAGTTTTTCAGTATATGAAACCCAGGATTGATGAACCTATGTGGGACAGCAAGTATAATGAGGGTTTCTGGGGATTACAGTGTTGGGAGGGGGCGCAGTAAAAGGGAGACAATGTCAAGGAGTCCAGGAAAAAAAAGAATGTTAGGAAAATGATTGTGTTATACTTACCTGGCAGGGGAGATACCATGATCATGAAGGTGGTTTTCCCAGGGCGAGGCTTATCCATTGCACTCCGGATGTGCTGACCCCTGCGATTTCCCCCAATGTGGGAAACTCAACTGCATAATTTGTGGTAGTGGGGGACTGCGTTCGCGCTCTCTCCTATTAAAGAAAGAAAAAAAAAAGGAAAATGATTGTGGTAGCAATTGTACAATACTGCTTGCTGTGATTGAACTGTGGAATGTTATGTATTAACTCCCAATTAATAATATATTTAAAAAAAATAAAGTGGCTGTTGTATAACATACTAAATAAAAAATTTTGAACAGCATTTAATGAGTAATGATGTAAAATAAAGCAATGATTATCCTTGAAGTATTTCAAGGGGAGCAATCAATTCAACCACTATGCATTTTTTAAATTAAATACTTTTATTGGGGGCTCTTAGATCTTTTATCACAATCCACACATCCATCCAGTGTGTCAGACACATTTGCACATATGTTGCCATCATCATTCTCAAGCATTCTCTTCCCACTTGAGCCTCTGATATGTGCATTTTAAAATTATTGCTATGGTGGCTGAGTGGTGGATGTACTGAGGTGAATATGAGAAATACTAATAAAAATAATTCTTTATTTTCAGAATTTGGTGACTTTAGTAACTGAGTCACAGAGTTAAGGGAAAGAGGCCCTGATGTGTGACTTCTAGGGTTTTGATTATGTGCACTGGGTAGATGATCATCCTTTCGGATAGGAACAGGGTTGGAGCAGAAGGCACTGAGGTCCCTCGGTGTTGCCATTAACTAAAGGTTGGTGTTTACAGTCCACCTAGAGGTACCTCAGAAGAAAGGCCTGGCAATCTATTTAAGAACAAGTAGCCTTTGAAAAGGCTTTGGAGTAGTCCCACACATGTGCTCATTGAAGTCAAAATTGACTCTATGGTCAGTGGTTTGGATTTTTTGGCTTGTTTGTTTTTCAAATGCTATGTCGTTTTTCGGTGTCCTCTGGTCATTTCCAACCCACGATTCTATACACAAGAGAACAAAACACTGCCCAATCCTGCATCATCCTCATAATTGTTCTTATGCCTGAGCACATTGTTGCAGTCACAGTATCCATCCATCTTGTTGAAGGCCTTCCTCTGTTTCACTGCCCTTCCATTTACCTAGTATGATGTCCTTCTCCAGGGAAGGTGTCTTCTGACATGTCCAAAATAGGTAAGGCCAAATCTCGCCATCCTTGTCTAAAGGGAGCACTCTAGCTGTACTTCTTTCAAAACAAATTGGTTTGTCCTTTTAGCACCACAATTCAAATGCACTGATAGTTCTTTGATCTTCCTTTTTCACTGTCCAACTTTCATGCATGTGAGGCAACTGAAAATACCATGGCTTGTCTCGGGCTCATCTGAATTCTCAAAAGAACATCCTTGCTTTTGATTACTCTGAAGAGGTCTTGTGCAGGAGATATAATGCAAAACGTGTTTTGTTTCCTTGACTGCCATTTCCATGAGTATTGATTGTGGCTCTAAGCATGACAAAATCCTTGACAACTTCAACCTTTTCTCCGTTTATCATGCTGTTACCCTATTGGTCCAATTGTGAGGATTTTGATCTTCTTGACAATGGGTCCTAATCCATGCTGAAAGCTTCAGTTCTTGATTGACATCAGCAAGTACTTCAAGGGCTCCTTACTTTCAAAAGCAAGGTTGCGTCATCTTCATATCACTGGTTGCTTCTTTGGTTTCCTCCAATCCTGATGCTGTATTTTTCCTTCAGATAATCCAACTTCTCTGATGATTTGCTCAGTATATAGATTGAATAAGCACGGAGAGAGAAAACCACTCTGGTGCACACCGTTCCTGATTTTAATCCATGCAGTAGTGCCTTGTTCAGTTTGCACAACTGCCTCTTGATCCTTGTACAAGTTCCACGAGAGCACGATGAAGTATTCCGGAATTCCCATTCTACTCAAGGTTACCCATAGTTTATTATGATCCACACGGTCAAATGCTTTGGCATAGTCAATAAATGAAAGTAAGCATCTTTCTGGTATTTCCTGCCTTCATCCAAGATCTAGCTGACATCAGCAAAGATATCCCTTGTTCCAGGCAGGTCCTCTTCTGAATCCAGCCTGAAACTCTGGCCGCTCTCTGACAATGTACTGCTGTAATGGTTGTTGAATGATCTTCAGCAAAATTTTATTTGCATCAATGATATTGTTCTCTAATCTGACAATTGTGTTAGATCACCTTTCTTTGAAATGGGTACGTATATGAATGAATCTCTTTCACTCAGTTGGTCAAGTAGTTGTCTTCCACATTTCTGGGCATAGAAGAATGAGTGCTTCCAGTGCTTAATCAGCTTGTTAAAATATTTCCATTGGTATTCCATCAATTCCTGGAGCCTTGCTTTTAGCTAATGCTTTTAGTGCAGCTAGAACTTCTTCCTTCAGCAACCTGGGTTCTTGCTCACACGTTATCTCCTGAAATGGTGGAAAGTTGACTAGCTCCTGATAAAATGTGAGAAAATAAAAACAACCTCCAATTCCTAAAAAAGAAAAGACACAAAAATCAGACTTAATGAACTAGCTGAGACTAGAGGATTCCCTGAAGTCATTGCCCTGAGATACTTTTCAAACTTTTAAACCAAACTAAATCGTTAAGTCACCTTGTAGCTAAATCACAGATTGGCTAACTAATTATGTGGTGAGCCAATCCTACCTATATGAAGCCAAATGGCCAACAATGGCTTGAAACAAAGAGGAAAAGGTAAATGAGGCAGGGGACTAAATGAATGGAAACAGAATAGCCAGAGCAGGAGCAGTGAGAATGTCCATGCATTGTGAAGAATGTAGCCAATGTCACTGATCAATTTATTACATGGGAAACCGATCTGCTGGTGAACCTTCTCTGAAAATGTGCTCTTGTGGTTGTTATGGTTGCTTTAAGGAAGGGCAAGAAGTACCATCTTAATGTAAAGGAAATAGCACGGATGGTTGATAAAGGTAGCTAACCTCTGGAGTCAAAGGGCAAGAGTCTAGTTCTGTGACCACAGAGGAATGTCCTGTCCAAGGAGAACCTCCGTTTCCCTTTTAGGTAGCTAGCATAGGGACTGGGGCATCCATTACGCATGCTCAGAGGTTCAAGCTTCTAGCCAGGAAGGGGTGGTACACCTAGGTGGGTGTTATACATGGATTGGCCCATCTAAGTCAGGAGAATTTGATTCAGCCAATGGGGTCAACCAGTATTGTCGACCACACCTCCCAATGGGGCTCCTGAAAAGGCAGAGTTGCTCTGGCACGCTTTCCCAGCGGCTGCTACCCGATGTAGCTCAGCCAGGCTGCGGTCCGGAGGAGCCAGACCGCAGTCTTGCAACTGTGCCGTAGACTCTGTCTGGCTTGTGTTCCATTAACTGTAGGACCTAAAACGGCTTCTATTCTCTATAAACCCACTGGGATCACAAAGCAGGCTTCGGCGTGAATTCCTTCTCATGCGGAGCCAAGGTCTGAGGTATATCTCTCCCCTGAGAGATCTAACATCCCCACCATGGGGAGTGGAGCTCCACTAAGATGAGACCTACAGAAGCACCTACCAGGATTCAGGTACAAAACTTGTCAGGAATTCATGCTTACAGGTGTATATGTGAAGGCAGCGGGCAACCAGACCCGGCAGAACCAACAGGCTGTGTGAACTACAAACTGAAACACCTCCTTGCTTAACGTTGCTACTTCCAATCATTTCAAAGAGATTTGATGGTTCGGCGGTTACAGTGTCTGGCTGCTAACTGAAAGATCAGCTGAAACCCACTGGCTGCTCTGTGACAATGACACGGTAGTCTGCTTCCATACAGCTGATAATCAGCTGGGTATACATCCAAACTTAGAGTCTTGGAAACCCTATGGGGCAGTTCTAGTCTGCCCTGTAGGGTCACGATGAGTCAGAATCAACTCCAAGGCAAAGGGTGTTTGGTTTCAGGCATTTCACCAGAGACTTCTACCCACAGAAAGGGCTTAGAGGTGAGGGAGAGGGACTTTGTTCCAGGGTCGGGGCTCTCCACAGAAACTAAGATTAGAGCTGTTGGAGGGAGTCAAGACTTTTGGAGTGGGGGGGGGCATTCTTCTCTACCCACTTTTTGGTATCATTCTGTTTCCCACATCCCATGTTCTGAAGTCCAAGATGAAGACACTCTAGAAAGAAAAGGTACTGAGATCAAAGAGAAAGAAAGTCCTTAGACTGCCAACTGGATGGAGTTCATCCTGAGCAGGTTGGGGGTGGAGAGGGAATTTCAAGAATCCCACCAAACAGAGAAGAAGACCTCCTGAGAGAACACGACCTTGAAAGCTGAAGTGCAGTGAATTCCTTAAGATAGCGCTTTGAGCCATAACCTCTGTTAGCCCCACCAAACGATCTTTCTCCTGAGGGGTCAGGATAAGAAAGGGGAAGAATATACTGATAGTATTATAGGGTTCAGTGATGAGTGATGGTTAATAGCATTCCTTTTGATTGCCATCCTGCTGGGTATGCAATCCGCCATCTCCGAAGCAGGAAGGGGGATCTCACTACTTGTAAGAGGGAGAAACCAGGTGTGGAGCACATAATTTGGACCTGAGGTCCCTGTACATTGAACCTTCTTGGTCCAGGAGATTGCTTTGACACCAGAGCAGTGACAGAGGAGCAGCAGGAGCAGAATCCGAAAGCAGAGCATGAGACAGAGTTGAGTCTTGGACAACACAAGACAAGTACAGTTGAGTGCCTCTGGACACGTCACTGAGGGAAGTGGGTTTGCTGACCCAAAGAGCTGGAGTTGAGTGCCTTCTGGTTGAAGCCTACAGTAGGGTAGCATGCCCTTTGGGCATTTGTTGGCAATAAAAGCAAGAGCTTTTTAATATTGGCAAATCTGGCCAAGAGGGTGAGGGCCAGAGAGAGGCCTGCCTATGTACATGGCAGAGAAGAGATTGTCCTGACTGACCAAATATATCCTGAGCATTTCTCACCTGAGTTGTAATCTGTTAGCTTCCATACTAAGCCCACGATTGTGAGTTCTATGTGGCCATTGCAATGAATTATGAAAAACAGCCACAGAAGTAGAGTGCCGTGAGAAAGATGGTTGGTGTCAGAACAGGGTGAAAAGGGACTGAAGGTAGAGGCATGTCTAACCTCATGTCACAGAAATCCACCTTGGGACAGATATTGTATGAGTCCACTACTGTAAACTTTAGAGGCCAATCCAATTCCCAAACAAAGGGGTAGAAAGTCTGCCTACTGGCCATGAACCCTACATACATCACTCCCTTATGTGCACTTCATAAGAACCACCTCAAAAGAGGAGACCTCACATCAACTGGGGTCACTTCTACAAGAAGGGGGAAAAGGGGGAAGACCATCCACTTAATGCCTGTATTAGTCTAGGTACTTTAGAAAAACAAATCCACAGCAACCCATGTATAAGAACCTTTTATGTAAAGAAAGTGTGCATCACGAAAACATCCCAACCCAATGCTGCCCAAGCCTACAAGTCCAACATTAACCCATTAACCCAACACCAGTCCACAAAGTCCTCCACCTCACAAAACAGAGGCAGTGACACAGACTGCAGGAGGAAAGCCGAGTCAGTGAACGAATAAGCATCTCAGCACTAGCAGGGGTCTCCACACGGCTGCTCCAGCACCCAGGGCTGCATCGGGATATGTCCATGTGGCTTCTCCTTGGGGATGTCTTGTAGGAAGTCAATCTTGCAAGCTGAAGCAGGGAACTGCTAAGGCAGCTGCACCCTGGTGCGACCATCACAAAGCAAGAGACCTGAGAACTAGAAAGGCGAGGCTCACCACCCATTTATCCCTCCACCTTTCAATTAGCCCCACATGTGATTATCGGCCAGGTTGGCACAATTAACTAACTCAATGCCATACAACAGTAAGACAAGGGTGTGATAAATTAATGGGCCCTCTGCAGAAATGAGAAGAGAACCTTACTGGGAAAATCAAGTTAAGACCGGGAAGGGGAGCATCTGCATTTCAGAAGAGGACTTTATATTTTTTGTTGGTAGGTGTGTTAGTCTGGGTTGACTAGAGAAACAAATCCAGAGACACTCATGTGTGTAAGTGGAGAGAAAATATTTTGAGAAACGATGTACAAATGCGCTTTACACAATTGATGTGTGTATGGATTGGGATAACAGTTGTATAAGCCCCTAATAAAATGTTAAAAAAAAATCAGGAAAAAAAAAAAAAAGACAGAACTGTATGTCAAAGAGCAATTGTACATTAAGAAAACATCCCAACCCAATCCAGATCAAGTCCATAAGTTCGATATTAGCCCATGTGTCCGATACTAGTCTAAAATTCCTCTTCAGACTCACACAACACATGCAATGATGCAGAATGCAAGAAGATCACAGGCCAGTGGTGTGGAAGCATCTCAGCACTGAGGTGGATCTCCATGTGGCCGCTCCAGCCTCAGGGCTCTGGTTTCATCAGCTTGGGTCCATGGGTCTTGTCAGGAAGGCAAAGCAGAAAGAGAGTGGGTCTGGCCTCCAGTGAGCTACCGTATATACTCGAATATAAGCTGATCTGAGTATAAGCCGAGGTACCTAATTATTACCTGGGAAACCAGAAAAACTGGTTGACTCGAGTATCAGCCTAGGGTGGGAAATGCAGAAGCTACTGGTGAGTTTCAATAATCAAAACAAATGAAAGTAAAATTACTAAAAATTGAGACATCAGTGGGGTAATGTATTTAAATATTTATTTTAAATAAAAAACATAAATAAAATGACAACAAGTCATTTAACATTAGTAAACCAGCGCAGTAAATGGAAAATAGGTTCAACAAAAACAGTAAGGTATCAACAATGATGCCTTAAGAGTACTATTCCCTGAGCTCAATCAGCAACCAAGCTAAAATATAAAGAGTTAAAATCCTTCAGAACTGGATTCCTCGTCATCATCCGTATCCCAATGCAGGGCTTCAGCTGGTGTGCGGTCAACATAGACGCTGTCCTCACTGAGATCGCCGTCGTCACCATCACGCTGTCATTTTCATACGAAGCCCAGTCGTCACTGCCATCCGTAGCATGACTAAAATTACATTTCTGGAAGGCACGTCGCACCATAGCTTCTGGAATGTCTTCCCATGCATCTCGAACCCACTTTGCTATTAACTCTATGTCAGGCTTCATGAGATTTCCTCCTTTTGTTAGTCGGGATTGACCAGATGACATCCATTCATGCCACATCCTTCGCGCACGGTCTTTAAAAGGCTTATTCAAAGATACATCCAGAGGCTGCTCTGCTTAGGATATGAGGTTTGGGAAGGAAAGCCACCGATACAAGAAATATTCCTGATGGCTGTGGTCTCAAGTACATCAAGTAGATCCCTTTGACAAGAAGATGCACCCACTCGACCACCCCCCCGCCCCCCAGTCTGCACCATGGCACTGACTCTTACTTGCAGGCAGCAACCACAGGAGGATGAGGATGCAGCCGACTGAAAGCCTCTTCTGTGCTGCCACGCCCACCACTAGCCTCGGCGAGGCAATGATACAGGAAGCGGATGCATCTGTGAGGCAGCCAGGCGGCGTGTGGCTGGGTCGGCAAGGTGGTGATATGACGCAGCAGCGAGGCAGTGAGCGGCTGGGTCTGGGTCTGTCAGATACCACTGACCCGTGTATAAGCCGAACCCCAGTTTTTATACGGTATTTATATCCTGGGCCCTCCAAATGAGGCCATCAAGCTGTGACCTGATTGACAGGCTAACATCCACCCCTTTCACACTTAATAGTCTGAAGGTGACACCAGATTATATGTTTCTGGGTAGACACTTTTGAAAAAGTTTCTACCCAACCAATGGTGAACTACTACGCCATAGACTAAGCTCTATGATGACCTTAGCCACTGCCCTTGCAGGGAACGTGGCATCTCCTAATGGCCACACCAGGACTTGACCTAGAAGCCCAACTGAACACACTGGCCGTACGTCAAAACTACCTATAGCCCTTGAATTTAGGACTGAAATTCCCTGATGGGAGAGGAAGCAAATGATGGCCACCCCAAGACTGTGGAAATGGCAGTCACTGGGCCTTGGGTGGGACCCCTGGCTTAGTAGGCATCCAATGAAAGGGCACTCAGAGCCACCATGTATTTAGTACATGTTCCCCTTGCATTAATATGGCAGGTATTAATCTCATAGACGAGGATCTGTCCTTGTAAGGACTGTTAAGGACATTTTCCCTAGCACCAATTCCCATGCTCAATGTAATCAGAGCTCAATCATTTAAGAATTTAATCTGTACAAAGCAACAATTCATGAGTTTCAGTTCGCAGCTGGATGATACTCTCATAAACTCTTCCTTTCAACAGTACCTTAAATTCTATGCCATATTGGCTAAATTATTGGTTTTATTAATGCAATGATCTTATACCCCAGGGAGATGATTAACAATGCTTTTCTTT
>NW_022103901.1:24382954-24385179 GCF_000313985.2 Echinops telfairi | reverse complement strand
CTACTTCGTGGAATTTCATTTATCACGGTAGGGTCTAGAACCGATTAACCGCGATAAACGAGGGTTCACTGTATTCAGAATAAGCCTCTGGCAGATCCCCTCTGGCTACCAGCAAGGGGTAAGCACAGCTTGACTAACCCACTGAGATGATTGTAAACCTGACTATGGTGGGTCAAACTACAGTATAATTAATATAATTGTGGATCAGTTGACCTCTCTCTTGACCCACCCTGAATTTGCTCAAGGCTTAAATATTTCTCACTTGTTCCACAAAAGAAATTTCTTCTCTGGCTTTTTTAATATTGCTGCTGGGTTTTGTCTTTCTTATTCTTTATCTTTCTTTTTATCTTTATATCATTATTACTTATGTTTCCTTTTTTCGTTTTTTCTTGTTTCTGTTAGGTTTCCCGCTTTATGAAGCACAAAAGGAGTGAGTGCAGAGAGACAATACTGATACTTTGCTTTATTGGGGATGGGGATGGGGAGTGAGGGAAATTGGGAGCAAATAATACAGGAGTGGGGAGGGAGCACTCCATGTGCTGATTGTGACGATGTATATATGTACAAATATTTTGACTATGGAAATGTTTTATATGTGAATTTTATTAAAAAATCTTTTAAAATTAGAATCAAGAAAATCCTATGGCATTACAGATACAGTTAGATTACAATTTAGCACCCTATCATTTGATTTCCTTTATGGTCCATTTAAATTTGTTCAAGTTTTTAATATTTTCTGATTTCTTCTCCACTGAGGTTTTTATCTGTTTTACTTTCTTATTCTTGTTAACTTTTTATCTTTTTTAATGTTTACCTGTATGTGAAACCCAGAATAGGTAAATCTACACAGACAGTAACTGCAGTCGTGCTTCCTTGAGGCTATGGCAGGGACGGTTGAGGAGAAATGGGGAGCTAATAACAATGTGTGCAAGTATGAAGAAAATGTTCTCAAACGGATTACAGTAGTGACTGTATGATTCTTCTTGATGTGATTAATCTATCGAATTGTATGATATGTGAGTTGTATGAAAGTAAACCTGTTTAAAAAAAAGAAGAAGATACTGCCCCGACATGTCCAGGCACCTTTTATGTCTACCATTTCAGACCCTCTGGCCTCATCAGGCTCTCGTTCTAGAGCGGTGGTTCTCAACCTTCCTCGTGTCACGGCGCTTTCATACAGTTCCTCATGTGGTGGTGAAAATAAAATTATTCTTGTTGCTACTTCATAACTGTCATATTGCAACTGTTATGAATAGTCGTGTAAATATCGGATAGGCAGGATGTATTTTCATGGTTACAAATTGAACATAATAAAAGCATAGTGATGAGTCACAAAACAATATGTCATCCTATATTGTGAAATATTTCTAAGTACAAAAAAATGAAATTTTGTCTTGAAGCATAGTGTAGCATGGATAACAGTCTTCACGCCGGGCACTCATATGTGGGCATATCTGCATGTGGGCGGACCTGCCTGGAGCCAATTGAGGAGTGGTGTCTCTATCCCAAAGACCATTGGAAATCTGTGTTTTTCGAAGGTCTTAGGTGACCCCTGTGAGAGGGTCAGTTGACCTCCAAAGGGGTCGCAACTCACAGGTTGAGAATCTCTGTTCTAGACCAACACTTTTCAACCAGAAGCTATCTTGCCTCCCAGGAAATGTGTGGCACTGTCTGGAGACATTTTTGATTGTCACAACTCAGGCGCTAGTTCCTTTAGTAGGTGGACATCAGGGATGCTACTACACATCCTACATTGTACAAAACATCGCCCTCCTCTATGACAGAGGATCATCAGACCTACAATGCCAATAGTGCCAAAAATGAGAGCTGTTCTAGACATTGCTCAGCAATCACACTCGGATATGGTAGACCAACTTTGATGCTGCTTCTCATCATGTCTACACTCCACTTGGCTTGGATTGCTACAGACACCCACATCTGTGCGATCTTAAAGCACAGTGGATGTATTGCTTCTTGAGACAAACCTTAGACCAATAAGAGGCACATTAGTGGATAAATTCTTCTACCTCTTCTCCAGCAGATGTGCATTAATACAGTTCTTGGAGGATGATTCTACCCATTTACACACAGCAATGGAAAGCTCAATAATACATCATCCTATCGATTCTCCCTTTGTCCATTTCATGGCCTTGTCTTTCTGCTCCCTAGGATCATATTCCTATGAAGGACTGGTATACAGTGAACCCTCGTTTATCGCGGTTAAT
>NW_022103901.1:24377323-24382196 GCF_000313985.2 Echinops telfairi | reverse complement strand
AAGCCCACAAGTTCAACATTAACCCATATGTCCGACATCAATCCATAAAGTCCTCCTCCATCTCACAAAACATACACAGTGATGCCAACCGCAGGAGGAAAGCCGAATCAGTGAACGTGTAAGCATCTCAGCATTGGCAGGGGTCTCCACACAACTTCTCCAGCACCCAGGGCTGCATTGGGGTAGGTCCATGCGACTTCTCCTCAGAGACGTCTTACAGGAAGTGAGCCTTGCCAGCTGAAGCAGGGAACTGCCTAAGGCAGCTGCACCCTGGTCCAACCATCAGAAAGCAAGCAACCCGAGAACTCGAAAGGCGAGACTCACTGAGCCATTTATCTCTCTGCCCTTCAGTGTGTTTGTCTGTCAAGTTGTCACAATAAACTTTAACTGTCTCACATGGCAATTTACTTCTGTAACATTATAGCCTTTGAAAATGCCCTGGAGCACAGTTCTACTCTGGAAAGCATGGTGTCATAATAAAGCAGAAGCAGAATGACTCAGTGACAGTGGGTTGGTCAGTTTAAGCTCTGTCTTAGGCTGGGCTTTCTGGAGAACACAGGGAGACTCCAGGATGAGACTCAGACTTTAAAGTGTTAAATTGAAACACACGTTACACAGAGTAGGAAAAATAACTGTTAGCATTCCAATAACTCCAATAGCATTCCAATAACTTCAAATAACTCTCGAACCAGGTGGCTTTGTTGGTTTGTTTGGTTTGGTTCATGAGAATTTTGGCTGATATTTGCTGAACCCCTATTGTATGTCAGGCTTTTTTCATATACAGTCTTATGTCATTATCAACCCATTTAACAGTTTGAGTACCCCGAAGCTCAGAAAGGTAGTATAACCTGGTTCAGTCTCAAATACTTCTACCATATATACTTGAGTATAAGCTGAGTTTTCCAGCACATTTTAAATGCAGTTTTTGTGGTAAAATTGGGTTCTTTGGTGGATATTTGGGTAGGCTTATACTCGAGTGTATACAGTAAGTGATAGAACTAGATTTAAACCATGCTCCTTTTCAAAGTTATCTGTGCTTATAATTCTACCTCTAATCTATCCTTTTTTAATTTTTTCCCCAACCCATCCATTAGATTCCTGGGTGGGACAAGTGGTTAGTGCTTGACTACTAGACAAAAGGTTGGTAGTGTGAACCCACCCAGATAAACCGTGGAAGAGACCCTGGAGATCTGCTTCCAAAAGGCCACAGTCTTTAAAAACCCTCTTGAACAGGGTACTCTGCACACATGGAGTCATCCTGAGTCATAATTGAATCAGTAGGAAACTAACAACAAAAAGCCATTCATTTATTTAGTCCTCCACATTGTACTATGATGCCGGCCCAAAGGTAAAGTTTCCCTTTGTACAAATAAGGAAACTGAGGCTCATCAAGTCTCAGCATCAAAAGATCATCTAATTTAATGGATCTCAACGGGGCACATTTTTCTCCCAAGTATACATTAACAATGTCTGGAGATAGTTGCTTCAATTGGGGTGGCGGAGTGTACTACTTGAGTCTAATGCATGGAGGTTAGGGAGCTGATAAACATCCTACAATGCACAGAAGAGTCCCACAACAAAGCATTATCCAGCCTAAATGTGAATAGTGTGATTGCTAAGAAACTCCGATCTAATGCAACTCCCTCATTTTATAGATGAGGAATTGTCCATGTTTTTAAAAAAATATATTATCAGCAGAGCAAGCTAGCAAGCTGGATTGTTGGCCTCCCTCTCTCTCAATTGCAAGAACAGCCTCTCTGACTTTAGTGCAATGTTTACATGGAGAACTGAATTGTCAATAAGGACTGTTTGCTCTTGGAGACAAGGTCTAGGATGTCACAGGTTTATCAGATCTTTTAGGCTCACCCCCCTGAGACGTTGAACTTTGAACAGCAATTTTTGTGGGACAGTGCCAAAGGAAAAAGCTTCTTTTCTTTAATGTTTCCTCGGTTTACCAGTGACAAGAAACAGTGCTGGTGATCTCTCCGGTGGGACAAAGCAATGGCAGAACCAATGTGGAAAAGAGATGGCTCAGAGTTTAAAATTTCAGACTTACAATGCTTTTGAAATGACTGTCTCACTCAACTTCCCCAAGCCCCATTCTCCCTGACGTAAATGATGCCCATGAGTATGTCTACCTCACAGGCTTTTTTATAAGGATAAGGACAACCAATATTGGTTGAGCATGGTTCCAGTTATCTATGGGTGCATAACAAACCACCCCCAAAACATAGTAGCTTAAAACAACTACCATATTATTTTCATTTCATAATCTTGTGGGTCAGAAATTTGAACAGAACTGGGCTGAGCAGCCTTTTGGCTTCCATATGGCATCAATTGAGATTACTCAGTGGCATTTAACTGACAACTGGACTGTTCTAGAGGATTTTAAGACAGTTTTACAAATATGCTTGGACAAGGATGATGAAATGGTGGGACTCTATGGGGATCCTCTACTCCTTCATGCTTTCTCAGGGTCCCTCAGGTGGTCTCTCCAACAAGCTAGCCAGATTTATTTTATGGTCACTCAGGAGTACTGGCACTTCTGGCAAAAGCTAGGCACAACATCACTACTATGAACCCAGATTGGTCAAAACAGTGAAAGACCAGCTCAGATGGGAGGGGAAAGTAGAAATAGATCTCAACTCCAGTGGGAGACTTGTCAAAGAATTTGTAGGCATCTTCAAATCTGCCACAAACTCCTACTAAGGACCAGGCTCTGTTGTAAGAGGAGACAAGTCCACCATTAACCCATATGTCTAATATCAATCCACAAAGTCCTCCTCCATCTCACAAAACACACACTATGACGCCAACTTCAGGAGGAAAGCCGAATAGTGAATGTGTAAGCATCTCAGCGCTGGCAGGGTTCTCCACACGGCTGTTCCAACACCCAGGGCTGCATCGGGGTAGGTCCATGTGGCTTCTCCTCAGGGATGTCTTTCAGGAAGTGATCCTTGCCAGCTGAAGCAGGGAACTGGCTACGGCAGCTACACTCTGGTCTGACCATCACAACGCAAGAGCCCCAAGAACTCGAAAGGTGAGGTTCACTGAGCCATTTGTTCCTCTGCCCTTCAATTAACCCCATATGTGTTTATTGGCCAGGTTGGCACAATAAACTAACTACCTCAGCACTGTTGGGCTAGTTCTCTGCTCTCCAGGGTCACTACGCTTAGAAATTGACTCAGTAGCATTGGGTTTTATTGTCAGACACTGTTCTAAGCAGTTTAAATGGGATATCTCCCTTAATGACCATAACAATCCTAGCAGGCTGAACTATTCTCTCATTTCAGATGAGGAAACTGAAGCAAAATATTGAAATAACTTTGCTAGGTATGTGTGATTTCCACTAGGATACCAGGTCCATCCATCTGGCTCTGGGGTCTTAGTTTGTTTTTTTTTTTTTTGGGGGGGTGTCTTAATTTAAAAAAAAACAACACTTGACACAAGTTAGCCATTGTCAAGTGCCTTCTAAACTTTATTTCAAATTACCACCTTTCCAGGGCACAAGTCCATGCCCTAGTGGACCTGAAATGAATGGGGAAGCCATTAATGAATTCTACAGTTTGCCCAAAGATGAAACACTGAGATTTTTTTGGTATTCTAAAGTCCTGGCTCTAAGAATTTCCCCTCCGGCCTAATTGGGCTGGCCTGGATAGTGTAAGGACAATGAGAGTTGCTCTGACCCACAATTCAACCACTCAGGACCACAAAACCTCAGTTGACCAACATTCGTCTATTATTTGGTGGAAGAATTCAAGATCAGAGATGGAGCCATTTGGCAAGGAAGGATAGAGGAAGAAATATTATTCTTGGTAGGCATGAGCAGGGAGGACTATCTTTTTTGAAAACCTGTATTGACGTCCTGGATTTGTCCTCTGTAGCTGAAGAAGCTTGGGCATGTTATACAATCTCTTAAGCCTCAAGTTCTTGTACAAATGCAAAACCTGACCTAACATTTCTCTGACTGCAGGACGCAAAAGCCTATGGGATCGTCCTTGATTCTTCTCTTTCTTCGTGTTTTCTATCCAGCCCCTCAGTCACTCCTCCTAACTGTGCTTCAAAAGTCCGTTGCGTAACCATTCACTGCTTACATTTTCCATGTCATTGCGCTGGTCCAAGCTGTTTACATAGACTATTGCAATAGCTTCTTAACTGGTATTTCCATATCCATTCTTGTTCATTAATTCGCCTACCAACAAAGTGGTCAGAGTGAGCTTTCAAATGTAGCTTTGACCATATCTTTTTGGAATTTCTTACTTTTCTGTATGTTTTGTATATTTGGTAAAAATGTATGCACAAAATATTTTCCAGTACACTTCCACATGTACAATTCAGTGACATTATTACATTGGTCAAGTTATTCCATCATTATTGCTATGCTTTTCCGGAACACTTAGTCCACCACCATTAAAACAAAATCACTATCCCCAAACAAAAGCTCCTTTCCCCCACCTCTAACTCCTCTGATAATCATCAATAATTATCATTGTAATGATAATATTTAGTGTCTCTAAATTTTCTTATTTCATATGCTATATACTTGAGTATAAGCTGAGGCACCTAATTTTACCGCAAAAAAACTGGGAGGGGGCTTTCAGCATTAAAAAATGTGCTGATATGGCTGGCCCCACTGCAAGACATGACATCCCTCACTGACTCATTGCCCTACAGAGGAGACACAGTGTGGGAATTCCACCCAATCTGACCCCACCACACTGAGGCAAAAACACTAAGGGCGTGCAACAGAACAGCAAGGGGAGCAGAGCAAGGAAGTCCGAGGGAATACCAAAAATAGACTTTGGGGCCAGGGTGTGGCACCCTAACAGACTCCACCAGAAAACACTGCTAAAGGTCAACAAACAGACCTTGA
>NW_022103901.1:24359165-24376333 GCF_000313985.2 Echinops telfairi | reverse complement strand
ATCATGATCCCAATTCTACCTTACAAATCCAGCTAGACCAGAGGATGTACACTTGTACAGATAGGAACTGGAAACACAGGGAATCCAGGACAGATGAAGCCCTCAGGACCAGTAGTGAGAGTGGAGATACCGGGAGGGCGGAGGGAAGGTGGTGTAGAAATAGGGAACCAGTTGCAAGGCTCTACATATAACCCCTTCCCTGGAGGATAGACAAAAGAAAAGTGGGTGAAGAGACACATCGGACAGTGTAAAACATGACAAAATAATAATAATTTATAAATTATCAAGGGTTCATGAGGGAGGGGTATGGGGAGGGAGGGGAAGAATGTGGAGCTGAAACCAAGGGCTCACGTAGAAAGCAAATGTTTTGAGAATGATGATGGCATCAATTGTGCAAATGTGCTTGGCACAATGGGTGGATGGATGGATTGTAATAAGAGTTTTATGATCCCCCGATAAAATATTTTTTAATGTGCTGGAAAAACTAGGCTTATACTGGAGTATTTACGGTAAGTGAGATAATACAGTATTTGCCCTTACGTGACTGACATATTTCACTCAGTAGAATGTTTTCAAGGACATCCATTCATTAGAATTTCATTTCTTTTTACAGCTGCATAATATTCCCTTGTACATAAATAAAATGTTTTGTTTACCCATTCACCTGTTAACAATCATTTCTGTTGTTTCCACCTCTTCAACGCTACAGGAAGCATTCCTGCCTTCACTTCTTCTCAATACAGACCGGGGTTGAGATCACTGAGTCACGTGGTAGCCTGGCAGTCCATTTTTGGAGAATTCATCCAACTGTATTTTGCAGTGGCAACACCATTGAACATCGTTACCAGCAGTAGAGAAGGGTTCCTGTATTATTTCAAAGTGAAATAACAAGCCCAAAATGTAGTCTAATTAGATCACGTCTCCTTCCTGCTTAAAGTTCTTTCAAGACTCCTTGTTGCGCTTAGAACAGAATTCAAATTTTCTTTTTATAACCAATAAAATCATTCATGATTTTTATGCTACCTGTCGCTGGCCCCATCCTCCACCACTTTTCCTCTTCCTCATCCATCTCTGTCACTCCCGCCTTCCACCTGTTTCTTGGAAAATGTCAGCCTCGAGTCTTTGCCTTTGTTGAGCCCTTTGCTAGAGGGCTTCCTGTGTCTGACTCCTTCTTCAGGTCTCAGCTTAAATAGCACCTCCAACTTAAGAGGAAAAGCTTGCCATCCTCCTTGGTCACACGATCATATTTCCCTGTTACAGTTTCTCCTTGGAACACATCACCATTTCAACTCCTCTTGTTTACTTGAGTATTGAAGTAGTTAGTTTATTGTGCCAACCTGGCTGATAAACACATGTGGGGTTAATTGAAAGGTGAAGAGATAAATGGCTCAGTGAGCCTCGCCTTTTGAGTTCTCGGGTCGCTTGCTTTCTGATGGTTGGACCTGGGTGCAGCTGCCTTAGGCAGTTCCCTGCTTCAGCTGGCAAGGCTCACTTCCTGCAAGACACCCTCAAGGAAAAGCCGCATAGACCTACCCCGATGCAACCCTGGGAGTTGGAGCAGCCGTGTGGAGACCCCTGCCAGTGCTGAGAAGCTTACACACTCACTGATTCGGCTTTCCTCCTGCAGTTGGCATCATAGTGTGTGTTTTGTGAGATGGAGGAGGACTTTGTGGATTGATGTTGGACATATAGGTTAATGATGGACTTGTGGGCTTGGGCAGCACGGGGTTGGGATGTTTTCTTGATGTGCACTTACCCTTTATATAAAACTTTCTCTTATACATGAGTTTTTGTGGATTTGTTTCTCTAAAGTACCCAGACTAATACAACTGTGATTGACTCTCTTTTCCTGGTTCAATGCCCCATATGTGCAGAGATAGTGATAATGTGCAGAGATTATAAAATGGCAGTCTATCGACTCAGTTTCTGCATACCTACCACTGAGCTAATCATTAGGTTACTAACCACAAGGTCAGCAGTTAAAGTCTATATCAACCGTTCCTCAGGAGAAAGATGAGGCTTTGGGCTCCCACAAAGATATACAACCTCAGAAACCCAATGAAGCGGTTCTACTCTGCCCTACACAGTCACATACATTGGAATCCATTTGATGGCATGGGTTAGTTCGTTTGCTGTGGGCTAAGGGTTTCACAGACGTTATGTCATTCAATCCTTTTAACAACCCCACATAACAAATCTTAACAACTCTTCTCCCACCATTTTACAAATAAGACCAAAGCTCAAAGAGTGAAAGAATTTACCTTAATGTTAATCTTTGTAGGTGACTGAGCCAAGATTTAAGCTCAACTTTTATGGCTTTTTTGGTTCCAACCTTTCTGTGTTTTTCTACAAGATCAAACTATTTCTATAGCCTACTGCTGTCAAGTTGACTTTTGATTGATAGCAGGCATGTAGGACACAGTACAACTGCCCCATAGAGGTTTCAGGGCTGTCATCATTATGAAAGCAGACTGCCACATCTTTCTGCTGAGGAGCAGCTGGTACACTCAAGCCACAGCCTTTGGGTTGGCAGCTGAGCACTAACTACTGTGACATGAAGACTGCTTATTTCTCTTAGAATGCAAAATTAATAAGACAAACTATGTTGATTATGCTCAGCACTGTGTTGCCTACTTTTTTATTGATTTTTTTTTATCTAATCCCAGCAAAAGCACCTGAGTAACAGGTCTCATGAACATCATTCCCATGTTACCAAAAAAAAAGAACTGAGGCTTAGAGGGAAGTCAGCAAAGGTGAGTCACCATGGAGAGAGGCAGGTCTGAGATTCAAACCCCAACTCTCCAGACCACAGACCATTAGGCTGTACCATCTCTAAACTGCCATTTATATTAAAAAATTAAAAATCCTCAGTAGCGCCTGGCTGGTAAGGGGTTAAGATTAGTCCTGGAGAACTAGTGAAGGAGCTCCATTGGTCTCCATGTATTCTTTCCCACCTCGAGTCACCTCATCAGAAAGAGAAGTGGCTTTATGTCAGTGGTCAGATGTTTCTCTAGCTGGTTACCTTGACAAGGAAGCCTGCTTTAAATGTTTTCTGCCCAGTGATCTTTGAACATCTCCTCCCCTTTTTGAATCACCCACTCAGGCCAAGTACTCCACTAAAGGCTTGTCCCCAGCTGTGGGCAGAAGCCAAGTTTGGCTGTGTGCACACCCCTGGGGATTATCTGAGCAGAGAGAACAAAAACACAGTTTCTTTTTCTATACCTATTGCAGACCTCATCCAACGGCACAAGGTAAGACAGAGGTGTGTGTGTGTGTGTGTGTGTGTGTGTGTGTGTGTGTGTGGGGGGTGGGGGGGCATGAAAAGTTAGTGGAATTTTTATATATATATGGAAAATTTTCTGGAGAGAGAGAGAGAATTTCTGTGTTTTAGTCCTCTTAGCACATTGTGAGATTAAATTCTTATATCTCAGTGCAGAATCTGGAATTTGTACCCATGATCAAGAACTGAGCCCCACTCCTTCTCTTTGAACTCTAATTCCAAAGGCCTTTTTATAAGGCTTGGGAGCACTATAAGTCAGGCATTGAGCCTCTAAGCACAAGATTAGTGATTCCAGCCTACCAGCTGGCCCATGGAAGAAACATGAGGTAATCTGGTCCCATAAAGATTTACAGGTTGGAAACCCTTTATAGGGTTGCTATGGGTCATCAACTAAACGACAATGAGCTTAACTATGTCATGGGTGTGTCTGGTTGGTACAAAGTTGCCTTTTGATTAGTAATCAAAGTTTTGCCATTCAAACCCACCCAGAGGGATCTTGGAAGAAAGCGAGTGATCTGCTTCCAAAAAACAAAGTTTTGAAAGGCCTTTAGCGCAGTTCTGCTCTGGACACATGGGTAACCATGTGTTGAATCAACTCAATGGGGACTTTAAAAATTTATCCAAAGAGATGGTCCCTGGCAATAATATTAATAGAAGATCAGAAATTTTATATTTCTTCATTTCTTTCTTATCTGTGCTAAATGCTTTACAAAGGATGTCACTCCACAATGGATTAATGTATGTATTGTGATAAGAGCTATATGAGCCCCCAGTAAAATGGTTTAAAAAAAAAAAAGATGTCACTCATTCATCAGCAAAATTCTAAGAAGTAGGTGCTGCTGGGACAGATTACCCAATAATGAGGTAAGTAGATGTGGTAAAACTGGTCACTACAGATTAATGAATAAACACACTTAAGTCTGTACTTATCTTGCTTACTGGATCATCCAACACTGGCAGGGACTGTATATAGAGAAAGAGGCTTTGATTCTGTAGGAAGGGGCTGTCGGGTTGGGAGGGAGCAAAGTGTCAACCAGACCTAGAAGCAGACTCTTTGGTGTGAAATGGTTCCTTAATAATAAGCACAAATTAATAAGCACAATTAATAATTAATTAATAAGCACAAATAAGTGCATGTTTACCTTGCCCATTGGGTAATCCAACAGGATTCTGCCAATATTTACATAGTTCTTTTTACAGAAAAGTTAAGTAAATTGCCCCGAGTTATATCGAGGGATAAAGCCCTGTTTAAACACTCGGGTGCCAACAGAAAGGTTTGGCAGTTTGAACCCACCAACTACTCTGAATGGGGAGGGGTGTGACATCTGCTTCTGTAAAGAGTTACATCTTTGGAAACTCTACTTGGGTGGGGTGGGGTGGGGTGGGGTAAAGTTCTACTTTGTAGTATGATAAATCAGAATTGACACACAGCAATGTGTTTGGTTTGGGTTGTTTGAGTCCTAAAGTGATGGTCTCTGCTACTAACAGTCATCCTCAACTGGGCACTGTGCTTAGTGCTCTTGTGATGCAACATACAATAAATTTGCTTTGCAACCACATGTACAAGATGATGCCAAAGCAGTTACTTCTTTATTTGATCAAAAGGAGTGAACCAATTTCCTTTTATTTCTCTCTCTCTCTCTCTCTCTCTCTCTCTCTCTCTCTCTCGGTCTGTTCTTTAGTCAGTTACTAAGGGATTATTTGCACTGTTCTTGGAAGAAATAGCAAGTTGCTATTTTAAGGAAGGACCTAAGGATACGTATATGCTTCTGTATATAAAAATGTACACACAATTCAGACATGTTATCAGGAGGGAGCAGTCTCTGGGAAAGGGCAGCGTGCTTGGTAAAATAAGGGCCAGTGATAAAGGGGAAGTCATGCCACGAGATGGAGCGACACTCTCAGGTTCACTGGCCTAGAGTCAATTCGGACTCATGGCGACCCTAGAAGACAGAGTAGAACTGTCTCTGTGGGTTTCCAAGACTAACTCTTTACAGGAGGAGAAAGTCTCATCGAGTGCTCCACTACATTACCAGGGTCCTTGGATTGACACAGTGACTGCAACGATCGGCTCAAGCCTAAAAAGACCTGTGAAGATGGCACAGGACCAGGCAGCATTTTGATTCTCTTGTACATAGGGTCGCTGTGAGTTGGAACCAATCAGATGACATGTAACAAAAATAGCAAGAGTCGGGAGTGTTCATTTTGCATCAGTTCTTGCCTGTGGGTGGAGAGTTGTTAAAATAATAACAGAGAGGGCTGGATTTTAGAACCAATTCTCTTGGGCTTGTGACCTAGATCAGGAATGTTAATCCCAAATGTACACAGTATCTGGGTAGGTGTAGTCACTGGAAAAGCAGGTAGGTGTAACAAAATAGGGAGAGGTCGGGACTGTGTCAAGTTGGAAAATATTCCATGTGAACAAAGCAGTCATTTCTCACCTGCAGCCAATTGAGGCCAAGTTGAAATAAAGGCCTCGTATTGCCCCTACAATTTTAAGAGAAGTCTTTAGGTGATATTTTTAATGACAGCTTCCAAATTATAAATGTTAGTAATTCAAATTGTTCCTCTAAAACCTGAGAGGCAAATAAAACCCTTAGGGCCAGGTCTGGGCCATTTAATATCTTAGGATCTTTCTAGTCCCAAAGTGCTCTGATTTAAACAAAAAAAAAATTAGTACTACTGATTAACATGTACTGAGGAGGAAAGAGACATCTTTTAATTTACGCGGCCCAAGGATTTGGTGCTGATAAGCCATGTTGAAAAGATGAGCTGTTCCTACCTCCTGCCTTTCTGCAGACAGTGACCAGGAGTGTATTAGCAACACACAGCAGAGTTCTGAAAGTAACATCAAAAATTTAATTGGGGTGAGGTTTTCTCCCCAGTATTATACCTTTATTTATTGTTTAGGTTTTATTGGCATATAATTCATATATCATAAAATTCAATAGTTCAATCACATCCAAATGGGTTGTACAATCATCACCACAATCACTTTTAGAACATTTTCCTCATTCTTGTGCTCATCATTATTAGCTCTCCATTTCCCCCCAATTTCCCCTGTCATACTCTTGAGAAATTATTAATCCAGTTATTCTTTCTATAGATTTACCTATCCTGGATTTCACATACAGAAAATATCTTCTTAAGCTAATAGCAGTAACAAAGTTAAACATATAAAAATCTCAAAAGAAAAGAAAGCAGAAAATATTAAACACTAGAACAAATTGAAAATGGATCGGAGAGGAGATGAGCCAGTCAGGGTGCGATGTAACAAGGATGAAAAATACAACTTTCCTCTGGTTCCTAAATGTTTCCTCCCTGTTCCCACTACCATGACTCGAATTCGACCTTGCAAGTCTGGCTAGACCAGAGGATGTACACTGGTACAGATAGGAACTGAAAATCCAGGGAATCCAGGGCGAATGAGCCCTACAGGACCAGTAGTGTGAGTGGCGAAACAGGGAGGGTAGAGGGAGAGTGGGTAGGAAAGAGGGAACCAATTACAAGGAACTATATGTGACCTCCTCCCTGGGGGACAGACAACCGAAAAGTGGGTGAAGGGAGACGTCGGACAGGGCAAGATATGACAAAATAACAATTTATAAACTATCAAGGGCTCATGAGGGAGTGGGGAGCGGGGAGGGAGGGGAAAAATGAGGACCTAATGCCGGGGGCTTAAGTGGAAAGAAAATGTTTTGAGAATGATGAGGATAATGAATGTACAAATGCGCTTTACACAATTGATGTGTGTATGGATTGTGATAAGAGTTGTATGAGCCCCTAATAAAATGATTTTTTAAAATAAATAAATAAATAAAATGGATCAAAAGGGAGATCAAATGATAAGTTGTCAAACCTAACTACATCTGCCACAATCCACTTTCCAATGCGCTGTGCACGACAGGCAGACCAGTCACATCTCTGGTCGATGGTCAGAGGGGACGCACCAGAGGCTTTTAATGCAATCAGTTTGCAATCACCTGCTAACCTAAACTCAAAATCCTCGCAGACAGAGTAGAACTTCCCATATGGGTTTCTGAGGCTGTAAATCTTTACAGAAGCAAAAAGTCTCATCTTCCTCCCACTGTAGATGATGGGTTCGAACTGCCAAACTTGCAGCCTACGCTAGACGTCACAGAGGCTCGCTGAGTTGAAACCCACTCAGCAGCAGTGAGTTTGGTTATGTTTAGGAGCCTGAAGGTTAGAAGTTTTCATTCACTCAGCCGTGCTGTCAATCACAGGGTTGGTGATCCAAAATGACCAGCTGCTCCATTGGATAAGGGAAGAAGAAGGGACTTTCTACAGCTTCAGAAACGCACAGGAGCAGTTCTACCCTGTCCTACAGGGTCACTGTCAGTGGCATCTATTCAATGGCAGTGAGTCTGGGTTTGGCTGTTTGCTTTGTTTTCCTTAGGATAAAGATGAGGCTGTCTGCTCCTGTAAAAATGTATAGTCTCGGGGACTCTGTATAAGGTCGCTATGAGTCCTAAGTGACTGATGACAGTGGAATGTTTGATGTCGTTCTGTGTGGCTAGGGAGGTCTCATGTTGGATGTATGTATCAGTATCTGGCATGGAAAAAAGTTTCCATTTCATATGACAGCTCTGATAGATTGGTAATGGTGCCGGGGAGACCATCTGAGGGAAGTCCCCAAAGCTACATCCGAGACCCATTGGGGAAGGTGGTGGGATATTAGTAGTGTCTGCCCTGAGCACTAAAAACAAACAACAAACAAACCCAAAAAAATCCCTTATCATTGAGTCAATTGTGATTCATAGTGACTTTGTACTTATAGAAGAGTTGAATTACCCCCATGGGGTTTCCAAAGCTATACTCTTTTTTAAAAATCATTTTATTGGGGGCTCTTACAGCTCTTACCACAATCCATACATGTATACATTTTGTCAAACACATCTGTACATATGGTGTCATCATCTTTTTCAAAACATTTTCTTTCTACTTGAGCCCCTGGCATCAGCTCCTCATTTCCCCCCTCCCTCTTCCACTCTCCATCCCCCATGCCCCCTTGATAAGCTTTACTCTTCTAGAAACTGACTGCCACTCTTTCTACCCCAGAGTGGTTAGTGGATTTGAACCACTGAACTTTCAGATAGCAGTCCACTGCTTAATTACTGCACCACCCAAACTCCTTTTGCCCATAGTAAATGGGGGCTGTATACAAGGGGCCCTCAAAAATTTTGGAAAATCTATCATCTTCCAATTCTATTTTTCTATGAACTTTTTGAAAACCCATTGTCTTTATTATTAGTGTCTTTATTGTCTCAAGTGGCAAAACCCAATCTCAGGCAAAGGAGAAAATGTGGGCCCGCAGGATACCAGGGAAGATGGCACTAAGAGTGGAGCTGGGATATCATGGCTTCAAGAACGATATGAGCTAAGGACTTGAAAGCTTGCAGGATGCTCTCTCCCCCTCATCTCCATGTCTCTCTGTACCCCAGTTTTATTCTCCCATGCACAGGGGCTTTGTCCACAGGACATTTCCAAAGGTGTACATTTTATGGCTTCTACCAGAAACAGACTGCTGTATACAGTCTTTGGTGCCCACCACAAAAATGTTGCAGAAGAAGTATGACTGCTCTAGTTTGGGTTCAAAAATCCTGGCGAATGACTGTTTGGCCCAGCCTGGTGCTCAACCCTGGGCCAATCCACTTTGGTCAGGGGGTTGGATCATCTAAAGCTTGGCAGCTCCTGGCCACATCTGATTGCACTTGATGGTAGACAAGGCTCTGGAGCAAGGGGATAAAGACATTCAAAAGGGTCAGTTTCTACCCTGGGGGGGTTGGCCCCATACATGCCATCCGGGATTTCAATCCTAGGGGACACAGGGAAAGGGAAGACATGCCTTCCAGGAAGGTTGTCAATGATATCAGCTACTGATCTACCTGCCCAGTACTTCTGCTTGTAGTCCCTCATCTGGGGACATTCACTTCAGTGGAGATTCTCCAAGTTTGCCCTGGAGTTGATTTGTGTGGGGGAAGGCCAGCCCCCACAACTAATCGCGGGTTTGATAGGCGCAATTGTATGGTTAACATCTATATATAGATTATAATAAAGTCATAGAGAATAAGGAGAGATAGAAGAGAGATGGAAATATTGGAGTCAGACACATTTCATGGTAGCATGCTCACCTCAGGCCCACTCAGTGGTCCATGTGGAGATGGGAGACAAGAGGGCAAGAGAGAAGGGGAGGGGAAGGAGGACAAGGGGAGAAGGGACAGGGGAGCAAAGATGGGGGAGAGAGCTAGGGGGAGAGAGGGACCAGGAACCAGGAGAGAGAGAGCTCTTTATTGCTAACCCAGGCTTATATATCTTTGGCGGGGGCATGCAAGCCCACTAATTACAGGTAAAGGCATACGTCACAGAAAGGGGTTGCACTATAGGTTATACAGCAATAAGAGGGGGACAATCTACAGGTATACATGCAATAGGAAAGGGAGGGATTGGGAGCACACATGTGACAAGATGGGCAGATCCTAGATTCAGGAAGGCAGCTTAATTTTGGATGTCACTTTGCAGGTTGGACCTGTTCTCTGACTCTCCATGGAAACCATTATTAGTAGGGTGTGAACCCCACCTACTGTGGACCACACTGATGGCCGCAAGCCTTCAGGGAGAAGTAGTCCATTGTCCTTAAAAGCAGGGAGCAAGCCCCACCTGTGGTGGGACCAGACAGTGGCTTAATGCCTTCAGAGAGAATATCTCTAAGCATCTGACCTCCCACCATGTGCTGGCAAACAGCCTCTGATGTTTGGCATATCTTTGGGGGAGACAAAGCTGGGGGAAAGTCTTTTTATATCCCACAGATTGGAATCTGGATGGCCCCACTTGTACTCCAGAAACTTTTCAAGATATAATTGTACTCCAGAAGGTTTTCAGTGAATCTTTGGGGCAATAAATTATCAGGCTTTTCTTTTGACGTGCTTCTGGGTGGACTTGAGCCTCTTACCTCTCAGTTCACAGCCAAGTTCACTGCACTACAATTCCCACTGAAATCAATAGGTTGTGTCCAAATTCTGGTGCTGAAACAAACTCTGGCAATTAAGCAGCAACAGGCCTTCCTTTTGTGGAGCTAATGACTGCTGAGTGATCAATTTACTGGGCATCTCGTTCCAAAGGAGGTGGTGACCTGAGAATTCTCTTCCTGTTGCCTGAGATTGCCCCATCATGCAGTGGCTGATGAAATTCCGGGTTGTCTGGACCATCCACAAATCCTGTCACAGCTTCCAGCCTGCCCTTCAGCACCTGCACTGCGGGTCTTCATCAGCAACTAGAGCCCAGCAATGGAGTGACCACGATACACCTCTGGAATTTAACTTTGCAAGGGATGTGATGGACTACTGGACTCAAATGGAAAAGGTGAGGAGTCATCCTTTTCGGGGTGTGGAGCACAAATACCCTCATGGCCTCATTTTCTTCCTACTAGGCAGAGGATAGCGAACCCAAGGACAGCTTCTGCCTACATTTATCAGTGACATGGAAGAAGGTAATATTTTGGGTTTGATTCCCAGACTCGGCAGTTCCTCACTTCTCTGAGCCTCAGTACTTTCATGTGTGAAACAGGAATAACCCAGGCTCTTATGGAATCTCTTATAATAAACAAGACATAGGGGAAAGGAGTGGCTACACCAAGGTGCTCAAACGTAAGAATGAGGGTGAGGATGGTTTCGGGGTTGGGTGGTATTTCGCTCTGTTTTCATAGGATTGCTATCAATTGGAACCAACTTGACGGCACCTAACATTACAACAGCAGGTGAAAGTATCTGGTACATAGAGGGTGCAAATACGAAGTTCTAATCACAAGGTCAGCACAAATTCATGTTAGTCTTCACTTTCAACTAATGGTACTTTAAGTGCAATAGGAACTTGGACTTGGTGTCCAGACATACACAGAGGGAGGAAGTCCTTGTGTAAGTGATCATTTGACATATTGGCCTAAGCTGTATCATCAACCTTCCTGTGAGGATTGTAAATCTACCTTGAGTCCTTGCTATCAGCTACCTATTTATGTGTGGCTTTAAAGTATGTGCAAAGAAACTGAATCTTGTGGCCTCTAGAAGTCTCCATGCAGAAAAATTCAAATGATTTATTTATATACTTCCACTCGGAGCTGGGTAGACATTGGGTTGTATATCTAGTCACCAATGTCCACAGTGTAAAAACTGGCTCAATATTAACCTGATAGAGGAGATAATTCACCTGAGGTGGAATCAGAGATTTAATATAATTTCTAGGTTGCACATAAACATGTATTCGTATATTATTTATTATTCAAAGCTTAAATACATTTTATGAGAACTTCCTCTCCACCAACTTTGTTCTCATTTTTCTCTGAATTTCCATTATAGCCCTGTGTTAGGCTGAGTTTTCTAGAGAAACAAAACCAGTGACACTCAAATGCATAAAAAAAGAACTTTTAGATCAAGAAAGAAATGTGTGATAGTCTGGGTGGGCTAGAGAAACAAATCCATGGACACACATATGTGTATAAGAAAGAGATTTATATACTGAAAGAGATTTATATATTGAACATTGAGAAAACATCCCAGCCCAGTCCAGATCAAATCCATAAGTCCAATATTAGCCCATATGTGCGATACCAATCTATAAAGTCCTCTTTAGACTCACAAAACACATGCAATAAAGCCAGATGCAGGACGATCTCAAGCCAGTGAGTAGAAAGTCTTTGGGTCCAGTGCCATTGTAAGCATCTAAGCATCTCAGTGCTAGCAGAGGTCTCTCTGTGACTTCTCCAGCTTCCGAGGTCTGGTTGCGTCCATATGCTTGTCTTCTGCAATGTCTCCCAGGAATAGCAGAGAGAGAGGTGTCTTCTGCCTCCAAGGAGGAAGTACCAGATTTCCCAGAATTCTCAGAAGACCATGCCCACACAGAAGTCTCATTGGCTATCTCCAGACTGTCAGCCTAGACTCCACCCCTACACTCTTAATCTTTAAATTGACACCAGATTAGGTAATGACCACAAAGTGTCTATCAAAGAAATAGCCCAGCCCAATCCAACTCAAGTCCATGGATCAGATGCTATCAGGAGACCCCTCCAGACTCCCACAGCTGCCAGTCAAGGAAGCTGGAAGGCAAAGCAGGAAACTGGGAGATCATATGCCAGTGGAAGCAGAATGACATAGATGTAAAGTCGACAGGAACATCATAGGGCACTGAAATCTCCCAGGCAGGCGACATGGACTGCCAGTCACATGGGCTGCCAGACACCAGATCCAAGCAAACAGGAAAGAGAAGGGCAAGGGAGGGACCAGTTCTGCTCCACATCCCATTTAAATAGGCCACATCCACAAAGAGACATCAGTAGGTTGTGTCATGATTGAGAGGTTGGACTCCACTGATATCTTCTGATCGGTGCACCAAGTTGACATAAAACCTAACTAGCACAGCTCATCCCTTGTTAACTCAGCATTTGGAAACAATTCTTTAACCATGGGTAAGACAATAATAAAATGTCCAACCAAAGACAATAATAAAAATGTATTTGTGACAACCATGATACACCTTACACATGCATACGAATGAAAACACAGTAACTCGTTTACATCTTCTATTTTATAAGTGAACAAAACAAAAAAATTTTGGTGCCTAGCAATTGCAGTTCTGTGAACAATCACCAATACCTAATCCTATAATCCTATCAACCTTGTCCACCTCTCTTCTCAGACCCATCAGGAAAAGATAAAACTATTCAGATAAAGCTTGCCTTAGTCCACTTATTTGAAACTAAAGATACCTATGAATTAGGGTGTATCTCAGAAATGTTATGTCATTGGGGGGGGTCACCCTCTTGAAGCTGCGGCATATGTTTTTTTGGTTTGGGGGGTATGAAAACCATGACTGATGGATCTATAGAGTCAGCAAGTGGAATCAGGGTTTGGGGGGAAGTGGGACAAATGAGAAGCTGATACCAAGGGCTCAAGTAGAAGGCAAATGTTTTGAGAATGATGATGGCAATAAATGTACATGTGTGCTTGGCAAGGAGTGGATTGAGTTAAAGTTTTTTTGTGCCAACCTGGCCAATAAACACATGTGGGGTTAACTGAAGGGTGGAGATATATATAGCTTGTTGAACCAAGCCTTTCGAGTTTTCAGGTCTCTTGCTTTGTGATGGTTGAACCATGGTGAAGCTGCCTTAGGCGTTTTCCTGTTTCGGTTGCAAGGCTCACTTCCTGCAAGACATTCCCAAGGAGAAGCCACAGGGACCTACCCGGAGACAGCCCTGGGTGCTGGAGCAGCTGTGTGGAGACCCCTGCCAGCGCTGAGAAGCTAACAGGTTCACTGATTCAGCTTTCCTCCTGCAGTCGGCATCATAAAGTGTGTTTTGTGAGATGGAGGAGGACTTTGTGGATTGGTGTCGGACATATGGGTTAATGTTGGACTTGTGGACTTGGGCAACACTGCTTTCGGATGTTTTCTTGATGTGCACTTAACCTTAATATAAAACTCTCTCTTATACATGAGTTTCTGTGGATTTGTTTCTCTAAAGTACCCAGACTAACACAGTAGTTTTATCCCCATTTTCCAGATGAGAAAACTGAAGTTTGAATGGTTTAAAGAAAATGCAAGGAATAGTATATAACTAACGAAGTAAAGGAACAGACTCAGAGCCCAGACTGTCTATTTCTATAATCTATGTTATTAACCATAATGGTTTCTTTTAACTTGGTTTGATTCTATGATAAAGCCAAATGTCCCTGATTTCATAGTGCTTTTCCCTCATTCCCAGAACAGAAGTATGGTTAAGAACTCTTAAATCATAAGATGGATAAAAAGGCAGGAGGAAGGAGATGATGTTATCATGCTTGCCAGTCTTATCTTCCTTACTAATTTGTCATGCCAATTAGTAATACCAGTTCCAGAAAATTTACCTGTGCTCATGCAGAACCTGTACATAAACTCAGAAGCATTCATTAAAACAAAACAAAAGGATACTGCATGGCTTAAATATGGTATCTGTCAAGGTGTCAGGGTTTTTTATCCTTCTGCCAGACTTATTCAATCTGTGTGGCAAGCAAAAAACATGAGATGCTGGACTATATAAAGAACACAACGTCAGAATTTTAGTAAGACTAATTAACAACCTATCTTATGCAGATGACATGACCTTCCTGGCTGAAAGTAAAGAAACCTTACAGCTCTTACTGAAGAAGATAAAATATTTCAATATAGGTTCCTCACTATAAAGAAAACAAATATCCTCACAACTTGATCGATAAGAAACATCATGATAAATGAAAAAAAGATTGGCGTTTTCAAGATTTCATTTTAGTTGGATCCACAATCGACACCCATAAAAGCAGCAATCAAGAAATTAAATGATGTATTTTTTGCCTTGGGCAAATCTGCTGCAAAAAAAGCCAAACCAAACCCACTCCCATGAGTCAAGTCTAAAAGTTCTCTTGAAAGCAAAATGTCATTTGAGGTCTAAGATAATATTTTCAATCACTGTGTTAGTCTGGGTTGACTGGAGAAACAAATTCATAGACACTCATATGAGTATTAGAAAGAGCTTTATATAAAAGAGCAATTGTATATTGAGAAAACTTCCCAGCCCAGTACAGATCAAGTCCATAAGTCCAACATTAGCCCATGTGTCTGATACCAATCTATAAATTCCTCTTCAGACTCACACAAACCACGCAATGATGCCGAATGCAGGAAAATCACGGGCCAGTGGGTGGAGAGACTTGTGGATCCAGTGGCAGTGGAAACGTCTCAGTGACTCCTCCAGTAGTTCCATGTGTCTTGTCATCAGGAATACGAAGCAGAGAGTGGGTGTGTATCTGGCCTCCAGTGACTATTGATCTCCGTGGCATCTCCAAATGAGGTCATCAAGCTGCGACCTGATTGACAGGCTAGACTCCACCCCTTCGCAAGTGGACACCAGATTATGTAACTACCGAAATCACCTCATAGGCACACAAAAGCTGAATAATGAATATGGAAGACCTAGGAAGAATTGATGCCTTTGAATTATGATGTTAGCATAGAATGTGAATATATCATAGACTGTCAGAAGAACGACCACGTTTGTTGTAAGGTAGCACAGCTGCTTAGAAGCAAGGATTGCAAGACTTCTTCTCAAGAATGTTGAACATTTTATTAGGAGGAACCAGTCCATGGAGACAAACATAATGCTTTATAGAGCATCGTCAAAAGAGACCTTCAAGGAGATGGATTAGCATAGTGGCTGAAACAACTGGGATTGTGAGGATGGTACAAGACCAGGAAGTGTCTTACTCTGTCAGAACGACTCAATGGCAACTAACAACAACTTAGTTATGAACTCACCCCCATATTTAACTAACGATTAAATAACACTTGTTTAATATAATGCACCCACAAAACTGAATCTATAGGTAGCATCATGGTAGGTGGAGAAAATGTTGGAGTTGTCAGGAGATTTTGTCTGGCTTGGATCCACGTTCAATGCTCATGGGGGAAGGCAGCTACAGTCATGATGTCAAAGGACACATTGCACTAGATGGATCTATTGCGCAAGATCTCTTCAGAGTGATGAAAAGCAAGGGTGCTAGTTTAAGGACTAAGGGGGGTTGGCCCAAACCATGGTATTTTAAATGGCCTCACATGCATCTGAAAGTGGGATATTGAATAAAGAAGAAGTTATGCATTTGGAATGTGGTGATTGGGAAGAATATTGAAGGTGCCATGGACTGCTGAAAGAACAATCGCCCTGTTTTGGAAGAAGTAGGGTCAGAATGCTCCCTTGAGGCAAGGATGGCAAGGCTTCATCTTGCACGCTTTGGATATGTCATTGGGAAAGACCAGTCCCTGGAGAAAGGCATCATGCTTGTGGAGTGGAGGGGCAGTAAAAACGAAGAAGACCCTCCAGGAGATGGATTGGCACAGAAGCTGCAACAATGGGCTCAGGCAGGGAAACCACTGTGGGAGTGCCACAGGGGCAGGCAGCGTGTTGTTCTGGTGTGCAGAGAGTCACTCTGAGTCGGAACACAATCAGTAGCACCTCACAACAATAACAACATAAATAACACGGACGTTCATACATACTGCACATAAGAAACTAACACTAGGGGCTGTGTGGTTTGCAAAAAGGTAGTACATCCATTATTTGCATAAAGGTACGATTTCCCGAAAGAATGCCAGTCTTTCTTGGGTTTTATATCACCATTCCCAGACATCATCAATTTCTCCATTTCTACAAATCTCTCCTTCCCGTCAGCAGCGCCATTCCATTCATGTTAATTCTTACACTTCTGATCTATTTGGCTTGTTCTAACGGCCCTGGTCATGTTCAGTAAATGAGATCCATTTAGTGATTTAAACAGTGCCTGGCATCTAGTAGTCCTTCAAAGACGCTTATAACTTTGTAAAAAAAAAAGTACATTAATTTTGATATCTGCTTTACAAGAATCACAGAACTTGATGTCACTCAAGGAAAAGACTCTCCAGGGATCATCTTACGGTACCCTACTCTTACTTTCTAGACTTTCACTAATAAGTTAAGGAGCCTGCATGGCATAAGCAGTTTGTAATTGTCTGCTAATCTAAAGACTGGAGGTTTGACCCCCACCTACCAGCCCTGCAGAAGGAAGACAAGGCCAACGGCTTCTGTAAAAATTATAGCTCCAGGAACCTTGTGACCTAGGTTTATTTTGTAGCACATAAGGTCTCTGAGTCAGAATCAGGTCCACAGTGATAAATTTGTGGTGCTGGTTTTTCCTTTAATTTACATAGGAAATCATCCATGACTTCCCTTTCAACAAAGTTTAAGGAGGTTTTTGTGGCATAGTTGGTTACCTATTGGCCTGCTAATCTCAACGTCAGTAGTTCAAACCCACCAGTTGCTCATTCCTTTTTTTTTTTT
>NW_022103901.1:24357070-24358739 GCF_000313985.2 Echinops telfairi | reverse complement strand
GTGAGCTCCTCCATTGTCTCTTCCCACAAGCATAGTCCATTTGATTTCTGTGTGCTCCATTTGCACAAGCCCATGTGTACAGTTACCCTTTTGTGTTGTTGATAAATAGTGTTTGCTACGAACAAGTTGTTCGTTTTGCAAAATTCTATCATGTGATTTCCAGCTTTGTTTCTATCAGCAAGTCTATGTTTTCCAGGGACTGTACCTTCTTCTTTGTCTCCAAATCTTTCATTCCAATCAACAATAATTATCAATGCATCTTGATTACATGTTTGATCCATCTCTGACTGAAGTCATTGGTAGAATTCAACTACTTCATCACTAGCTTTGGGGGCATCAATTTGAATCATAGTTGTGTTGATCCAATTTCCTCAAAGGTGGACAGATATAATCCTATCACAGGTAGCATTGTAGTTCAAGATAAATGTCCTTTTGGGCAATGAATGCCATGCCTTCCTCTTGATTATGTTATTCCTGGCATAGTAAATCATAAGATGTTCTGACTCAAAATGACCAATACCAATCCATTTCCGCTCACTAATACCTAAGATATCAATCTTTATGTGTTCCCTCTCATTTCTGACCACTTCCAATTTTCCTAAATTCATACCTCACGCACTCCAAGTTCCAATCATTAGCAGATTTTTGCAACTGTTTCTCCTTTCGTTGAGTCATGCCCCAGCAGCCAATGTAAATCCCAAAATTCTCCACTCCCACAAGCTGCACCTCACTTACATTGCAAAGGTTGCTGGGAAATTAGCTCCTCCTCAGTCACATTTTGAGTGCCCTCCCACCTGAGGGGCGCAGCATCTGGCAATGTTCTGCTCCCACTCATTAAGCCTTCAATAGCTGACCATGTTTTGAAGCTATGAATAAGGTTTTCAGCGGCTCCTCCTTGCATAGAGGGGAACCCAGTCCTCTTGTTGTCTGTTCTCAGTCTGGAAGCTCTGTTCACTGGCATTTAAATACCAATGACATAGGTTCCAGCCTCACAGCAACACATGAGTCACCACAGTATGACAAACTGACAGACAAGTGGTGGCTTTTCTTAATACAAAGAGGTACTCTTCCTAGAGATTTTTTGAAAATCTCTGGAAAAGAATGCAAATTATATTATTGCTGACTAGAAGCTATTGTCATTTATTTTTAAATAGAAGTATTTGAATCTCAACTTTCATTGTGCTGAAGATCATGACAAAACAAATGTGGTAAACAATAAACTCTTAGGTGGGATCAAATTCATAAAGAATCATCTTATGAAACCTAGATAACTTACCTATTTTTTCCACTTTTCTGCCTTTCAAACATATTTTATTTCGTTATTACCAAGGAGTAGTTACTTAATATTTGTTTTAAAAGGTGGTATTGATGTATAATTTATACATATCGCCTCAGAAACTTCTTTCCACCTCTTAGTCAATTTCCACGCACTCCTAGCCTGGGCTACAGGAAACCCCTGATCTGCTTTCTATCATTAAAGATGACGTTTTTCTTTCCTAGGAATGAAATGGAATAAAACATAGAAATGGAATAAAACAGGATACATATTTTTGTTTATTTTTATATTTTGATTTCTTTTACTCGGCATACATTTTTAGATATATTCCTATTGTCTTTTACATTAACAGTTCATTCCTTTATATCTAGGAGTTAATTATTGAACTTTTTT
>NW_022103901.1:24348377-24356322 GCF_000313985.2 Echinops telfairi | reverse complement strand
AAATAGTGCATAACTAACTAGTCATAAATACTTGCTCATATTATTTAATCTGTGGGGCAAGGATTTTTTTTTCATTATTCTGAATTTCTATGTCTATGCAAATATATAACCCCAAATTGTGTTGAGTCTACTCTGCTGGATGGCGTCCTCATTTTTGTCAGAGTAGAACTAGGCTGCCACAGCTTGTCAAGGCTAATTTTTTAGAAGTCGATCACTGGGCCTTACTTCTGAGGAACTTCTGAGTGGTTTTGAACCACTGACCTATTGGTTAACAGCTGAGTATGTTAATCATTTGTTACACACAGATTTATATATACGCTTTTATCTCTGAATTTTGTTCCTGTCTTCTAAGGCAAATGTAAGGGATCATGATTGTACAACATGGGGAAAAAAATGTCTTGATAAATTCACCCCCACCCCCACCCCCAAAGTGTCAAAGTTTGCTTTTGGAGAGTGACATTGCAGTGAGGAAGCTGAAGTATATTTCTCTGTCTACTTCAGAAGCTTCTTCATGGCCTGAAAATTTATTCTGAACATTTTATGCTTTGGATCTTTTAAAAATAGATCTTTTAAAGAAAACATTCGCTTTAGAAAACATTCATTCAAGGTAAACATTCATTTAGAAAACAAGAAAGTTGATTTAGACAATAAAATGACAATTGATCAAAGAGTTTTAAAACATATATATGTCTACATGTCTCTCATTTACCAGTGTGTCCTGGTGGCCTAAGACCAGTCTAATGAGACTTTAGTAAATATCTACTGAATTAATGAATGAATAATATTGCTACTTTAATTTCAACTATTATTTGAATATCTTGCTTTTAACCTAATTTTATCATATGAGCATTTTTATTGCGAAAAAAGTAATGCCTTTATTGGTATACTATATTTTATCATTCGGAGCACCATAATTTTTAAAACTAATTCCCTCTATTTAAGAAATTAAATGACAGTAATAATATTATTATTGCCTTATAACAGTGCCTGACATGCAGTAGGTCCTTTCATCTCATTGTACTTAAGACCAAGCAAGGTAAATGTGATAAACAATAAACTCATAGATGGGTTCAAATTCATAAAGCATCATCTTGTTAATTGCTAAAGACAAAATGGGTGCATAAGCAAATGTGGTGAAGAAAGCGGATGGTGCCTGGCTGTTAAAAGATGTAGCATCTGGGGTCTTAAAGGCTTGAAGTGAAACAAGTGGCCATCCAGCAGAGAAACAACAAGCCCACATGGAAGAAGCACACCAGTCTGTGCAATAATGAGGTGTCATCAGGACTGGGTAACAGGCACCAGAAGACCCTTAACAAACAAACAAACAAGCAAACAAAAACATATGGTTGAGAATGAGAGGGCTCAGAGCAGAGACCCAAAGCCCTTCTGTAGACAATGGAACATCCCCCACAGAGGTGTCACAGGGAAGGAATGAGTCAACCAGGGTGCAGTAAAGCACCAATGAAACAGACAATATTCCTCTGGTTCCTTGAGGCTTCCTCACCCCCCACTATCATGACCCGAGTGATGCCTCTCATTTCAGACTAGATTGGAGCATGTGCACAGGTATATATAAGAGATAAGAGCTCGCGATTCACAAAACACAGGAGCAGGAAGGGGAATAGCAATACTAGAAGGGTAGGGAGAAAGGGGGTGGGGCAGGGGAGGAAGGGGGAACGGAGTATAATGATCTACACATAATCACAACCCCCGCCCTCCAGGGGGAAGAACAACAGAAACCATGGGGGAAGGGAGACAGCAGTCGGTGTGAAATATGAAAATAATACAAATGTATATCAAGGGGTCAGAAGGATGGTGGGGGAAAGGAGGGGGAAAGGGGAGCTGGCACCAAGGTCTCAATAGAAAGTGTCTAGAGAAGACTGATGGCCACATAGGGACACATATGCCTGACACAACTGATGTATGGATTGTACTGAGAGTTGTAAGTGCTCCCGATAAAATGATTTTTTTTAAAAAAGAATCATCTTATTCATTAATTACCTAGATAAATTACCTGTTTTTCCAATTCCCAAGCACCTACTGTATGTCAGGCACTGTCATGAGCACTTCACTCATTTAATTAACTCATTTCGATTTTTTTCCTACCCTATTGGCCATATTACTGTTCCCATCCCAGACATGAGAAAACAGTCCTGCGGTCCAGATGGAACTAAGACAGACATTTTGGAGAACAGAATTTCAATTTTTCAATGAGTCACATGAAAGTTGTTCCCCCCACCACCACCACCCCAAGTTTTATTGGCATGTAACTTACATATCATATTATTCAATTGTTTGATCATCCGATGATTATATGGGTTTGGGGACAGGGGCTGGGGATAGCCACAGTAGGCTAAAATTGGTGGGATCCCATCCCACTTCCAACTTTTCTTGGCTCTTTAAGTAGCCCTTGGGTTATGCCTACACTGGAATGTGACTGTGTCAGTACATGGATGAATTAAGTATTCTCCTCTTAGGGAGCGAGTAACAGGTTTTGTCTGATCTTGACCAGGACGGCAAGAGAGCTTCCAGCCCAGCACTGTGGTGGGTGAATAGCAAAGGGGATGAAGTGAAGTGGAGCTTCACAGAGCTGACAGACCTAAGCTGCCGAGTAGCCAATGTCTTCTCACAGACCTGTGGCCTGAAGCAGGGAGATCACCTGGCTGTGATTCTGCCCCGAGTGCCTGAGTGGTGGCTCGTGACTGCGGGCTGCATACGAACAGGTGAGTGCCTCCGGGGACCCTGATGGGTCTCAGGGTTGAGCTAGAGTTTTAATCTCACCTCCTTGTGCTGGGGCGACAGAGCAAGCCTCCCTGCCTTTTGGAATTAGCCATCCATTCAGGGAGAAAACATCTTCTCTTTCCCTACTTCCTTTACTGTGACCATTCCCTTTTTCATCGGGCTCACAAATTCTATCTCTCTCCCTCACTCTCGTCCTCCCAAGTCTACATTCTCAGACCCAACCTGCCCATTGCATACTCTCGGACATTTCACTTGCTTTCTCGATATTAATTCATTTGGACGGGTTGCCACCATCTCGGTCTCCCTGCCTCTCGCTCCTCCGGCCGCTCTTTCTCCTCTTTTCCCTCCCCCTTTTCTCTCTCTTTCTTACTCTCAATCCTTTGAGAATCAGTTCTAGACATTGTGAAACTTCATAGCATGCACCTACTAAGAGCAAAGATAGTCCATTCGCCTATTCACAGCACAGGGATCACATAAAAAGTCTAATGTGGACACAGACGTTATGATATACGCCCCTAGTCAAAGTTCCTCAGTTGTCCAGATAATGCCCTTTATAGGTTGTCGTTAAACCCGGAATCCAAGGCAGGATCCGGAATGGCATTTAGTTGACGTGTCTCCTTGGTTTTCTTCGCATCCCAGTCACATGTTTTGAGGGGTACAAGTTGTTTCATGGAGCATCTCTTGAATTTTGTCGTTCGGCCTCTGTCCTCGTGATTATATTCAGGTTGATTCTTTGGGGCAGGAGTGCTAAAAGGAAGGAGGTATCATGAAGTCAGTTTGTCCCATCATTGTTACCAATGAATCTGGGGCTAGGGGAGGGTTCCACCAGGTGAGATTACGAGTCTGATGACAGAGACACTGCGAGGAGGAAGATGAAGGGTAACTTTAATTGCACGCAGGCACGGAACTCAGAGGACACCCCTCAGGTAGAGTTCTCTGAAGATTGCGGCACTATCATTTTTATACCCTTTCGAATAAGGAAGTTATATGCCATATAGCCAAGGAAAACATCTACCTTTGGGGGGAACTAGGGCAAGATGGTTGGGTGCAGTGTATGTGTGTGATCGTGTCATGGACACAAAGGGTATGTGATTTTTAGCCTGTAACGTCAAACACTCACTAGGAGACACAGGTTTGGGAAAGTTGAACAGAAGTAGTTTTAACCACCTCTTGCGTGTTTTACCTGGTTCTCATGTTAGGCTAACTTATGCTGGTTTTTCATGTTTCCTCATTCCACAGAAGAGGTTGGGTCATTACACAGTGTTATTAAGAAGGTGACGAGCAGACCAAGTGGAGAAGCCTCAAGTTTCTGTTTTTCTTTGGCTGGAACTCAATCTTGAGTTTCTTGGAGGAAGCATTTCACTTCCTTCTTGAGTCTTAGGCATGTTAACCCTTAACCTTTTGATCCAGGTGGAAATGGATAGAAACAAAACCTGTGAATGCCTCCTTGGAGGTCAACAACACATTTAGCACTGCCCTACAGCTAACGTGTAGGTCTTATATGGAGAATCATTGTAATTAATGTAAAAAAAAAAAAGATCGTAACCATCATGTATCAGGATGGTTAGTTAGGTCACACTGTCACCTAACTAAAATCTGAGCCTTAAGAGGTTAAAATATATTTTAGCTCATTCTTGGTCACAATGTAAGTTGGCGACTACTCGCCTCAGCGAATCCTGATCGGTTTCAATTTGACCTGAAACATTAACTAACATGCAGCAACTGCAATTCATGTATGCACTTAATCCTCCATAGCATTTTTAATAAACTGATCAAATATGAATATTTTCATAACTCCAATGATATCATGGGGAGGGAAATTCATTGGCTCTTTTCTCATGCATATTTTGTAAGATCAACAGTCTTACTTTTATGTCAGTGGAAGGCCCTAGTGGAATAAAACATTTCTTTAAGGGTCACCTTGTATGGGCCTCCAGCCCATGTTCATACAAGGTGCAAAGTCTTGGGTGACTGTTAGCAGCTTCCTTGTATAACCAATAAGGGCCAGTGTGTCTTAATAAGTAAGTGGTGGGGGAAACTCAGAAATTGTTTTACATATGCTCTGATCTGTAAGGTGGAGCCCCTAACACCGACCCGCCCACCCACCCTTTGTGTATTAAAGCACTGGAATTGGCTGCACTAGCAAAGGTACCATCAGTGCTGTGTTCATGGGATTATTCACAGTAGAAACAGGATACATTTTTAGAACTTTAGAGATGGATATTGTGTTGGGCCGGATTTACTATAAAAACAAAAACATGTGACCTCCTCCCTGGGGGACAGACAGCGGAAAAGTGGTTGTAGGGAGGCGTCGGACAGGGCACGATATGACAAAGTAATGATTTATAAATTATCAAGGGTTCATGAGGGAGGGGGGAGCGGTGAGGGAGGGGAAAAAATGAGGACCTGATGCCAGGGGCTTAAGCAGAGAGCAGGTGTTTTGAGAATGATGAGGGCAATGAATGTACGATATGCTTCACACAATTGATGTATGTGTGGATTGTGATAAGAGCTGTATGGGCCCCTAATAAAACAATTTTAAAAAATCAGTGATATCCATATACGAGGTGATACCCCCAACACCAGAATTGCACAGGGCAAAGCAGAGTTTTCATAGTGCACATTTTTCCCTCTGGGCAAGCAACTCGCTCTGAGTTAGTGCACTTGAGTTAGTGCACTCAGTGGCTTAGCCTGGGAAGGTTCTCTCTGGTCACAGTGAATTTTTTCATAAAAGCCATTTTGCTCAAACCTCATTTTTTGTGCTGCTCAATTAAAAGAACAGCGTGCAGCTATGAAATTTTGTTTCCTGCTTGGGTAAAAAACACTACAGAAACTGTTGTGATGTTGAGCACAACTTGCAAGGGGAAAACTCAAGTGTACAAGTGGTTTTCTCTCTTCATAAAAGGAGAAATGTCGATTGATGACAAACCTCATTCTGGATGTCTGCCAACTTCCTGAGCAGACAAAAATGTCGACTCAGTGCATTTGGAGTTTGCTCCACCAGGTCAGGCTGTTAATCAAGTTTTCTATTTAGAGGTTCTGAAAAGATTGTGTCACAGGGTGTGACCAAAAAAAGGTTGATTTATGGTTTTGCTACCACAACAATGCATCTGCTCACGCGGCCATCTCAGTGCGCCAGAGGAAACTAGTAACCTGTCTTGCTTTCCGGGACTCCCCAAGGCAAGAGGCTGATTTCTTCATAACATGTTACTGTAGCACCCATATCATCAGTGATCAATCCATGAAGACAGGTATCAAGCAGAGCCAGAGTGAAAGAGAGAGAGGTTACTAGTTTCCTCTGTGCCCTGATTGACAGGATGAACTCTACCCCACCATAAAGGCAAGTTGACATAAAACCACCCAACGACCACAGCCCTTCTAGGTCCAATACCTATCATATGTTTAGAAACACATTCAAATGTGCCTTTCCCTAAGAGCTCTGGTGACAGTGTGGGTTCAGGCTGTTAACTACAAGGTTGAGAGTTTATACCTGTCAATCACTCCACATCAGGAAAATGAAGCTGTCTGCTCCATACAGATCTATGGTCTTAGAAAGTCCACAGAAGGTTGCTATGGGTCAGGACCAGCTTGCGGGGCAGTGGGTTTTCAGTTGTGGTTCTTTTCATAACTAGTGGAACCATGGGCTTACCTTAAGACAGGATGAAGAAGGCTTAGAGATCATGACCAGTTGTTTTCCATGCTCAGATCTTTGGAGGCCCCTCATTTAATTGCTCCAAGGTCATTTTCATCCTCATAATGGGAAGTTGAGGGAAAGAGAGGCAGCATCTTTGACAGTCACAAGGATAGCGGCATGCCAGGCTGCTGTCTTCATGGCAGCACCTGTTCTTCCATGTTCCTCTACCACGGTTGAATCTTCTTTTTGGTGTCCTCCACAGGGTATGATGCTAACTTCCTTGGGGAGGGTACCAGCTGTGAGGAGTTGAATAATGACCGAGACATGTTTGACAGACTTATTTTCAGAGATTACAAACATTCTTTCCTTCCAACCAGTTCCCTGCATATGGACTCCTCTGAACAAGTGCCCCGAATTCATATAAACATTGATTTGCAGGCTGGTTGATAGGCAAGGTGCTCTGATGAAAACCAAGTATTCACTCTTCTGTGGCGGGGTATTTAGTAGAAGTGGTTCAGCTTCTATTATACAAATGGGATTTCCTATACTCTGTGAAATATTCTTTATCGGGGTAATTCATAGACTCATCTGTGAGGTCTACCCAATTGGAACAGATCTCTTCTGTTACCAGAATGTAGTCATTCCAGTTGGTTTGTAATTAGAAAGTGCCTCAGTGAAGTTGGGTTCAAATTGGTAGCTGTTTTTAACGTCACTTGTGGCTTGTCCAGAAAAAAACCACTTGGTATTTGGCCATCTTTCCAGCATCACAGGAGAAAGACAAGGTTTTCTACTCCTGTACATAGTACAATCCCGGAAACTCGCAAAGGCTGTTCTACCCAGTCGTGTAGGGTCAGTGTGAGTCATAATTGACTCCATGACAGTCGATAGTAGTTCATTATCACCAGGTCTTCCTTTCTGCTCTAGGTCAGGTAAGGTAAGGTGAGCGCTAGGTAAGGTAAGGTGGAGTATCCACAGTGGTGGGTTAACCAAGGTTGAATTTCTCGAGAAGACCGGTAGCAGTGACTGCCTGAAAGCAAAGAGTCCATCCTCAGGCCATCGTGTTGATGCCCTTTGAGGAGTCGTCCGCTGTTCTTACTGGTGGGCCTAGTGGTTGAGTGAAGACCCCAAAAGCAATGCCCTGCTTCTCATAAACTAACAAACAAAAACTTCTAAGGCATTCCTAAGAAGCCTTGTAACTCTCTTGGGCTCGACAGAGCAGCAATCTGGAAATTTTACCTTTTTGATCTACCAACAGTTCTCTCTGTTCTTATAATATAGTAAAACCCAAATATTCAGCTATGGATTTAGAAATCTGAGCCTTGACTTTGGACATCCAATATCCTACTTTTCCCCCCGAAATTCAGAGTTCAAACAGTATCTGCCTCCAAGGCCTCTTTAGATTTGATGGCTATGAGTAAATCATCCACATATTGAAGAAGGATATTTCTGCTTAGTTGTAAGGCTCTTGAGGTTTGAGATAAACCTATCCTAAAGATGGTGGAAGGGTTTTTGAACCTCTATAGATGAGTCCAGCAATATTGTCTTCTGAGTCTTTGGTCAGGAAACTCC
>NW_022103901.1:24343434-24346724 GCF_000313985.2 Echinops telfairi | reverse complement strand
AAAAAAAAAAAGCAAGAGGTCGCCAGAATTGATTACAGATTAATTTTTGGCTAAGGGAGTTTAGCCATTACAGACTATGGTGAGGAACATAAGGAGGGGGGTCCAAAAGGAGCAGCATCATAATCAGTGCTACTGCTTAATTACCTGGCTCAATGTGTGTCCACCAGATTTCTCTGGTAGAAGGGCCCTTTTCCCCCCTGTAATTAGTGGTGTAATCTGTGACGAGACTGTGTGAATATAGCCTGTTCTCCCCTCATATGGCTTCCAATGAGTGAACTCTGGAGGCCTTTAGTGCTGGTTTTCTATTTTGGACCTTCTCACTATTTATTTAAGTTAGCTTTTTTTAAATGTAAAGTTTGCATGCTTTCATAAGGAAGCATTTTCAGCTCTCTTTTAATAACCTGGAGTGCCTGGGGGGAGCAAACAGTGTGGGATATTCTGGGAAGGGTACCAAAGAGGAGGGTTCAGTTTGGCACCCAATGGTCTGATTTCACTGGAGGTGATGGAGATAGAAAGAAAGGCGGGAAAGGACACAGGACAGTATGGATATCAATGAGCTGGATATGAGAAATAAAGGAAGAGAGTAGATTCAAGAGAACCCCAGGATTTCTAGGAAGAACAAATATGAGGGGCACAGATGCAACAAATCCTGATGTTTCTATCGTATACATGTATACATATTCATTCCCAGGTCAAGTGCAAAGTGAAGAGAAGTATGGGCCACCTATCTTCTGGATGAACCCATCTATAATGCAAGAAGCTAGGACAGGGCTTTCAAATGTTAGGGTCTATAGGAGTCACCCAGGGGTATTACTAAAATGTAAATTCTAATTCTGTAAGTTTGGGGCAGAGCCTGAGATTTTCCACTTCAAACCAGTTCCTAAGTGGTACTAATGTTCCTCGTTCTTTACATATTTCTGCAACAGGAAAACAGGATGTTTCTCTGCAGACAAGCAGACCTGGGGGTCTTGAATATAAAAGAATACCATAAAGCAAGCAGTTCCTTTTTCATCCCCAGGGATCATCTTCATGCCAGGGACCACTCAGATGACAGCCAAGGACATTCTCTACCGACTACAAAAGTCTCAAGCTAAGGGCATTGTGACCACAGAGACCCTTGCTCCACAGGTGGACTCTGTGGCTTCTGCGTGTCCCTCCTTGAAAAACAAGCTCCTAGTGTCTGACCACCACCGAGATGGGTGGCTAGACTTATGGTCACTGATCAGGTGAGTTTCTGATCACTTACTGATTGTGTTTTCTGCAGAAGGTGGGAGAAACCATCTGCTCCCAAATACTGGGAAAGTGGCAGCCAAGGGATGGGAAGCTCCACGGTTGAAGGTCAGACTATCTGGGTTTGACAGCCCTACCACTTAGTATGTTACATCGTCAGGCAAGCTATCTAACCTTTCTTTCTCATCTGGAGTGATAAGAGTAGTAATCATTTCTTAGGGTTGCTCTGTAGAGTAAATGAGTTCTTAATTGTACATTACTTAGAGCATTGCCTTGGCCATAGTAGGTTATATTTAAGTGCTTGTTCTTTTTTTTTCCTTCAAATCATTCTCCCCGCCCCCTTTTTCTAAATGAAAAAATGGCAATCCATTTATGCAGATTTCACATGAAGTCAGTGTGATGCCTAAGACCAACACTGCTTTCCTTCAGTATTGCAAACCATTAGTTTCCTAACTCCAAGCTCCTATTATTTCCTTTGCTCATCCAGAAGCTAGAAAAAGAGTATATATGACTTTTCTCCTTTTGTCATTAATCCCTTTGCAGATCAGCTTCCCCCAAACACACCTGTATTAGGTCAAAGACCATGGACCCAATGGCCATCTTCTTCACCAGTGGGACCACAGGCTTCCCCAAGATGGCAAAACACAGCCATGGACTTGCCTTACGATCCTCCTTGCCTTCATGGTAGGAAAGAAGACATCACCTTAGAGGCTGCCTCATAGATTTGGGGTGGTGTGTGTGTTTGTCAGTATTTGTGTAGAGAAGGAAGATATGCCCATATGAAGGCTGTAGACATTTATCACATAGATGGTGTGTGTGTGTGTGTGTGTGTGCACTGCTATGAGGAATGTGTAGATAGGTGTAGGATGTGAAGATGTGTGCACGTGTGTGTTGCACATCAATAAGCCATTTCTTTGTAAGTGCCTCCAAGTGGTGGGGTAAGATGAGGGCAGGCAATGAGGCCTGAGTTGATAGGCCCCGTCCTCTCCAGAAGTAATGGCAAGTCAGAGATGGGTTTCCAGACAGTGAGCTGCTTGAGGAGACACACCTAAGACCAAACCCTACCCTACGTTACGTTCCTAAAGTAAACCACCTCAAGGATAATCATTTAATCCAATCTCTTCAATCCTCCCTCCGTCCCAAAACTGATACTATTCAGACCAGACCTAAATATCTATCTATCTTCTAAATTATTAAACCAGAACAGAGTTCAGCAAAGATTTCTGGTGGGCAGTGGTTTGGGGGCTAATTAATGGAGCCCGATTCTACTATGTAACACGTGGAGTCTCCTGAGCCACATCCCAGAAAGTATATTCCGTCCAGTGGGTAGTTAGGGGAGTCAGTAACTCTAGAAGAAGGGTCCTTCTCCCTTGGATCTAGCAATTTCCTGTGAATGGGATGCAATGTTAAAGGACACAGGATGAAGGGCTGTGGATGACCCATCAAAGCCCCATTCCACCAACAGCAAATCTCCTTAAAGCATAGCCCACACGGGGCAGATTTGTGTCTCCTCATGAAGTTACAGAAATCCCTCAGAGGCTATATGAGCAGACTGAGGAAATAAGAGACATTCCCCGCACTACCTCCCAACCATGGATAAATGATTGCCTTGAGCTCATTGCTTTTACTCCCTTGTCATGGTAGAATATTAGTTAGGACTCTCTGTCCATTGCAAATGACAAAAACACCGAAATACACCTACGTCAAGGAGTGAATAAAGGAATGCATTGGCTCATGAAACAGAGAAGTCTAGGATTTGACTCTAGACTTCTCTGGGTGGCCTCTGGATTACATTTTCATCTCTCCGTGCTCTGCTCTGGCCCTGCCATGTTGACATCATTACGAGAAAGTCCCATCCCTTATTGTCCACAGTAAACCGGCAACATCGCTTGAGGCTATGGCTGTAACAGATTCTGTCCTAGCTAAGGAACAACAGGTTGGGTCCCAGCTTCGCTGCAAAAGCCTAAAAGAGCATGATAACACCAGTTGGGTTGCATGTGACCAGGGAAATATGATTGCTTAATTAGCAGGATTTGGGGAGCTGGGCATGAGGCTAGATC
>NW_022103901.1:24340391-24342533 GCF_000313985.2 Echinops telfairi | reverse complement strand
CATCTGAGTCCTTCTCAGTTCCCTCCATTTTTTCTCCTCTCCATAGAAGCTGGGAATGTGTCATGCTCTTCTTGCTTTCTCCAGGAGAACCTGGCCCAATGCCAGGTTTAAAGTTCATGCTCAATATACAGACATTGAGTAAAATAACAACAGGATAAATGGGATTTCCTGGAGGGGAGGTGAGAGCCAAATGGTTATAACTAATAGTTGTGATACTAATTATAAATTGCAATTCCTTCTTTTCTCATTTCTCAGACATGCTTCAAGTACCCCATCACCCAGCTCCTTGGCGCACCCGCCATTTATCGAATGATTTTGCAGCAGAAATTCACCAGGTAAGGAAGAGTGGCTGGGGAGCAATGGCGATCTGACTGTTTTCTCCTTGGGTTCTTAGATGTATGTTATGAAAATAGCACAGTTATAATGGAGCTGCTGAACACAAGGTCAGCAGTTTGAACCCACCAGTTTCTGGATTGGAGAAAGATGAGGCTATTTCTCTAAAAATTTAAAGTCTGTAAAACCCAAATGGGGAATTCTATTCTGTCCTAGTGGGCTCACTATGAGTCAGAATCGGCACAATGGCAGTCCATTTTTATGGCTTACCATTAAATAACATTTTGGTCTTATCCACTTGGAGAGACTGATGAATACTGTTACATTGAACTCTTGTTGAATAATGCTTCATTAAAAATCTGGTGTGCATATAGTGTGATCATATTGTGATTTTTTAAAAATTTCCCTATGTGTTCATTTTTAGCCAAACTGAAATATCCCTTTGAACCCTCAGGGATATTTATGTATCTTTCAGATACTCTGAAGTAGAAGTGACTAAAGTAGAACTTCAAACATCAGAGTTACCACTATTTTAGATGTAAGAATTTTTAAATCAAGTATAATTAATACCTTCATGAAAATAAAACAAACAAACAAAAATGAGCACCTAAACTCACTGCCCTTTAGTAGATTTTGGCCTCATGGTGACCCGATATAGAATGGAGTGGAACTGCTCTGTTGGGTTTCCAAGCCTGGAAGCAGACAGTATATCTTTCTCCAGAGGAGTGGCTTTTGGGTCTGAACTGCCCACCTTGTAGTTAGCATCCCAGTGCTTAGCCTCCAGCACCAGGAGGGCTCCTACCTTTATGAGCTGAACTCTGAAATGTAGCTTACCTGGATTCGGGGAACCTCAGTCTGGCTGGATTCTCGTTCCAACGTTTATATTAAGCTGCTTTTGTGCCTTTCTTCGAATCCAGTAAAATTTGATCAGAGTGTGTGCATAACAAATGACTCTACCTAAGATCCAATCAAGCAACCCACTACCAACTAGTTCATGCTGACTCATAAGAACCATATAGGACAGAGTGGAAGTGCGCAGAGGGTGTCCAATGCTGTAACTTTCATGGAAGCAGATCACCCTATCTTTTTGATGGAGGATCAGCTAATAGGCATGAACCAACAAACTTCTGGTTAGTAGCCCAGGGCTTTAACCACAATACTATCAGAGCTACTTCTACCTAAGGTACTGCCAACTTTATCCACTTTTTGCAAAGCTCTAGAAAAATAAGGAAGACATCCTGTGTGAATATCACCCCAATTCCACTTCTCACAGCAACTGAATGGAATCCATTCAGCTCCAGCTCGACTCTGTTGCTATTTATTCCAGTCTGTTCATATACCTGCTGCACGGGCCTTAATAGCCTTCTAGACACCCATCGCTGCCCAAGACCTAAAAAGCTAGCCATAAACTCAGAATCCCCACAATGCCATCACTTTTTACATGTGGGTTATAAATTCAGGAGCTCCCTGTATCCCTTAAAGATAACAGCTATAAAGCTCAGGGATCCCTAATCACCCTCCCTACTTCTGACATGCTGGCTTCTACTGCATCTTGGGTTTCATAATTCCCTAGGGGAAACTCATGGAATTCCAGGAACGTGCTTTACTTATGTTTACAGCTTTATCATAACAAAAAGAACTCAAATGAAGAGATGTGTAAGCTGAGGTCTGGGAGGACTCCCAACACAGAGTTTTCATACCCTCAATAGGAAAGCTGAAGCTTTCTACTCGCATGAAGAGTTAGCTTTGGAAGTTCCCATGGCAGTTCCACCCCACTTTATATGGTAGCTATGAGTGGAACCGACTCAA
>NW_022103901.1:24338505-24339721 GCF_000313985.2 Echinops telfairi | reverse complement strand
TGATTCTGTAGCACAGCGAGTGAGTTTCTGTGAGTTTCTGAGCCTGTAACTGTTTATGCAGTAGAAAGCCTCATCTTTCTCCTGTGGAGGGCCTGGTGGTTTCAAACTGCCAACCTTTCGGATCGCAGCCCAGCACATAACTACTGCACCATCAGGACTCCTTCCTACATCACTATGGCTCCTTTCCTTACTACACACCCTAAAGAAAACTCATCTTCGGGTTTCATGCTCTTAACTCTGGATAACACAAGAAGTTGAGGAAAGTGAAAAGATGATCCAGATTCCTTGTCGCTCCCTTGCCCACAAGATCTGGCCTGCCTCTGCCCAGCCGGTACTCAGACATCAATAAATCCCTCATTTTCTTCAAGGCAGTTCATCATTATTTTGTGCTTGTTTTTGTATTCTTTAGAAACTTGGGAGTAAGCTGATAGCACATGTTGTACCCAGAAAACCACTGCAGATACTCACTTCAGATTTTTCTGCTATTTCTAAACTCCCTTTTCTCGATGCTGCTACTGATAACATTTCTCCGCTATTCCTCCCCCACACTGCTGTCCTCCAGGGACCAGTCTCTCCCGATAACATATTGAAAGTACATAAGATAAAACCCTGCCATTCTTGCCTCCAAGGAGCACTCTGCTCATACTTCTTCCAGGACTATCCTCCCTAGTAAACAGTATCATTCCATTCTCATAATCTAGGGTGTGCCTGAAGTCCTGTCCCTCACCTCACCTACTTGCCATTAACCCTTGGTAAAATGCCCAGACATTAGGTAAGATCATGAGAGAGGGGCGCGGGGAAGGATGACTAATTCAGATTACAAAACTGTGTTTTCTCTTAATGCAATTGGGCCTGGAGCAGAAGCTCCCAGGCCCTTCCTGAGATCTGGTGGTTTTTTACACACCCTAAGCCTCAGGTTCCCAGCCTTGGAGCACTGCGGTACTGGCGGGGAGGCTCTGTTGCCTGAAGAGCAGGACAAGTGGGAAAAGGAGACAGGCATTGCTCTCCATGAAATCTATGGACAGTCGGAAACGGTAGGTGGACAGAATGCTTCTGGGTCAAACTGGGTATGCTCAGCCTTGGAGTTCGTCAGGCTACAAGTGTGTGCAGAGGTTCTCCTATGTACACAACCTTGATGGAAGCATACGGAAGGTTCCATAGATGTAGGCGGATTTGACAAAATCAATTTGCAGAAAGGTAACTCTTGACTCATCAG
>NW_022103901.1:24335566-24336457 GCF_000313985.2 Echinops telfairi | reverse complement strand
AGGCTCACCAAGCAAGCCATTTATCCCTCCACCCTTCAATTAATCCCACATGTGTTTATCAGCCAGATTGGCACAATAAATTAACTAACTCATCTCCCATCCCTTGCCGGGGCACCAATCTCAGAGACAATGTGGGAGGATACTCCAGTTTGTCAATGGGTGTTTTGAGGACAACAACAGTTTTGGTTTTAGGATGCAAGCAGGATTGGGGGGTGGGGGGAGCAGTGGCTTTCTGTCAACATCAGAACTGCACACACATTGTAATCCCCAAGGTCAATGAGTCGGCGGGTTGTCCAGGCGTTAAAGGATGTCATGTGGATCTCAAACCTCAAGGACTTAACCAGTGATAGGATTGGAGTGTGTCTCTCAAAATTTTCCAATTCCTTTGCGATGCTGCCCTCCATCTTCCTGCTTTCCCTCTGGTTGACACATGGGTGACTCCAATCTCAGACCCTGTCGCAAAATGGCTGCTTTACACCCAGGTCACATATGAGGGAGTTTCAAAGTGTCCCTGAAAAATGTAAGATGATGGAATTTCTCCCACAGACTTTTGAAGCCCCCTTGTACTTATCTGATAGACTTTTGCCGGCCAGAAAAGAAGTCAGCTGGCTGCTTCCATGACAGACACAGGTCTTGACCTTGAGTGCCTCACAGTTTGTGTTTGGCTATGTAGGGGGAAAGAACAGCCTGCTACCCTCATGATCCCAGGCCCTTTGCATCACATATCTGCTACCACAGAATACTCCCTTATACCCCGATGTTTCTTCATTTCTCAAAGCACTTCTATACCTACTCACTCCTCCATGCAGCTTTTGTCTGCACTTACAGCGGAGATAGCCTTTCCTTCCATGCAAGAGATCCAAGTTTCATTCCTGTCCAATGATGCTTATA
>NW_022103901.1:24320895-24335167 GCF_000313985.2 Echinops telfairi | reverse complement strand
TATAATAATCTGATCCACTGTCTATCATGATAAATAATGACACAAGACTCTTCCCAGACAGTGTTTTGCTCCATTGTGTGTGGGGTCACTATGACAGCTAATAACAGCATTACGAAGATAGATATAGCTGAGGAGAGAAGTCTTACTTCCCAAGAGCTCAGAATGGGTTTAACTCTAAGCCCTGGCGATTACAGACTTCAAATCCTTAGACAGATCAAGCCAACCTGCCGGGTCCTGGCATCCTCACCTCTGAAACGTGAATCATGATACTGATCCTGCAGAGCTGTGATACAGGAAATGTAAGAGAGCGCACAAAGGGCTTGTGTCAGCTCTGTGTACATAGCACAGAGGACAGTTGCCCCACAAGGAATTTTTTTGTCTGTAATCTTTAAGGGAGAAGACAGCAGGTGTTTTCTCTGTGGAGTAGCTCCTGGGTTCGAACTGCCACCTTTTAGTTATCCACTGACTGTGATTGGAGCAATGCTAGCAGAGGGAATAGCAAGAACAATCAGATCCTCAATGTAGCCCTGAGAAGTCATTTCAAAATTCCTGTCACTATCTCACAGCGCCTGCTAAATGTTTGTTAAATGGAGTCATGGCTTCTCCCTGGAAAACTAGCATATGCTCAACATGTGGTGACTACCTTAAGGTGACCAGACATCCCGCTTTTGGTGGTAGAGTCCCGATTTTTGGCATTTTTTAAAAAGTCCCAAATTTTGGAAAGAATGCACAACAAGCTAGGGAACGGTCTACTTGGTCCATATAGACCAAAATTTTAATCAAACCCTCCCCCCACCCCCATCAATGGTGCCCCGCGTTCAATCTGGTCACCTTAGACTACCTACATCCCACAGAACATGCCTGCAGCCCTAGTTTTGTGCATCTGTTTCCTTCTTTGCCCCCATACTAAGCTATGAGCTCCTGAGGACTCTGTAGCCAGTATCTAATACAGGGTCAGCCCATGTAGGCTATAGTAAATGTCCGCTAAGGCAAGTTAGAGAGAGCCCAGACCTTGTTAATTCCCAACAAAAGTTCTCATGCAGCATCAAAGGGCATCTGCTGGTGCCCAGCTATCAAAATGAACAGCATCTTGGGTCTTAAAGATTGTCTTCAAATAAGAAGCTATTTAACTAAGTCCACATGTAAGAAGCACACAAGCCTGTGTGATCCGAGGATGATAAATAATAAAATCCAAACCAAAAAGGGAAGGGTAAGATGGTAAAAGAGTTTACATTGTGAATACCTTTTTTTCAGAAGGTTATGAATGACAGTGAGAGCCCAAAATCCATTTTCAGGGTCCATACATAGATTCATGGTGAATCCTCTTGACCATAGTCCAGGAATAGCCTTGCTGTCAGACAGAATAGGATAAACTTGATTATGGCAGATGTAATTAGGTTGTTTTCTGCTTTCTTCTTGATTGAAAATTTCCCTCCTGGTTTATTTTGTTATAATAGTTTATCTTTTTCGTGTTCTTTTTCTTTTTTATTTATTTGTTTGTTTGTGGTGTATATGTGTGTGTGTGGTTTTCTTTTCCTTTCTTTCTTTCTTTTTTTAATGCTTCCCAGTGTGTTGAATCCAGCATAAGTAAATCTATAGAGACAGTATTGGTGGTATAGGAGGGATGTTGGAGGAAGATGGAGAGCTAATAATGAGTACAGACAGAAGAAAATGTTCTAGAACTGATTGTATCTAGTGATGGTTATACAACTCTTTTTAATATGACTGAACTATGGAAGTGTATGATATGTGAATATATATCAATGCTTTGTTTTGCTCTGGCTTGTTTTTGTGCATATTATTATCTCTGCAGGTCTATCTAGATAAGATAGGTTGGATAAACAATCTGGAGGAGAAAACAACAGTATGGACCTTTCTAGGAGGAACTGTGGAGAGGGGAAGGTGGGGGGAAAGGAAGTGGGTGTTAACAAACCCAGGTACAAGGGAACAACAAGTGATCCAAAATTGGTGGCAAGGAGGGCGTAGGAGGCCTGGTAGGGCTTGATCAAGGGCAATGTAACTGAGAGGAATTACTGAAACCCAATGAAAGCTGAGCATGACAGTGGGACAAGAGGAAAGTAAAAGGAAATAGAGGAAAGAACTAGGAGGCAAAGGACACTTATAGAGATCTAAATACAGGCATGCACATATGTAAATATATTTATATATTATGGTGAAATAGATCTATGTGCATATATTTATAGGTTTAGTATTAAGGTAGCAGATGGACATTGGGCCTCCACTCAAGTACCCCTCAATGCAAGAACACTTTGTTCTATTAAACTGGCATTCCATGATGCTCCCCTTCCCAACATGATGGCTGAAGACCAAGCGGGTGCATAAACAAATGTGGTGAAGAAATCTGATGGTGCCTGGCTATCAAAAGGTATAGTGTCTGGGGTCTTAAAGGCTTGGAGATAAACTAGCGGCCATCTAACTGAGAAACAACAAAACCCACATGGAAGAAGCACCCCAGCCTGTGCAATCACGAGGTGTCGAAGGGATCAGGTATCGGGCACCAAAGAACAAAAAATCATATCACTGTGAATGAGGGGGAGTGTGGATTGGGGACCCAAAGATCCATCTCTAGGTAACTGGACATCATATTACAGAAGGGTCTCAGGGGGGAGATGAGCCAGTCAAGGTGCAGTGTAGCTACAATGAAACATACAACTTTCCTCTAGTTCTTTAATGCTTCCTCCCCCCACCCTCCCCCTGGACTATCATGATCCCAATTCTACCTTACAAATCTCTAGACCAGAGGATGTACACGGGTACAGATAGGAACTGGAAACACAGGGAATCCAGGACAGATGAACCCCTTAGGACCAGTGGTGAGAGTGGCGATACCGGGGAGGTGGGGTAGAAAGGGGAAACCGATCACAAGGATCTACATATAACCCCCTCCCTGGGGGACCGACAACAGAAAAGTGGGTGAAGGGGGATGTCAGACAGTGTAAGACATGACAAAATAATAATAATTTATAAATTGTCAAGGGTTCATGAGGGAAGGAGGGAGGGAGGGAAAAAATGAGGAACTGATACCTAGGGCTCAAGTAGAAAGCAAATGTTTTGAGAATGATGATGGCAACAAATGTAAAATGCGCTTGACACAATGGATGGATGGATTGTGATAAGAGTTGCATGAGCCCCCAATACAGTGATTTTTTAAATAAAACCTTTTAACTATTTAATTTAAAGAAATGGCATCTGTGAAGAGAAGGATGTTGTGTGTCATTCTTGCTGCTTGGCAACCAACTTGGACTTTTTTCTAATTCTAATCTTCTTTTTAACAGGGCATACTGTGCGGTGTTCTAAGGGGAATGAAGATCAAGTCGGGTTCCATGGGAAAGGCCATCTTGCCCTTTGATGTCCAGGTCTGAGCCAACTGCACTGACAAAGAATGACTAGAATTTATCTGAGATTGGGCCATAGACAGCACCGGGTGTCATAGCCAGTCCTGTTTCTGCCGCATTGTCCTTCCTCCTCTCTCCCTGTATTTTGCTCAATTGAGGTTTCCATTGAGAATTGCAATGCTGTGGGCACTAATGAAATGTACCCTGGAGACCAGAGGCAACACACACAACATATAGGAACAAAGTACCTGGAAGCAGTACTAACACCTTTCCAACAGCTGGTGCCTTCAATTTTCCTAGAACAATATCCTCTAGCAGGAAAAATAATTATAAAAGCTATATGTCCATGTTTGATCTCAAGGAACAACAACATAGTTCATATACCAAGTAGACCCATGACTTGAGATTGACCATTTGCTGCTTTCAAGAACTGTTAACCATTTGATTATATTTTCAATAGGGCTTCTCCACCACTATCCTCCCACCATTATTCTCACTGATATCACATGAATGAGTCAGGAGCTGCCTGGCTGGGAAAAGTGTGTTGGGGAAGCCCTGCATGGTGGGACTCACAGACTTCTTGTTCCAGATCATTGATGAAAAGGGCAATATCCTGCCTCCCAACACTGAAGGAAATATTGGCGTCCGGATCAAGCCCACCAGACCTATGGGCCTCTTCATGTACTATGAGGTAAGGCCATGTATGTCATCTGCTCACACCCTGGCTCCCAGAAACCCTTTGGGGAGCCATGTATAAAGGACAAGTACAACTCTGCATCCTGCATTTTCTTTAGATCCTCCTCCATTCCTCTACCTCCTGATGTCTACTCTGATTGACACCTCATTGAGCTCAAAGTTCATAGTACATTCCTGAATCCCTGCCTGTTCTGCCCCATCTGTCACGAAAGGTCAACTGATAGGGTAGAAAGAAGACTCACTTCACGACGACCAGACTTGGGTTCCAGTATCTCCTGTGGTTAAGAACATAGGCTATGACATCAAACACACAGAGTTCAACTACTATTCAAATTACCAGTCAACAGGGTGATCAAATCCCTTACCATCAGTGTGGCACCAAGGGGTGTTATTATTCCCTTTCACATCGTGTCTTAGTTTCTTAGTGCTACTGTAACCAAAATAGTACACATGAGTGACTTTAACAAATGGGAATTTATTTCCTTACTGTGTAGGGGGCTAGAATTCCACATTCAGGTGCCCAGGATTCTAAGGGGGAATTCTCTCACCATTTGCACCTGGAGAAAATCTGTTCCTCAGTTCTTTGGCAATCTTCATGGGCATCTTTCTTTCCCCTTTTTGTACTCTCTCTCTCTCTCTATGCCTAATGTGTTCTTTTTATATCTCTAAAATGATTAGTTCTACTTGACTAGTAAGTCTGGTCTTGTGTGTGTGTGAGAGAGAGAGAGACCAAGAGACATTTTAGATCACTACCTCTACATTCAACAGTTTAAACCACTAGTCCACCCACTGCAAGTAGCCCCCTATTGTTCTTCTCCACATTCCATCTGAGTGAGCAGTTGTCACAATCTCATTTTTTAAATGTATTAAGGCTTACTTATGTCCTAGCGAGAGAGACAGAGGGAGAAATAGCTGGGGGTTTACATTTTAGATCACTACCTCTACACTCAACAGTTTAAACCACTAGTCCACCCACTGCAAGTAGCCCCCTATTGTTCTTCTCCATATTCCATCTGAGTGAGCAGTTGTCACCTCTCTAGCCCATTGCTTTATCTTCCCTCCCTCCCTCCCCTGGGTTACCTCCAAAGTCTGTTCCCTTTGGTATGTACGTCTTTGTCTTGATTTTGATCCTTATAGTTGTGATCTCATCCAAGGTTCGTCTTTTTGTGATTGTGTTTTCACTCAGCATAACGTTCTCCAGGTCCATCAGTGCTATGATGGGCTTTGTGTTTTGACCACTGTTTTTTAGTGATGTGGAGTATTCCACTGGTTGTATGGACAAGATTTTCTTTACCAGTTCTACTGATGGGCATCTGAGTGGTTTCTATCTACTAGCTGTTGTGAACAATGCTGCAATGAAAATGGGTGTGCCCATGTCTGTTTGCACTATGAATTTGTTGTGTGCTGTGAATTTGTATTGCTGGATCATATGGAATTTCCATTCCCAGTGGTTTGACAGAGCACCATATCACTTTCCACAGTGGTTGCACATGTTTCCAGTCCCACCAGCTATGGAAAAGGGTGAATCTTTGATGAACTGTCTGTTCATTTCTCTTGTCCACTTTTTTAATTAAGCTATTTGTCATTTTCTTATTGACATGTTGTTTCTATAGATTTTAGAGATTCATCCCTGGTCCACTGTGTACTGACAAATTTTTTCCCTCAGTCCGTGGGTTCCCTATTTACTCTTTGGATGTACATAAATGTTTTAATAGGTTCATCAGTCTATTTTAACTTCTAATGTGTGAGTTTTCTTCATTATATTTGATAGTATGTCTGTCCTGTAATAAAACCCTTAAGTTTGCCCCTATTTTCTCTTGGTGATATTTATCGCTCTGGAATTTACATTTAAGTATTTTATCCATCTTAAATTTGTGTATATATATATATAATGAGTTAAGAGTTTCTGTACTGGAGTTATGCTCACTTCTTAAGATGTTTGTGGAGTTTGCCATCCTTTTCTATATTCTGAAATAGTTTGTGTATATTGATGCCAGCTCTTCTCTGAATATTTGGTGGAATTCTCCAGTGAAGCCATCTGGCCCTGAGTTTTGTTGTTGTTTTTGGAAGTTTTTTAATGCTCTAATCTGTCTTTTTTTGTGAAGGGTCTGTTCAGATTATGTTACTTTGGGGAGATGCTACCTTTCTAGAAATTTGCTCATTTTAAAACGTGTTGGGTACAGACTTTCATAATGACGTGCTGTTAGTTCTTCATTTCATTTGGTTCTGTTGTGATGTCACTCTTTTTCTCTCTTACTTTTCATATTTACGTCTCCATTTCTTTTTCTTGGGAAAATTTGTCAGTGGTTTGTCAGTTTTTTTTAATCCTTTCAAAGAACCAATTTTTTGTTCAATTGATTTTTTCTATTGTTGTTCTGTTTTCCAATTTATTTAATTTCTGCTCTTATTTTTATGATTCATTTTCTGTTGGTAGTTGAAGATTTGTTTTGTTGCTCCAGTTCTAGCTGCTTAAGATATTGGGTTAGGGTATTGATTTTGGTCTCTCTCTCTTTTTTTAATAACGTGTTTTTTTAAATAAATTTTCTTCCAAGAACTACTTTTGTTGTGTCCCCCAAAATTTTGGTCTGTTGTGTTTTTGTTCTTATTTGTTTCAAGGGATTTTTATTTCATTCTTTATTTCAACGATTACCCAGTAGTTCTTAAGCAGTGCAATGTTCAGTGTCCATATGTTCAATTTGTTTTCCCTTGCTCTTTCTATTACAATCTCATTTTTTAAATTTATTAAGGCTTACTTATGTCCTAGCATATGATCTATCCTAGAAAAATGTTCCATGTGCATTGGAAAAGAAGGTATATGGTATTGTTGGATGGAATGATCTGTAAATATTGAGAAGGTCAACTTGGTGATTGTGTTGTTTAGTTTCTGTGTCTTTATTGAGTTACTTTCCCAGTGATCTGATTCCTTTCAGCCATTTGATAGTTGTAGCCAGGCACCATCTAGTTCTTCCAGTCTCAGGGTCATGGAAACTAATATTCATGTGGTCCCTTAGTCCACTGGACAAATTATTTTGATGAGTCTTTGATTTTCTTCATTCTTCTTTCTTCTAGACTGGGATAGACTAATAGTTGCACCTTGGATGGCTACCCACAAGCATTTAAGACCCCAGTCACTACTCACCAAAGTAGAATGTAGAACATTGTCCTACGTTATGCAAGTTCACTCTGAGGCTATCTTTGGCATCCTTAAGTCTGGAAATGAACACATTACCATGGCTCAATTTCCAGTCAAACAATAGACAGGTCTATAAGAAGAACAATAACAGCAGGGAAGTGTGCACTCCTGAAAAGAATCAACTGCTTGAGATTTAAAGGGCAGCGCATACCCAATAACAAATGTCAAAAGAGATAGGAAATAGAAAGCATGAGAAAGAGGGAACATAAATGATGTATGAATTGTTGAGTGGAACACTGATCTGCTCTGCAAATCTTCACCCAATTCACAATAAAAAGTTTGGCTGTTTTTTGTTTTAATGATTTGCTTTAAGACATACCTTACATACAATGATGTGTCCTCAGAAACATAACAAAGAAAATATTATTCCCAAATAATATTCTATCCACAGGTATAGGGGTTAGGATGCCAACACATAGTTGGGGCAGACACAATTCAACTCATATCGCAGAGGAAGAAATTGCAACTTAGAAGTGTTATGTGATTTATCCACATTAATGAATGGCTGGTTCACATTAAAAGCTATATATTTTTCCCCCCAAAGACCTTACTGCGTGCTCGCTTCGGCAGCACATATACTAAAAAAAAAAGTAAAAAAAAAAGACCTTACTGCTCAATTTGGGATAAGAGTCTTAAATGAGAAACCCAAGGGTTATAGAAAATGGAGACAGGCTATAAGGCACACCTGCTGAAATTCTTTAGAACAAATCCAGACCTCCCTAGTTAATTTAAATGGCCATGAGTGAGGAATTCTCAGCTTCCTGAGATTGACCAGGAAAAGGTGACCAGACCTGAAAATGTGGGCTCAGATTCTATCTCCTTTCTCTAAAGTTCCAACCACTTGAGGCTCTTTGTGGTGCTAGTGTCCAAAAACAAAATGCAGGCCTTAATCTTAATGATAACAGCTCAACTTCAACAGTTAAGCATTAAGTTTAAGCTTAACAGAGTAAAGCGTATAGCCATCAATAACTCTCTACCTTTCCTGCACATTACATATGTTCTTAAAATGGTAAAAGGAGATTATTCATTGACAGGCACTAGGGACAGGGCATGGAAAGAGGGAGAAGAAGAAAAGGCAGGAGTAAAGTAGGTGTGGTGATGAAACAGCAACACCAGAAGTCCTTGGTGGAACTGCTCTGCACGCAGACTGTGGTGGCAGATACATGAGCCGACGTCTGTGACAAAATTGCAAAGAACTATAAACACAAGTGAAACTGAGGAAGTCTGAGCGTCTATCAGTGTCAAGACCCTTGTGGCTGTAGTTTTGTAAGATGGTCCTACTGGGGAAATCCGAGTAAAGGCTATACATGATCTTTCTGCATGATTACATTTTTTAAAATTTCTTTTGTCTAATAATACTTAATTGTGTTGGGTTCACACAACAAATTAGGTTGCCAATGGGCAGTTTCTGCATCATTTGTTGAGCTACATTGGTTACGTTTTACAGTGTGTCAATTTTCTCCTTATTTCCATTCTGGTTAGGTTTTGTTTGTTTCTAAGATAAATACACCTTATTTTGTTATGATTTTCCTTATTTCAATTTGCAACGATTGCATCTTGCTCACACACTGAAGGTTTGTGGCGGACCTGCATCCAGCAAGGCCATTGTCACGATTCTCTCAATGGTATGTGCTCCCTCCATGACCCTGTGTCCCATTTTGTAATTCTCATGATATTTCAAACTTCTTCGTTGTGTTATCACAAACAGTAGGCTACAGCATAATGCAAATATAACGTTTGTGTGTGCCGAGAAACAGACAAAAAAAGTGCGTCCCTGTATTGCCATATTCAGTTTATTGTAATATGAGGAACCAAACACACAATATCTCTGAGGCCTGCCCTAGTTCCCCTACCTCCATAGTTTTGCTGCTGGATGTACACCTACACCTGTCTCAAAATAAGAAGCTTCATTTAAAAAAATGCCAGTCGCTTGCACAAAATTTGCAGGATCAAATGTGATCATATTTTGGGAAGGAAAGTTATCCCATATATGAGTGGACTTCAAAATGGAATGGAAAAATAGAATTAAAATTAATTTTTTCATGAACTTTCTAAATCCCCTTTGTATGTTCATTAAGACCACCCATATACCAGGTGCTGAGTGAGCACTGAGATTTATAGCAGTAAATATTTTTTAAGTTCTTGTTTTATTTTTTTAGAAGTCATTTTATTGGGGGCTCTTCCTTCTCTTATAACAATCCATACATCAATTGTATCAAGCACATTTGTACATATGTTGTCATCATAATTTTTGAAACACTTTCTTTCTACTTAAGCCCTTGGTATCAGCTCCTCTTTTTCCCCCTCCCTCACCTACCCTGCCACCCTCATGACCGCTTGATAAATTATAAATGATTATTATTTTCATATCTTACACTGTCTGCTGTCTCCCTTCACCCATGTTTCTGTTATTCGCCTGTGGGGGGAAGTCAGATCCTTGCTGCCAGACTGCTGTCTCATCCCACCACAGGGGTGGGCCTGCTCCCTGCTGCTGGGGACAATGGACAGGCTCCTGTGGGTGGAGTTCGCATCCTACTGATAATGGTCTCTATCAGTTGGGCCAGGGACAGGCCAAACCGGCTGTCCCTTCTCTTCCTATAGTGTGTATGTCCCTAGATCACCCCCTCCCATCACTGTAATACCTGTAGCACAACCCTTTCCTGTGACGTATGTCTTCACCTGTAATGTGGGGGCTCAAACGTCCCCAGAGAGTATAAAAGCTTGGGGAGCATTAAAATTCTCTCTCTCTCCACGTGAATTACCAAGCGGGGCTGAGGTGAGCAATGCTACCATGAAATGTGTCTAACTCCATTTATTTCTATATCTCTCTTTTATCTCTCATGCTCTCTATAACTTTACTATAATATTTACTTATTATTGCTGTACAATTGCGCCTACCGAACCCGTAGTGATTGTGCTAGGAGCTGGCTTCTTCTGGCATTCGCCCCCCCTTAGGGGGAGAGGGAATATACTCCTCCCATCTTCCCCTAACCCTATGGTATTGCTGCTCCCATTATTGTTCCTGAGGGGTTTATCTGTCTTGGAATTGAAATTTTATTTCAGCAAATACCACACCAAAATGAGTTGTTCTTGAAACTGGCTTAATAACATCCCTTCATGAGCAGTAAAATGATTTAAATGTTTCCATGTCAAGAAAATAGGACAAGGAAGATTATATTGTGCCAGGGGGCTTGAATCCAGAGTCCAGTTTCAGGCTGTTACTCACCAGCTTTATACCCACTGCTTTCAACAGAGGGTGGGTGATCGTCTTTTTGCAGGATGACCCAGAAAAGACAGCCCAGGTGGAGTGCGGGGACTTTTACAACACTGGGGACAGAGCAACTATTGATGAAGAGGGCTACTTCTGGTTCCTGGGGAGAAGTGACGATGTCATCAATACTTCTGGGTAGGTGTGATTGACCGTGGGCCAGCAAGTGTCACCTCACCTGCCTAGTGGGATCTGGCTTGCCAGGTGATTCCTCCACGTATCAGTGAGGGAGCTCTCGGTCTAATTACTTCTAACTTGTGCACCTCCCCCAAACCAAGTGTGCAGCTGCATCGATCAAAATGAAGTTGAGGTGGGTTTGAAAGGTAGGAATTAATTCATCATAAGACACTGCGTGATTGAAGGAGTGAAAGGATTGGGACGAGGGGGTTTGTTTGGGTCTCTATTGGCTGGGGAGCTTATTTTATATTTGTGCTCCTTGTGCGAGGCTCACGCTGTCACAGGAGAAACGTGATGGTGACAACGGAACTTTACAACATCCTTACATGTGAAGCACTCACCAAAGGGTTTTCTGCCCATTAATCCACAAGGTTACCATCCAATCCAAAATTTATTGCACCTCTCGAGCTGTTTCAGTGGTATGAGGCAGGACCCATGTTAATCCCTATTTTAGAATGAAGAGACTGGGTCACACTGCAAGGAAGAAGGTTCCCTTAGTCTTAAAGGTACCTCATGGTGGAGCCCAGATTTCCAGTGAGGTCATCTTGATCTGAGCCCATCTGCCTATACCTTATAACACTAATATATAATATATAATAATATTATTATATTATATTATTAATAATATTACATAATAATATTATATTATATTATTAATAATATATTGTACTATTAATGATATATTATATTATATATTTATATATAATATAAAATAATATATTAATAATATATTATATTACTAATAATATAATATATTATAATAATATAACAACGATATATAATATATTAATAATTAACATAATAATATATTGTTGAATAAATAATAATAATAATATATAATAATAATAAAGATACATTATCCTAGACCAACAATTCTAGGGCATTTCAGGAAATGGAAGTATTTGTTCATCTCTAAAGCAAACACTTACCTATTGGGAAATAAGATGCTACATTTAAATGCATGATTAAGATAAATTTTGAGGTTTCTAAGAAATTTCATACTGGCAGATGCTGCTCCAGCCAAGAACCCAGAGCCCTGGGAAGACAAACCATCTGTCCACTTGCTCATCTGCGGCCTTGGGAGTCTTGTGTGTACCTGAGTCTTAGTCTTTCTGAGCATAGGTGTTAACGGTTCTGGTCCATGACCCAGGCAGGTCCCCCTCCTCAGACTTCCTATTGTGGATTAACCTCTGTGCCAAAGGAATATGGGACCCTCCAAAGTCAATCATTGAACAACATCTCCCCCCAATCCTGGCATATGCCTCTGAACCTGTGAAGGAAGAGTAGTTGATCTTGCAGGTACCGAATTGGTCCAGCAGAGGTGGAGAATGCACTGGCAGAGCACCCAGCGGTGGCCGAGTCAGCCGTGGTGAGCAGCCCAGACCCCATTCGAGGGGAGGTGAGTATGGGACACTGATGGGACCATGTCTGCATGTGGGCTCCGGGAAGCCGGGAGCTGGACAAACTATCTCCCCAGCGTCCATTCTGTGGTGCAAAGGTCTCATTAGTGTGAGGAGGGCATTCGCAGTACGTGCCCAGCAGGGAGCCCTGTGAGCTCACCTGTGAATCTATAAGTAATGATTATGAATGCTGATTATAGTCGTGGTGATGATAGCTAAAATTTAGTGAACCCTGACTGTGATGTACCAACTCTTTTCACCCACAACAATCCAACGAGGTAAGGACTCTTTATGGATAAGGAGCTGGGTGATCTTACTAAGGTTGCCACTCCCAGCCTACCGAGCAGCACTGAAAAAGGAAGCACTGAAGAAGATGGCTTCCTTCCATAAAGATGACAGCTTGGAAAACCCTATGGAACAATTCTATTCTGTCACATGGGGTTACCACCAGTCAGAATTGCCTCAAAGGTAACGAGTCTTGTTTGCATAGGCGAGGAAACAGCCATAAAGAAATAACCCGCCTTAATGACACGGCTCAGCAATCTGGCCCCATGGTATATAATCTTTGATTTTAAAGGACTTATTGAAAACATAGGAGCTCCTGTGGTGTAGCAGCTGCTAACTGCAGGGTCAGCGGTTCAAAACCACCAGCCAGCTCTATGGGATAAAGACGAGTTACAGTAGTGGGAGTTCACATGGGCAAGTTCTACCCTGTCCTATAGGGTCACTATAAGTCAGAATTGACTGGATAGCAGGGACTTTGGTTTGGGGTTGTTGGAAACCTATTATGTGTTGAACCCTATGTGATTGACTTAGGGATGTCATGAATCATTGTCGATTGCCTCCACCTATTTGCTCACTGGATTCCAAGCAGAGAACTAGACATACAGTGATAGTATCAGCTATGATGCTACTACTAACAATAACAACAATACATTTTAACGAGCATCACTCAAAATAAGAAACGGACCAAGCATCCATGAATATAGGAAAGTGAGACATCACCACAAATGAAGTGAAATGCATAAAGATTCATATCCTAGATATCAGTGAGCTGAAATGGACTGGTCTTGGCCATTTTGAATCAAACAACCATATGGTTTACTGTGGTAAGAATGACAAATTCAAGAGGGAAAAAAGGTTTTTTTTTAAATTCAAGATATATCTTGAAGTACAATGCTTTCTGTGATAGGATAATATTTGTACATATACAATGAAATTCAGTTAATACAACTATTATTCAATTTTACATATCAACCACTAAAATTTGAGATGAAGAGTTGAAGAATTTTATTAACTTCTCCAGTCTGAAAATGATCAAACATGCAATCAAGTTTCCTTGAAAATTACTAGTGATTGGAATGCAAAAATTGGAAACAAAGGAAAAACAGTAGGTGGAAAACATGGTTTTGGTGGCAGAAATTAAACTGAAAAATACATGATAGAAGTGTGCAGAACCAATTGCTTCTCCATTGCAAATACCTTTTATTCAACAACATAAATGGTTACTATGCATGTAGACTTCACCAGATGGAATACACAAAAATCAAATTGATTAGAGCTATAGGAAGAGATGATGGGGAAGCTTAAAATTAGCAGCCAAAACAAGGCCAGGGGTGGACTGTGTAACAAACTATCAATTGTTCATATGTAAGTTCAAGTTGAAGTAGAAGAAAATTAAAGCAAGTCTACAAGAGCCAAAATACACCTATAATATATACTGTGGTAGTTAAATAATCTATTGTCAATCTGAGACTTAAGAGTGAAGGCATGGAGTTTAGCCTGTCAATCAGGTCACAGCTTGTTGACCTCATTTGGAGACCATAAGGAGATAAATAGCTTACTGGAGGAAGAAAACAGAGACACTCCCTGGGAGACATTTGTGCCAAGACACATGGAGCTACACTAGAGTGCTGGAGATGAAGGAGCCACATGGAAACCCCTGCCAGCCAGAGATGCTTCCACTGACACTGGATCCACAAGACTTTCCACCCACTGGCCTGTGATCTTCCAGCATTCCAGATCATTGCACATGTTTCATGACTCTGAAGAGGAATTTATAGATTGATATTGGGCATATGGAATAATATCAGACTTATGGACTTGATTTGGACTGGGCTGGGATGTTTTCTCAATATTCAATTGCTCTTGTATATAAAGCTCTTTCTTTCTTTCTTTTTTT
>NW_022103901.1:24316056-24318111 GCF_000313985.2 Echinops telfairi | reverse complement strand
TCTTTTCTTTTGCTGTTAGTAGGATTGTCTGGCTGCCTCTGCTCTAGTTGTTGTAAATTTTGTGCCAGGATATCAATCACGAGTCTCTCTTCCTTTTTCAGGTGTGCATGTATTGTTATGAATCTTCCTCTGATAACTGCCTTTGCTGTGTCCCATAAGTTTCAGTATGTTCTGTTCTCATTCTTGTTGGTTTCTAGAAGTTTCCTAATTTCATCTGTGATCTGTACCAGTACGCACTCCTTGTTCAATAGAGAGTTATTGATCCTCCAATAGTTTGCTCTTTCTTTCTTTGTCTCCCTTTTGTTGATTTCCAGCCTTATGGCACAGTGGTCAGAGAGAAAGGTCTGTTATGATATCAATGTGCTTAAATTTATGTAGATTCGCCTTATGCCCCAGCATGTGGTCCATTTTCGAATATGTGCCATGCGGGCTTGAAAGGAATGTGATTATTTTGTATTTCATGAAAAGCTCCGTAAATATCAGGTCAAATTGTCTAATTGTCGTGTTTAGATCTCTAGACTCCTTGTTGAGTTTCTTTCGCTGTGATCTATCTTTCTCAGAGAGTAGTGTATTGAAGTCACCCACTATAATTGTTGAGGCTGTGATTTCTCTTTTCATCTTTTCGAGTTTGGTTGATGTACTCTGTTTTCCTGAAGGTAAGACATCCCCAAAAAATAAGACCTACTTACAGTTTTGCCTCTCGCTGAAATATAAGGCATCCACCTGAAAATAAGACCTCCCCAAAAGTAAAGCCCCCCGAAGCTACCATAACTCTGTACTCTGGACTGTAGCGGCAGGTGCCACTGGGAAGCTCATTGTTGGCCAAAGTGAAGCCAGAGCAGACAGGAAGTGTGAGGTCTCTTTTAATAAAACAATAAACAATAAATGTTTACCGTATTCTTCTTCATGGATAAATAAGACAGCCTCTGAAATAAGACCTAGCGCATCTTTGGGAGCAAAAATTATTATAAGACACTGTCTTATTTTCGGGGAAACAGGGTATTCAGTGGGTCTCTCATTGGGGGAGTATATATTTACAGGGCTTAGTGGTTCTTTGTCTACCATTGCCTTGAGCAGTATATAGTGTCCCTCCTTATCTCTTTTTATGGTTTTCACTTTGAGTTCACTTTTATCCGACATTTAGATTGCAACCCCTGCTTTTTTTGAATTGCTGTTTGCTTGGTATGCCTTTCTACAGCCTTGGATATTCAGCCTATTTCGTCTGTAGCCTTCAGATGTGTCTCCTGTAGGTAGCAGATTGAAGGGTTGTGTTTTCTAAGCCAGTCTGTTAGCCTCAGTCTTTAATGCCTGAGTTCACTCCATTGATATTCAGGGTTATTATCTCCATCTGTGGACTCTGTAATGTCATCCTATATCTTTTGTGTTGGGTGTTTTCCTACCTTCTTTTCTTATTAGTGTGTGTGGGGTGTGTGTGTGTGTGTGTGTGTGTGTGTGTGTCTTTCTTGACTACTTTCCATCCTTAAGCCAATCTTATCTTGGAATCTGTTTTCTCTTTGTTGTCCTCTGGGTGGGGTTGTTCTATATAGCGTCTTTTATTTATGCTTGTTGAGTGTTGTTCTTCTGTTCCTACTGGGTCGGCAAGGATCTTTTGTAGGGCTGGATTTATTCTAACATATTCTTTGAGTTTGGCCTTGCCTGGGAAAACTTATCACTCCATCTAGCTTGATCAATAATTTGGCTTCGTAGAGTATTCTTGGGTTTGCGTTGTTTTCCTTCAATTTTTAGAATATGTTATTCCACTCTCTCCTCTTCTTCATAGATTCTGCTGATAGGTCTGAGTGTATTCTTATTTGGGAAACTTTATATGTGATTGCTTGTTTTTACCTAGCTGCTCTCATGATTTTCTCCTTGTCCTGAAAGTTGGAGAGTTTAACTATTATGTGCCTTGGTGACGTCTTCTTGGGATTCAGTCTAGCTGGTCCTCTTTCAACCTCCAGAATGGTTGCCTGGCTTTCATTCATTAAGATGGGGACATTTCCCTCCAAGAATTCTTTCACAAGTGTTGCAGATGACTTCTTTGTTGTGTCTTCCTCC
>NW_022103901.1:24307221-24315424 GCF_000313985.2 Echinops telfairi | reverse complement strand
CTGCTGGGTTGCCTGCTTGGATGTAGAACACTGCAAATGGTGGGCAGAATTGCCCTGGCCAGGTAGATCACTGCGGAGGTTGGGCAGAGGTTCCTGCAGTAGCTTGGAACTTTAGCGAGTGTTTGTAGAGCTGCCTTCGGATGGTGAGGCACTGAGGTAGGTGGGAGGAATTTCCCTGTCATGCGAACCCACAGAGGACAAATAGTAGCTCCCCCAGCCTCACAGGCAGGACTTCCCCAGTAAGAAGTTGGGCGGAGGATCCCCTGGTGGAGATCAGCCTGGCATTACCCAGCCTCTTGTGGAGCTCACCTAACTGGGTGGGTGGCAGGCGTAAATGCCCCAGGCTAAGGGGAATGGTTTGGAGGTCGGCTATAGTGTGTGAGAGAACAGGAAAGAGACAAAGAGGAGGAAAAAAACAAAAAACTAAACCCGCTGAGATTGTGGGGGGACTAGAGAGAAGAGAGCGAAGCAAAAGTAACAATATAGCTGAGCCCCGATCCCTGCCCACAGGGCTACAAGGGTTTAATCCCTGCTCCGAAACGAGGTGGCAGCAAACTGTGGCTGTGTTGAGATAACACCCCTGCACCGCCTCCAAATGGTCCCCGCTCTGGCTGAGACAGTGGCAGGGCTAAGGTAAAATCCTAGCCGGCCTCCACTGTAATAAACCAAAACCCCCAGCCCCTCAAAACCTTGTTGATCTGTGCCTCCTTATCTTTATGATGCTCCTCCTGCGATCCAGCAGTGTTGAATTTCCCTCTTGGTAACTCCTGGCTGATTTCTGCGGAGATCCCTCTGGTATGTGTTACTCAATCACCAGTTTCCCGTAAGTCCATAAAGCTCTTTCTTACACTCATATGAGTGTCTATGAATTTGTTCTCTAGTATACCCAGACTAACACATATACCACAGGAATTTATAGAGCATTTCAAGAGTAGATTAGACCCACTGATCACTAATGACAAAACTGAAAGGCTGTGGAATGACATCAAGCACATCACAAATGAAGAGAACAAAAGGCCCTTAAAAAGACAGGAAAGGAAGAAAAGTTCAGCATGGATGTCAGAAGCAACTCTGAAACTTGCTCTTAATCATAGAGCAGTTAAATCAAATGGAAGAAATGAAATTAAATAACCGAATAGAACATTTCAAAGTGCAGCTAAAGGAGACAAAAGTAAAGTAGTATAATGAAATGTGGAAAGACCTAGAGTTAGGAAATCAAAAAGAAGAATTCACTCAGCATATAGCAAGTTGAAAGAACTAGTGGGGGGTAGGGGCAATTAAACCCTGAGTTGAAAGATTCTGTGGGCAAAATATTGAATGACGCAGGAAGCATCAAAAGGGGATGGAAAGAATGCAGTCACTATACCATAATGTACTAGTTGACACTCAACTATTTCAAGATGTAGCATATAATCAAGAACCAATGGTACTGAAGGAAGAATTTCAGGCTGCATTGAAGGCATTTCAAAATAAAAGATTCCAGGAATGGATGGAATATCAATTATAGTACTTCAACTAGCTGATGAAGCATTAGAAGCACTTACTGGTTTATGCCAAGAAGTCTGGATGACAGCTACTTGGCCAACTGACTGGAAGAGATTCATATTTGTACTCATTCCAAAGAAAGTTGAACCCCCACAATATAGAAATTATCTAACAATATCATTAATATCACATGTAAGTAAAATATTGCTGAAGATCATTCAACAACAGTTGCAGTAGTACATCGACAGGGAGCTTCCAGAAATTCAAGGAAGATTCGGAAGAGTATATGGAATAAGGGCTCTCATTGCTGATGTCAAATGTATCTTGGCTCAGAGAAGATACCAGAAAGATGTTTACTTGTGTTTTGTGACTATACAAAGGCTTTTGACTATGGATAGTGTAAGATTTTCTGTACTTAAATCCAGGATAAGTAAATCTATAGAGGCAGTAGCTGAATTAATAATCACATAGAGGCATGGCAGGGGAGGTCAGGAGGAAATGCAGAGATAACAAAAATGAATAGGAGAAAGAAGAAAATGTTCTTAAATTGATTGTGCTGATGATTGCACAACTCTTCTTCATATGGTTGAACTATTAAATTGAATGCCAATAAAAGTATTAAAACATGAAGCAAAACAAAAAACAAAAAAAACCAAGCCTTGTGAATAGCATTGAGAAGAATGGAAATTTCAGAATACTTCATTGTGCTCATGAACAACTTGTATGTGTACGGTTAGGCAACGGTTCAAACAGAACAAAGGAATATTGAGTGGATTAAAATCTGGAATGGTGTTTATGTAAGTGTGTACAGAGTTGTATCCTTTCACCATACCTATTCAATCTGTATGATGAGCAAATAACCAGAGAAACTGGACTAAATAAAGAACAACACTGCATCAGGATTGGAAGAAGGCTCTTTGACAACCTACAATATGCAGATGATACAACCTTGCTGGCTGAGAGTGAGGAGGATTGGAAGTACTGGCTGATGAAGATCAATGACTGCAGCCTTCAGTGTGTAACAGTGGTTCTCAACCTTCCTAATGCTGCGACCCTTTCATACAGTTCCTCATGCTGTGGTGACCCCCAACCATAAAGTTATTTTTGTTGCTACTCCATCACTGTAATTTTGCTACTGTTATGAATAGGGATACCCCTGAGAAAAGGTCATTCGACCCCCAAAGGGGTCACGACCCATACGTTGTAAACTGCTGTTATAGAATATGACTCAATGTAAAGAAGATGAAAAATCCTTACAGTTGGACTACCATGATAAATGGGTAAAAAATTGAAGTTGTCAAAGATGTCATCTTGCTTGGATCCACCATCAATACTCATGACAGCAGCAGTCAAGAAATGAAACGACACATTTAATTGGTCATATATGCTGCATAAGACCTCTTTAACGTGCTGAAGAGCAAGACTGTTATTTTGAGAACTAGGGTTGACCTGCCCCAAGTCATCGTGTTTTCAATCGCCTCAGATACATTTGCAAATTCGACATCGAATGAGGACATTTAAAGAAAAATTGAGGTATTTGACACGATGCTTGAGAAGAATCTTGAAAGTACCATGGGCTGTTAGAATAAGAACAAATTTGTCTTGGAAAAAGTATGACCAGAATGTTCCTTAGAATTGAGAGTGGGGAGACTTTGTCTCATGTACTTTGGACATGGTTTCAGGAGGCATGTGAAGTAGGAAAACAGCACAAAAGAGGAAGACCTTCGGTGAGATAGACTGACACAGTGTCTACAATGATGGGCTCAAACATAAAGGCAACTGTGAGGATAGCACAGAATGGGCCAAGCTTTTGTTCTGGTGTATATAGGGTCCTTATGGGTTGGATCCAACTCAGCAGCATTTAACAAGAACAAACATGTTTCACCTGTATCGTCCGTTGGAATCTTTGTAGATCTCTGGCAAGGCATGAAATTCTACTGTCCGTATTTCATAGAGTAGGAAACTGAAGTTAAGAGAATTAAATAATTTTCAAAGGGCATAAAATAGAATTGGAAGTATTGATATTTAAGCCTGTTCCTTTCCTTTTCCAGAGTCATCATATCAACCATATGGTCCAAGTATCAATTTGCTTTCCATTCATACAATAAATGTTAAAAATTTGGTGGCAGATCGATCAAATACTTGGCTGATAACTGAAAGGTTGGTGGTTCCAACCCACCAGACATTCCACAGGAGAAAGAGAGACAATCTCCTTCTATAAAGCCTTGTAAGCCCTGTGAGGCAGTTCTTGTTATGGATCAGAATGAATGGGGGTAGAATTTGATGGGCCCTCACTGTGACTTCACTCCAATGCTGCAGGTGGTGAAGGCATTTATCGTCCTGACTCCACAGTTCCAGTCCCATGACCAGGACCAGCTTACCAAGGAGCTACAGCAACATGTCAAGATAGTGACAGCCCCATATAAGTACCCAAGAAAGGTGAGCATGGAGGATGAATGGGCTCTGCTACTGCTGACTGATCCTGGTGCTCAGCTGTCCCACGTCCTCCAAGGTGATCAGGGAACCAAGAGCACTGGTATTTTCCAATGCTGATGAAGCAATTTGATATAAGGTTGGGGTGGAGCAGGCATCATTGGGTAAGAACTTCTCTCCTCTCTGTTAGAAACTCAAAATGAACCCTATATTGGCAAGTTAACCTAAATTTAAAAGTCAGACAACTATCCAAATATATATGTACAAGTAGGTTACTTACAATCCTACAAATTTTGAAAAAGAAATCCAAATCAGAATCTCCCAAACTTTCTACAATATGATTCATAGTTAGAAACACAAGGCAGCCCAATACCTATATATGCATACAGTCAGGTAACCAACAAAATATTTACACTTACAACTTACAATATATTCAATGGTTTGTATTCCGCTTGATTATTTTTTTAAATGCAGGTTGCAACCTTCATTTTACAGTACACCAAGGGCATCACAATCCAGGAGCCCTGGTGGCATAGTGGTTACTTGTTGGACTGCTAACCTACTAAGCAACATTGGTTGAGTTTTACAATCAATACATGTTATTTCACTATATGGCTAATATTGATTGATCACTTGCTTAATGTACCAAGCCCCATAGTCAATGCCCCATAGTAAATGTAGTAGTAATTCAGTTAGCCCTTGCAACAACCTGCTGTGATATAGCTATCCCATTCTACATAGAAGAAACTAAGATAATCGCAAAGTGTAGACGATCTTACTGCTGTTGGGTCAATTCTGACTCATGGTGACCCTATGGGACAGCGCAGAATGCCTCTGTGGGTTTCTGAGACAGTACCTCTTTGCAGGAGTAGAAGTGACCTGAAATTACAGATAATAAAAATCAGAGATGGAACTCAAACCCAAATGTATCTGGCCAAATAAGTTCATGCTTTTCATGCTAAGTTGTGTAGCCTCAATCCTCCCAGTAACCGAGCCATCAGTACACTGCAGACAAGTAGTGCAAACATCAGCACTACCATTCAATGTATACAGGTTTCAGTCGGGCTTCCAGACTAAGGTAGAACAGGAACAAAGATCTGGCGATATACTTCCAAAAATGAGCCAATGAAAACGTAACATATCAAAACAGAATATTTTCTGATCAAGTGTTGGGAAAGGAGTCCCCAAGATTGGAAGGCCCTGAAAATGCACAGTGGCTAAAACCACAGGCTCAAGCATCCCAATGATCATGAAGGTGATGGAGATGGCCTAGGACCAGGCAACATTTTATTCTGTTATCCATTGGCTCACCTTGAGTTGTAGCTGACTTTACAGCAACTAACACCAATAGCAACCCTGCCTCATAGAGAATACCATAGATGATGCATAATAGTCAGTCGGCTGCATTATACTGTGGGTTACAAACCATCCCAAGGTATTAGGGCCCAATAATAATCGAAGTGCATTACCCTGATCTGCTGGGCGCTCTGCTCCACATCCTGTCACTGTGGCACCAGGATAAAAGAGCAGCCACCATATATGTAGACAACTGACAAGTGCTATGGTCAATGGCAGGATGAGGTAACCAGTCTTCCATCTCAATGGTTCTAAACTCGTTTTGCTAGAGGTGACACACTTCACCTCCACCTATATAGTTCACTGGCCAAAGTAAATCGCATGACCACATCCACCTTCATAGAGTCAGAGGACGTAAGTCACCACATGGTGTCACCTCTCTGAGGTCTGTACAGGGGACAAGGAACACAGTGGAAAGTGTAAAAAAATATATTTTTTTTTAAACAGCAGGACCAAGCCAGGCTATGTTTGCTTTCTCCTCATTCAGGTGGAGTTTGTCCCAGAGCTGCCCAAAACCATTACAGGCAAGATCAAACGGAGTGATCTTCGGAAAAAGGAGTATGGGAAGATGTAACCAGCAATCAATTGAGACCCACTGAATGACCTTGAGCACACTCTTCAACTTCTCCAACACGGTGGCTATGGGGCTGAAGGGTTGAGACAGTCCATCTCAAAAGGGATCAGCAGGTCTGAGATCCCTGTTCTGTCCCACTTGAAGTTCAATGTAGTCACTACACCTCCTCCAACTGCTCTGTCCCTTTGGAGTCAGCCAGGTGAGCACTGGGACTGGGACTTGGGGGAATAAAATACCAGCATCAATGTCAACAATGCCCTTGTTTTGTGAGCTTTTTCTGTGCTTGCTCTATACTAAGCTCTTCTCAGAACTTCCTTTGAGATTCTCCCAAACTTCCATTCTGAGACACCCCACACTAGGCTGATTCTCCCTCCTGGATCTAGTATCATGCAGTGGCACCATGTTTAGTGACTACACTCACTGGCTATAGCATCTAACACCTGCCACCATTTGATAGTTCTATCACCTTTGTGCCTGACAGCAGAGCTCCTACTACCACCCCCAGCTTCTTGTTAACACAGTGAGACGAGGGCTCTCTTGGAGTTCCAAGAACTTCACAGTCCACCCCTTCCCCCCTAGGCACATGTCCGCTCACTGATCCCTAGTCAGGGTTCTAGGAGCCCTACTCCATGTTTCCCCAGAGACCTCCCAATAAAATCTCCCCAGGGATCTAGCACTCCCCAACACTCCCATCAACCCCTATTTACTTATCACACCCCTGGGGCTTCGAGCCCTAGAGACCTCTGGCTTCTTGTAGGCTCTAGCCTTTCTTCTATTACCCTCTCAAGCTCTCTTCCCAGAAACCCATAACTCCTCAGTTCACCTCACACCACAAAGCCCAGTATTGGGCTGCTAACCTCAACGTCAGCAGTTCAAAATCACCAGCCCTTCCATGAGGAAAAGACAAGGCTTTCTACTCCTGTAAAAAGTTACAGTCTCAAACTACAGAGGGTACAGAGAACATAGAACTCATACACTCCTGGTAGGCTGATACATATGAATAATTATTCGAGAAAGCAATATGGCAATACATAAAACACCTGTCAAATGAAACTCCACACTACTCAGCAATACCTTTGCTGTGTATAAATCCCAACAAAATAAGAGACAGGACACGGCCAGACAAATGTTCTCCCATGTTCATTGTAGCACACTTCAAATTAGCAAGAAGCTGGCCTATTCGTATATAGGCTTATACTTGTATACTATAATCTTTCCCCAACAATGTTTTAAAGTCTATACCATTAGCTAAATTAAGGACACTGTCAATAGAATTAAATTATGACTCAGGAGAATTATTTATAAGGTTCTCTATCATTAAGCAATAGCAATGTCTCTAATGTGAACCAGAGACATAGATCAGACACAGATATCTAAATAGATTTGGAGCCCACACTTAATTCTAGCTCCAACCTAAGAAATAACAAGTTCTTATGGCATGGTCCTGTTCAGTGCTCATCCTCAAGAAGAGATCACTGAAAATATGGCTTCTATAACAAAGTGTGGTGCAGAAACAAGATGGTGCCCAGCTACCAGAAACAATACCTTCTGAGACCTTAAAGGGTTGTCTTCAAACATGCAGCCTTTTAAGTGAGGCATCAACTAGATCCACATGGTAAAAGTACACCAGCCTATGTGATCCAAGGATTGTAAATAATAGAATCCAAATCTAAAGGAGTGAATGGTTTCAGAGCTTAAATTCTGAATACCTAGTTTGCAGAAGGTTATGGTTGACACTAGAAGCCCAAAATCCATTTGCCAGATCCGATGCCTATGGATCAAGCCTCTGGTGAATAGCCTATGGCCATAGTTCAGGGATGTTAATAGAATTGTTATCACACAGAGAGTATTGTAAAGTTGATATGGCAGATGTAGTTAAGTATAAATGTAATACCATACAATACCATATCATTTGATCTCCCTTTTGATCAATTTTGAAGTTGTTTTAGTTTTTAATTTTTTCTGCTTTCTTTTTAATTGAGGGTTTTCTGTTTTGTCTAGTCATTGTTTTGGGGCATTAATGTTGTTTTTGTTTTTTGCTTGCTTCCTGTTTGTGTTTTGTATGATTTTGTATATATGAAATCCAAGATAAGTAGATTTGCAGAGACAGTAACTGGAATGATCATTGCCTGGCAAGGAAGGATGGGGGGAAGTGGGAGGGTAACAAAAATGAATACAAGAAGGAAATGTTGCCAGGGGCTTAGGTGGAGAGCAAATGTTTTGAGAAGGATGAGGGCAATGAATGTACAAATGTGCTTTACACAATTGATATATGTATGGATTGTGATAAGAGTTGTATGAACCCCCAATAAAATGATTTTTAAAAAAGAAGGAAATGTTCTGAAATGGATTGTG
>NW_022103901.1:24304832-24305746 GCF_000313985.2 Echinops telfairi | reverse complement strand
ATGAGGGCAACAAATGTATAGATGTGCTTTACACAATTGATCTATGTATTGTGATGAATTGTATGAGCCCCAATAAATTGATTTTTAAAAAGTAGAGCAAAACAAAACATGTATCACCAAAAAAAAAAAAGTTCCTCCTGTTTAGTATAAGAATTTTTACATCAAATATACAGCAATCCATTTCTCAGAGAGTGATAGCTATAAATATAACTTTCAGAAAAAACATTTCCTTTACACAATTTTACTAGAAAATCTCAAATACAATTAAACAGCTATGTAATAGCTCTTAAGTACCATTAAATTGTTTTTGGTTAGTATATAGTTCAGCTTAATATAGTACATTTTGGATTTTAGAAAGGCAACAATAATTATATTTTGGTTTTTATTGCTGATGCTTAACATGGTAAAGCAGACAGTTCAAGCATATGAAGTGAAGGTGGTTGAAACTAGAATGTTGCAGGTTCAAATAATTGACAGCTACTATAATGTCCTGATATTTAGAAGAGTCTTTACTTGGTTCTAACTGGACTGCTAGAAACTAAAAGCAATTCTTTGATTGCAGGCCCTAGTGGACATTTCAGTCCACCTTTGAAGACAGAAACTCATTTATCATTTGTCTAGGACTTCATGGAGCATGGACATAAACAGAAAACAAAATTAATGTTATTATTCTTTAGAGTTAGTGAGTGTTACAGGGTACAATATTTATGATAACATCTGGTTAATGAAATATAGTAATAGTCTGGTGACAACATCAAAAGGAACAATATTATTAATTACAATGTTCTGACCTCGAGAACATGAGAATGCATTCTAAAATCAATCACTGGTGGGACTTTCTGAGATGGGAGGGGAAGGAGGCAGGTCATTCAGCAGTCAACAAGATGGTGTTACAGTGTCTCTTGTGTGAGTGT
>NW_022103901.1:24298224-24303922 GCF_000313985.2 Echinops telfairi | reverse complement strand
TCTCTCCACGTGGACCACCAAGCTGGGCTGAGGTGAGCAATGCTACCATGTAATGTGTCTAATTGCACTATTGTATCTCTCATGCTCTCGATGACTTTAATAAAATACTTATATATCTCATACAATTGTGCTTACTGAACCCGTAAGTAGTAGCAGCGGGTGGGGCTGGCACCTCACCCCCACATCCAAATTTAATTTAATACTACAGTCCTGCACTTTCCTTCATCCTCCGCCCTATCATCTATCCTGGTGCCAACACTCTGCTTTAGAGAACTCTAATTCCATGGAAGTATTTGCTCTCGGCACAATATCATACAAAAGGATCATCATTTAAAGTTGGTTCCAGCATTAACCATAAGTATCTGAATCCTAGTTCTGCCATTGACCTTGTGTGGTCACCTCTCTACTAAGTGTCCTTATTTACAAAGCAGGACAATACTCTCTCTTATGGACTATGAGGCACACATTTATCACATTTCACTCTTTTAAAATCAGAAAGTGTCTTAAAACCATTAGTATGCCCAAATTTAATAGGTAATGCTTTGTACTTTCTTGATGAATGATAGAATAATGGCATGACTCACAGTTCATAGCATCTTACATTGAATAAATACAGTGATAGAAACCTCCTAGGGTTAGAATATTTAAAGGAACCTTGGTATATAACAGGTGTAGCTCACTACACGGTATATAACTGAAGATAATAATGATAGTTATGGTAACTATTAAAAGATAAGTAAACTAGTATGAGGGTAAGCCAAAAAGTATTGCTACTAGGGTTCCGGTTCATGCGTGCACTGGTTTATTCCAAACACAAGGTTTAAGCATGTCTGAAATCAGTGGATGGCTGCAGACATGTTCTCTCAATAACATACTCATCTCAATAGGGGGCCTTCAAAAAAAGGTCTAATCCAAACAGTGGCGTCCTCGGGTAGGTGCTGGGCCAGTTCCATGCAAAGCGGAGAAGTCAACTCAGAAGCTTATAGCGATTTTTTTGCTTTGTTTTGTCTTTCGAATTCTAAAGAAATAATCTCCACAAATTTTCTCAAATCATGGTGGCTTTTCAGAAAATTGACTACAATACTTTTTCAAAAAAAAAGGCCAAGAAAGTTTCACACCGAGAAATCTTTTTCCACCACAATGCACCTGTTCATTCTTCCAGGGTAGGAAGAGCATCGAAGGCATATAGTGGCGGTATGGCTTACTAGACAAGTTGGGTCTCTACTGACTTCTACCAGCCAGAGAGAGTCACTCGTATCTGTGTCACTAGTTGGTTCACAAGGGCAAATTGGACAACAAGTCCCTGGAGTTTGAGTTCCAACCCGACAGTAAACTGAGACTATGTCAACCACAGCATTTACAGAAATGGTGTCATGATCAGAAAGGAGGCATATGTACTTAAAAGTGCAATGGAAGAACTAAAGAGAATAATTGAAGACAGTGGCCCTCCTCCTGACTAATCTGGCCGGCAGCAACTTGAAATCATCATTGGAGATGAACACATTTCATTCACCATCTCAAAAATTGGTTCCCTTATAGATGTTCATCAGCCCGAGGATTCAGAAGGCTTGCGAGTATTTTATTATCTTGTCTAGGACCTGAAGTGTTCGGTCTTCAGTCTTATTGCATGACGCTTCAAGATTAAGCCAATCTAGATGGACTATTGGTACAGAACTTGGGGGGCACACAGAAAGAGGGGAAGTTAGGGACAGTGTTTTTAATTGCCACGATCAAGACATTTTTATGTATATCAGGGCTGTGTTCTAAATCATGGTTTGGTAAGATCTGGAAGAGCGGCAATTGAAGGCTAGCTTAGAGCAGCCACCCTCACCTATCAGCTGCACCCTATCATCTAGCCAGAATCATTTCCTGGTGCCAACACTATGCTTTTGAGAACTCTAATTCCATGGAATCATAAGCAGATTGCCAGTCCTGTCTCCCAAGGCACCTCTGAGTGGGCTTGAATGACCAGTCTTTTAGCTGGAAATTATTATTGCTGATGCCAACATGAAATAATTCTGATGGGTTTCTCCTTCTCATTAGACAGTGGATGGACTTGCAGCAGACAGAGTCTGGGTGATCTGTTTGGTGGAACTTTATCTCTGAGCAACATCTTGGGAGCTTGGCTTCAGGGAACCTGCGTGTTTCTACTTCACTTGCCAACTTTCTGCCCTGAGACTGTTCTAAGTGTAAGACCAGCTTCCGTTGTAAAATGGGGTAAAGACCAGAAAGGGAGAATTAGTCACGGCCAGCAGTTCATGCCCAAAATGTGATGAACCAACCGTTAAACGTGGAGTGTGATTTTGACAATATCCTCCCTCTTTCTAAGAGCCATGTTCTCTCACTTTTATAGGTTCTTTTGAATTTACCTATAGAGGTAAAGTCCTTGGGGGACTTGACTGCTTCACGCGTATTACTGAAAAGGAAACATTTAAAAGACAATGACTAAAATGATAATAATCATAATAATATCAATTACTGTTTACTGATTAGTTATTGGCAGTTTATATTTATTATTTAATTTTCTGTCTTTATGAAACCCCATGTGAAAGGAATTAAAGAAATTGAGGCTGCGAGAGCTTAAGTAATCAGCCCAAGGATTCTCTTGAACTCCACAGCACAATCTCTAAAATTTTGTATTACTATACCTCTACAGTCCAAAATTTTACTAGCAATATGCAGGTTTATAAATCAAAAACTCAAAGATTGGGATCTGGAACACAATGCTTAACTACATTACTATGCACTCAGTAACCTAGTCGTTAACATGTTAGCTCCTAGGCCCAAGTAGATCAAGCTAAATTTTCTTGCAAGACTCTTGCTTGGGCTGTACTAAATCACTAAGTTCTCCAGGTAAACTTCCATCAGTTGAGTCTTGAAGTTAGGTATCCTCATCCATTTAGCCTGTACCCTTTGCTTTGGCTTGCTGTGTTTCCCGTCTTTGCTCACAAGTTTGTTTGTTTGTTTGTCTGTTTGTTTTGCTTTGCTTTCTTGGGAACCCAGGCCATGTCTAGGTTTCCCATCACCACTCTCTCTGGAACTACAGGCATGTATCGGGAGCTTCTTCAGCACCACTGTCTCACCAGGTCAGAGGGGTCTCTCCAGAGAGTCCATTTCCTACCATGGGCCCATAAAGAATGTTCTTCTTGATTTCAACTTGTACCAACATTGTATGACAGAATAGAACTGCCGCATAGAGTTTCCAAGACTATCACCATTACGGGAGGAAAAAAATCACGAGGTCTTTTCTCCCACAGAGGAGCTGGTGGGTTTGAACTGCCAGTCTTACAATTCGCAGCTGAGTTTATAACCTTTGGGCCATCAGGACTCCACAATATGTTGAAGTAGATTCCAATCCCACCCTTGATTGACAACCTATCTTATTGCCATTTATGGCAAAAGTCCAACAGATTGTGGGTATTTTTTTTACTCCCATTGGAATGTTAGAGTCCATATCTTCTAACTAGAGCATTCTAGAATATAAGCCTAATTGTAATCAGAAGGCTGGGTTTCTTTGATAAATTTATAATTTACACCTCCCTATGAAAAATATAAACACTAAAGAAAAGACATTACCAAAAAGGGTAAATATTAAAGACATAGACTATTTTGTAAGCTTTTTAAAATAAATGTATATTATACATATGGACCCACAGAATATATTATAATATTGTGAAGAGATTCTATAGATGGCGCGCGCTTTAGTCACGTAGTGCTGCCGTGGCTTTAACCAACAGAACTACATTCTCTCGAAGTTTAGCAGACTAGACATCTGAATCGGGTGCTGCCTCCCAGAGAAGGCTCTCACTGTCTGTTGCCTCTGGAGGAAGGCCCTTTATGCCTGCCGACACCTGCAAGATCCTCGAGGTCTTGGCATCAATTTTCCTCTGGTTCTAGGAGTTTCTCAGCAGAGGGACCCCAGATATAAAGTATATGCCCCACACCCACTTCTTTCCTGGTGGGATTTCTCTGCTCACTTTCCTGTCTTTTGATTTCTTGTAAGATAAAAGATGATTTGGGCCACACCCCTGGGAAATTCCTCTTATATCAGCTCAATGCTATGACATAAGTATGGGTGTTGTATCCATCCACCTTAATCTCCTTGTAGCTAATTGGCTCATCACATCCTGGGGATGATTGCACCATTACACAACTACCAAACCATTGAGAATCATGGCCCAGCCAAACTGACACATATTTTGGAAGATGTAATTCAATCCATAACATTTTTTTAATCATAGAAGTTTGATTTTTCCCCCCTGTGTTTAGTTCCTTAGTGATTTATCTATGATCATATGTAATGGCATAACAGTATTTTGAGTCATTGCATTGTATTCCACAGGATGGATGAACCTTAGTTTAATGAACTAAGTTTTAATTAGTTCAATTAGGTTTTAATGTTCTTCCAAAATGCTGAGATGAACATCCTTGCACATGCTATAGACTTCTCTAGCACTCGTACTGAGAAGTAGAATTGCTAGTCACCAGTAAAAAGAAAAAACGAGAGAGAGAGAATGAACAAGATCCACTGCTTTAGAGAAAACCTTAGAATGTTCTAAATAATTGTTTAACTTTAAGCTTAACTGAGCCCTGGTGGGATCGTGGTTACATGTTGGGCTGCAAGCCACCAGCAGCTCTGCGAGAAAAAGACTGGGCTTTTGCCCTTGTGAACAGTGAATCTTGGGAACCCACAGGGTGAGTCAGCTTGACTAGATGGCCAGGACTTTAGTTTTAGGGTTTTTTGTTTGTTTGTTTTTTGTTTTTAGAGCTATGTGGACAAAGACATACATTCTACAAAAGAAATCACTTCTGTGGGAAAAATATTAAATTGTGATTATGTGAAGAAAGCACCAGACCTAGTTCATTGGCACTTTATGGAGAATCCAAAAGTAGTCATATACAAATACAGAATGTGTTCATTTAGCAATGTGCCTTTACCATACGAAGCATCCAGATTTTTTTAATACATTTTATTGGGGGCTTTTACAGCTCTTATAACATTCCCAGATTTTTTTAAAAAATCATTTTATTAGGAGCTCTTACAGATAGCATTACATTCCACCATTTAATTACATCAAGCAGTATTATACAATTGCTACCACAATCCATTTCAAAAAATTTTCCTCCCTCCCCACCACCCCCTAGGAACCCTTATTCCTTTTTTTTTTTTGCCCCATATCTTACACAATTCTATCTATCCATTCACAGACTATTCTGTGGTTCAATCCCACTGAGTGGGGTTATACAGTCATCAATGCTATTAGCTCCCCATTCCACCCTTCCCCCAATCTCTCTTCCCATTCCCTCAGGGAATCATTACTCCTGTTACTGTTTCTGCAGGGTTATCATCTTGACTTTTATGTACCCAACTATCTTAAACATACTGATGAGCATATGCAAGCCTAACATACTTAATGGGGTAAAAAAAATAAAAGTCTTAATAGAAAGGGAGGAAATATTAGAAAGCTATAAGATAGTTATGTGGTTCATCAGTGCCATGCTGCACCCTGGATTTATCATCCCTGCCGAGTGGCCCTTCTATGAGGGACTGTCCAATTATCTTACAGGTGGATTTTGGGTCTCCACTATATCCACACCGCCCCTTCACATTGATTTGATTGCTTATTTTGAACTTTTGATACCTTTTCCTGTCAACACATCATGATCACACAGGCTGGTGTGCTGTTTCCATGTGGAC
>NW_022103901.1:24295125-24296545 GCF_000313985.2 Echinops telfairi | reverse complement strand
AAGTGATCTGAAATTCCCATTCTTCTCAAAGTCATCCATAGTTTATGATCCACATAGCTAAATGTGCTTATATAATCAATAAAATACAAACAAGTAAACATCTTTCTGGTATTCTCTGCTTTGAGCCAAGATCCATTTGATATCAGCAGTCATATCCCTTGTTCCACATCTCAATCAGGCCTGAACCTCTGGTAGCTCCCTGTCAAAGTACAGTTGCAACCATTGGTGGATGATTTTCAGTAGAATTTTACTTGCAAGTGATATTAATGATATTGTCCAATAAGTGTGCATTCTGTTGGGTCATCTTTCTTTGAGATAGGCACAAATATGGATCTCTTCCAGTCAGTTGGCCAAGTAACTGTCTTCAGAATTTTCTGGCATAGACGAGTGAGTGCTTCCAATGCTTCAGCTTGTTGAAATATTTCACTGGGTATACTATCAGTTCCTGGACCCTTGTTTTTGGCTAATGCTTTCAGGCAGTTTGAACATCTTCCTTCAGTACCATGGGCTTTGTCTCATATTCTACCTCCTGAAATGGTGGCATGTTAACTAGTTCTTTTTGGTAGGGACTGGGTCTTCTTTCCATCTTGTTTTGATGTTTCCTGCCCCATTCAATATTTTTCCCATAGAATCTTTCAATATTGCAACTTGAGGCTTTTTTGTTGTTGTTGAGTTCTTTCAGTTTAAGATATGATGAGTTTTTTATTCCTTTTTGTTTTTCTAACTTTAGGTATTTGCACATTTTACTTTGTTTTCTGAAGCTACCCTTTGAAATTTTCTGTTCATCTCTTTAAAGTTATAATTTCTTCCATTTGTTTTAGCTATTCCACAATTAAGAGCAAGTTTCAAAGTCTCTCCTGACATCCACTGTGATCTTTTCTTTCACTTATATATGTGTGTGTGTGTGTGTATATATATGTGTTTCTATTGTTTTATTTCTATGCCCATTTTATTAGCACTTCATCCACACATGATACATTCAATAGCTCAGTAATATCAAGAAGAGTTGCAGAATCTTTACCACAATCAATTTTAGAACATTTTATTCTTCCTTCTACTCAGTGTTATTCGTGTAATTTTTTTTCAATTTTGGCAAAAATGTACATAACAACACATTCTCCAATTCAAAAACTTTTACATGTATAATTTGGTGCCATTGATTATATTGTTCATGTTATACCATCATTATTGATATTCCTTTACAAATTGTTCCACCACCATTAAATTAAACTCAGCACTTCCTAAGCAAAAATTTACCCTCCTTTCCCCATGGTGACTATAGGCCAAGTTTGGTTTCTTTCTTTTTCTTTTTTTTTGCCCGCCCCCCCTCAGTGGTTTTCTTGATATATCACACACATATTGTACATTTCCAGTGTTAAATTGCTTTTAAAGAGTTGTACATATATCATCACAACCAGTT
>NW_022103901.1:24282473-24289768 GCF_000313985.2 Echinops telfairi | reverse complement strand
GATGGATGGATGGATGGATGGATGGATGGATGGATGGATGGATGGATTGTGATAAGAGTTGTATGAGCACCCAATAAAAATGATTTTAAAAAGAAAAAAATTCTCTTTAAACAGGGGCTGCTTTGTGCTACTTCCAAAAAAATAAAATTGAAGTCAGGTTCTCTGGGAAAACCAGTGCCTCCTTATGTCATTCAGGTAAGACACCTTCGTTATAATTATGGCTATTGTTGTTAATTGACATCTTACTAAGTGCCCGGCCCAGTCCTTAGCACTTAATATTATTTCATTTGTTCATGGGACCACGTCTAGCAGGAAAATACTATTATTATCCCTCTTACAGAATACTCCTCTCCTGCTGGGGGAATTTAGCCCTCAAAGAAAAAGGTCCTTATTTCATTTATGCTTATAATAAAGTATATGAGTATTTTCCAGACTTTTGGTAACATTTTAGAGTAAATATTAAGAAGAAACATAATATGGATTGTTATAAGAGCTGTAAGAACACCCAATAAATGATCTTTAAATAAATTTTTAAAAAGAAGAAGAAGAAACAGCATTGTTGAGACTGTTTTAAAAAAATGTTAACACTTCACATTGAGGCTAAGAGTCTGAACTCTGGAGTCAGACTTCTTAGGCTTTGAGGTGGACCTTGCTACTTTTAGCTGTGTAATATTTTCAAATATTTTCCTACGTCTACTTTATATTCTTCTTCTTATACCTGAAATGGATGATCAGCTATTTGGTTTGAAAGGCCTGGTGTTCTTTACTTATAGTATTTCTTTAACTTATTTAATATTGTTCATTTTCATATCACTTATTTATTTAATCCTCATAACAGAGCTATGTAGTAGGCCCTTTGAAAATTCCCATCTTTTAGATAAGGAAATTGAGAAGTAAACAGTCCAAGTTTCTCATGGCCAGAAATTTGCAGGGAGTGAAAATTCCAATGCAGACATTTCTATTCTGGGATGTTCACAGGAACTGCTGGACCATGCTGCAGCACAGAGCATCTGGTCTTCCAAGTATATCATCAGTGGCAGTTACATAATCTTCTGTCAACTTGTGAAGGGTGGAGTCTAGCCTGTCAATCAGTTCATAGCCAATGAGGCCTCTGTGGGGCATGGCCCTCTCCTGAGGATTCTTGGAACTCCAGTCTTCCTCCCTGGTGGTAGGACACACTCTCCCTTCAAGACAAGCCACATAGGGACACACTGATGGAACCAGAGTCTGGGAGCTGGAAGAACCATGTGAAGGCCCACACCAGGGCTGAGATGCTTCCACCACGACTTTCCACCCACTGGCCTGTGATCTTCTGCATTCTGCATCATTGCATGTGTTGTGTGAGTCTGAAGAGGACTTTATAGACTGGTATCAGATATATGGGCTAATATCGGACTTATGGACTTGGACTGGACTGGGCTGGAGTGTTCTCTTAATATACAATTACTCTTTTATATAAAGCTTTTTCTATATATGTATATAAGTCTCTCTGGATTTGTTTCTCTAGTCTACCCAGACTAACGCAATCATCCGAGCTGCTTCCTTAAGAGTAAGATAGTAAGTCTTGAGTTTAGATCTGTTTTAGGAATGACACACATTATACAAAAGGAAAATTCCTTTACTTGTTTCTCATTTCAGATTGTAGATGAAAACTCAAATATCTTGTCTCCAGGAGCAGAAGGCAATATTGCAATCCATGTACAACTAAACCAACCTGCTTATCACTACTGTCCACATATGGTAAGATAAGTTTTGTGAAATCATTTTACTGTTACTATAAATAAAGGCACTATACTTATATGTGATTTGCCAAACCCTGTGTTCCAACTTTTGGGAAATTTTGCAAAGTTTCAAATCTACAAACATCTTTGAAATAATTGTATAGTGAATACCCCTATAAGGAGTCTTAATGGTACAGTGGCTAAGCACTCAGCTGCCCACAGAAAGGTTGGCACTGGAACCCTCCCGATGGTCCGTGGGAGGGAGATGTGGCAGGCTGCGTCTATCAAGATTTCAGCAGAGGAAACACTAGAGAGCAGCTATACTTTGTCCTGTAGGGTCACTATGAGTCAAAATTAGACATCGATGAGTTCGTTTTGGTTAACACCAATATAGTTCTCATTTGTATTCACTTATTAACATCTTGTCTCATTTGACTTATATTTCTGTGTTTTTATGTAAGTTGTAGACAATACATTTTCCCCTTAGACATTTCAGTAGATTCTCCTAAGAGTATTCTTAATAACTACAATGTCAATATAATATTTAAGAACGTTGAATATAACTCCATAGTCTTCTCCAGTCTCTAGTCCATATTGATAATTCCCCCATCTGGGCCCAAAATGTGTATTATGATTATGGTTCTTATAAATCCAGAATTTAATCAAGATTTATATTTTTTATATCATTCTTCTATTTGCTATTTAACATAAAACAATCACATACCTTGGCATTTTTGAAGCGCAGAGGCCTGTTGTCTTATACAATGTCCCATATTCTAGATGTATCTATATTTCCCCATGATGAGACTCAGGATACACAGTAATTTGTAAGAGCATTGTATTTTCTCACATCACATTGGGGAAGCATTGTGCTGTCCCACTTCAGATGTTAATGTTGATCCTTTGCTTAAGGTGGTGAGTGCCATTTCTCACTACCATAAGAATATGTTTTCCCCTTTATAATGAATAAGTGTAGGGTGACAATCTTTTCTTTTTTCTAATCACTTTATTGGGGGCTCTTACAACTCTTGTTACAATCCATACATCAATTGTATCTGACATATCCATACATATATTCCATCGTTCTTTTCTTTTTTTAAATTTTATTTATTTATTTATTTATTTTTAGCATTTTATTAGGAGCTCATACAACTGTTATCCCAATCCATACACACATCAATTGTGTAAAGCGCATTTGTACATCATTTCTCAAAACATTTTCTCTCCATTTAAACCCCCGACATTAGGTCCTCATTTTTCCCCTCCCTCCCCGCTCCCCCCTCCCGCATGAGCCCTTGATAGTTTATAAATGAGTATTTTGTCATATCTTGCCCTGTCCGACGTCTCCCTTCATCCACTTTTCGGTTGTCTGTCCCCCAGGGAGGAGGTCACACACAGTTCCATGTAATCGGTTCCCTCTTTCCTACCCATTCTCCCTTTACCCTCCCTGTTTTGCCACTCACACCACTGGTCCTATAGGGCTCATCCGTCCTGGATTCCCTGTATTTTCAGTTCCTATCTGTACCAGTGTACCTCCTCTGGTCTAACCAGACTTGCAATATCGAATTCGAGTCATGGTAGTGGGAGCGGGGAGGAAACATTTAGGAACTAGAGGAAAGTTGTATTTCTCATCATTGTTAAATCGCACCCTGACTGGCTCATCTCCTCCCCGAGACCCCTCTGCAAGGGGATCTCCAGTGGCCTATTAATGGGCTTTGGATCTCCACTCCGTACTCCCCCCATCATTCACTATGGTAAGATTTTTTGTTCTGATGATGCCTTACACCTGATCCCTTCGACACCTCGTGGTTGCATAGGCTGGTGTGCTTCTTCCATGTGGGCATATGAATATTCTATTCTCTAGTCACCTTTGACCCAATAATGTTAGCATCCATCGGTTATTCTTGGGTATGCAACATTGTTATTTTTGAGTTGCCACTCATTCTGCATTAACAAAAACCAAACCACACTGCCATGGAATCCGTCCTAACTTATACTGACTCTAAAGGACAGAGTAGAGCTGTGCCTGGGGGGTTCTGAGAATATAAATCTTGATAGGAACAGAAAGCCTCATCTTTTACCCATGGAGTAGCTAGTGGGCTCGAACCGCTGACCTTGCAACTAGCGGCCTTATGTACCAGGCACTATGCCATCAAGGCTCCATTCTTCATTGATTAGAAGATATCATTGTATAAAGATGAGCAGTCCAAACTCCATATAAGAAAACTTGTCTTTTAATTATTTTTAATATAGACATATTATTCATCTTTTATGATAATAAAACTGATTCATTGAGATAGAATAACTTAGAAAAAAGGTAAAAACAACCAAATAAGAATTTTTTTTATTTTTTCACTCACAGCCCTACCATAATTACTCACTTTTCACATTTTGGTAATAATAACAACATCCTTTTATTAGTTCCCTATGCATTTATATTGTTTTACAAAATGGATCGTGTCTTGCCTGCTGTTGCGAAGCTTTTCACTAGGAACTTTCACACATCGGTGAACCCTCCTAGATGACAAATGATTTTAAAATGTCATAGTAACTTAGCAAATGAATGTACCACATGTTTACTTAAAAATTCACGATTATTGGGCATTTTGGTTAGTTCTATCTAACATTTTAGGGTATAAATACTACTTCCTGAAATAACATTTTTAATACCTCTTTGAAGGTTGCTTTGACTATTTCGTATAGCTAAATATCGAGATGTATAAATACATAAAGCAGAACTGCTAGGTTAAAGGCTAGGTAAATAATCAAAAATATTTTAATATCAATTACAAAAGGAATATTTCCAAATTGAGTCAAGATAGCTTGGCATATACCTTGCCTATGCGTGTAGAAGAATGACATCGAAGAAATTTAGATATTTCATATACCTACTAGGATTGTTGTGCTATTTGCTTACACCATTTTTTACTAAAATTCATTAGAACTTTAATAAGCAGTTATCTATTAGATTTAACAGTCTGGACAACTGGTAATGTTATTCCAAAGGCAGACCGACAATCTGGGGTGGTTTTATGCAAAGACCAGCCCCAGGGGCATTCACGTTAACCACCCTTATTATTTCGGGTGTAAGAATCATTGTGTAAAACCACCGTCTCCAGATGGACAAGGTGAGAATAAAAGGCACAATTCCAAGACAGGTGGTTGTGATTGCCTTTGATGGATAAGCAGCCCTAGAAACTAGTAAATGGCCTCCCTTTCACACACTCACTGTAGTTGGGTCTGCGCTATATGTTGGCCTTATGTTGCCTCAATGAAGCATCAGCATAAATCTCTGAGTAAAGCACCACGACTTTCCCTGTGACACCAGCTGAGAAGAAGTGGGAAAGTGATGCTGAGGAAGGGCACCAGACAAAGATCTTCGTGTGCTTTCACAGTGTTCCACCTGGGAAACTCCTGGAGCCTAGAGAGCCTGTGTAATTTAACATTACCTGGGACTAGTCACCCTTCTCAGATTACGTCATTGAAAAATTGTGACAGTAAGTCAACTCTAAGTTTCTGGATTTGTTGTTCTACCAGGTGAGCTGGGAAGACCATGCTTCAGCAAGGGACCACATGCTGTACCTCTCAGGGGACAGAGGGATAATGGATGAAGATGGCTACTTCTGGCTAACTGGTCGAGCGGATAAGGCCGTCAGCACCGGAGGCTCGGAGGCGGTGCATACTGATGGTCACGGAAACTGAATCGGGGGCCTGGGACCTTCTGGAAAGGCCTCTGGGCCAGTCATGTCAGATATATGGATATTATGGAAAGTTTTTAAAATGCAGACAAACCTTAGAAATCCAAATCATTCAAAATCTCATGTTTTTGGAGTATGCCCCCCCCCAGTGTTCTTTCTTCTTATACAGAAGCATATATCATACTATATACAATAAAAATATTACCAGTCACTGATGAACCACATAACTATCCTCTAGCTCGTTAATACTTCCTCCCCCTACTATTATGGTTTTTATTGGTTTACATCATTAAGTATTTAGATTTGTGTTTGTTCATTTGTATATTGAAGATCATTTGATACAGGAAAGATGGCTCTTCAGAAACTGGTAACAGGAGTAATGGTTCCCTGAGGGCAGAGGAAGAGAGAAAGGAGAGGGGAAGGTGGGAAAGGGGGAACTGATAGCACTGATGATTGTATAACTACACTCTATGGGATTGAATAACAGAATTGATGTGAATGGATATATTGGGTTGTGTAAAACATGACCAAAAAACTATTTTAAAAAAAGAAGAAGAAAGAATAAGGGTTCCTAGGGGTATGGTGGGGGAGGGAGGGGACAAAGGGGAGCTGATATCAAGGCATTCAAGAAGAAAGAAAATGTGGTCGCAATTGTACAATACTGCTTGATATGATTGAACTATGGAATGTTATGATGTCTGTAATGGTATTAATAGGAATGTATATTTATCTAAATACTTCCATTTTCTCACTGAAATAAATAGATAGGCAATAGAAGCTGTGTAAAGGGGCACACTGAAATAGAAATTGCAAGATTTGCTCTTAAATAAACTTATTTTAATATAAGAAGAATTTATTATTAGGGGAAGCATTAACCCAAAGATGTAGCTCAGAATGCAGAAAAACAGGATGAATGGAAATGAGAAATATAAGGATGAAGTTGGAAGAGTGCTATTACATTGTAAGGATTGCAATCAATGTCACACACACACACAAAAACTATATGAATTGTTAAAATCAAAATCATTTTCTCTGTAAACTATCACCTAAATCACAATAAAATTTTTAAAAATAATTTATCATTAAAATGGTTTATGTAATTATATAAATGAATGGTAGAGATAAATAATCTATTCAACAGATATTTGAGTATCTACTATGTGCCAGATATTCTTCAAACACTGTAGTGTTTAGTGACCAAGGTAGACACGGACTCTACTTTCATAGCACTCACATTATAATGAGACAGGCAATATTTAAGCAAATTTATCAATAGATAGACCATACAGCAGTGAGCTTTAAGAAGGAAATAAAATAGGATGCTATTTTAAAGAGTGGCAATGGGTATAACATGTGCCCCTGAGGGTAACCATGTTTGAGACCCTGTAAGATGGAGACTTCCAGAGAATATATCGTGAGAAAAATGTATGGGAAAGACTAGGTGTATAAGAATTTCAAAAGAACTACTTGTTCAATAGCATTCCCCTACAGAGAAACTCGAGCAGTCTTAATTACCAGACCTCCTGAGAATATAAAAGCATTGCCTGCCAAGAACACTTGACCCAAGAGGCACCAACTAATAAATGGTTGAGATTTTCTGTCTTTCAAGATAACTGACATGCATCGTACCTGTAATGTGTACCAGACGCTTTGTGCAAAAGTGCTTGCCTTCATAATCTCCTGTTATCTTCACAACTTTATCCTATCTCTGTGATAGACCCATTCTAAAGACAAGAATACAAACTCTTACAGATATTAATTGTGTTGCATAATGTCACAAAGTTATTCAATAGCAGAGAAGAAATTTGAACAACAGTCTCTGATTCCCAAAGTCTGTCTCAGGACCACGCACAGTTATATAACCAATTTGGATTTG
>NW_022103901.1:24274641-24282295 GCF_000313985.2 Echinops telfairi | reverse complement strand
TGAAAATTCCAAGCCCATCAGTGGAAAACATTCCTCTACATATTGTTCATTACAAAAGATATCAATTGTTCAATTTTTCGAGGCAGTTGATGGAGGTCAGACTAAAGACTAACTACAATTAGTTCTTCTCCTGGGGAGGAAGGCACATGTGAGCCAAACAAGGACAAAAGCAAGACCCTGGCAAAAGAGCCTGTGTGTAGCCATGTTGTTCTGGGATAAACCCATTCTTGATAAAACCAAATGTCATTTGAGCAAGCTAGTATGTCCCAGCCACTGCTCAAGGTTCTGGAGAACAGAGTAGATAAAGCCCTCCCTCTGGTGGAGTTTTTATTCCAAGAGAGGGATGAAAGGGAATGGATGGATACAGAAGCATGTTGTTAGGTCTGTTTAGAGTCTCCCCAAATTCTCACATGCTGAGCATCCACATGAATAAACAAAGAATATGACAAGGCAACAATCTCACTCTCTTTCCACATCTAGAGTAAAGTCTGAAGCAATACATATGGTAATCCAACCTACAGCATCTGGGGCCCTGAAATCTAAACCATTACTTTGGCTTAAACTCTTCAATCCTGGGTTTTCATTTCCATTCAAAGGAAACAACAGCTCTTTCTTCTGGTTGCACCTGGGCTCCTGCCCACTGGCTTAGGGGGAGAGGTAGAATGAACATTTTGATCACTACAATTGGCATGTAAGGTTTCCCTTAGAAACCTCTGGAGATACACGTACCATTCAAGAACAAACTCTCCCTGGGGTGATTATGCACCCAGGCCAGAAGACTCAGGTGGTAGAGCTTGCAGTACTTAGCAACACAAGAGCAGCCTCTAACAGGACTGTTTACAAAGAAAGTACTGCAAATCATGATCCATTTCTGTCTGATATGTGTACCATCAGTTCCAGGGGGACAGAGTCAACGAGTGACAGCCCTATCTCAGTTTTTGTATTCCAATTACTATGAGATACGGTCATCTCTGTCTTGGACCCTGCACAGATTCTGGTATAAAAGTTGTTAATCAGTAAATATTTTATGAGTAAATGTGTCCTAAAATATCATAGGCTTCAAACAGGCAATGCTGATCAACAAGAGTGATGAGGTCAATTCGACTTACTGTCTTGTCTCCTAAAGGGCCAAAATGCCAGTGACCATTGTGATACCTTTAGACCAAACCTCACACGTGTAAAGCTCAGCAGCCAATGATGTTTGATTGACTGATCATCAACTACCATTTGTCACTAAAAGAAATTAAGACTTCTTTTAAGATGTTATAAGCAGCACTTGGGAGAGAAAACAAGCATGCTTTCAAAGACCAACAGGGTCATGTCAAAAGAACAGCAGAAGTCATTCTGAAGGAGTTTCCACGAGTCACTTTGGGATAATTTGAGCATAAAAATTAAAAAGGAATGGACTGCATTGGATTGAAACACACACACATTCATGAGTCCATCACCACTTTGAAAATCCCTCAGTCACCACTACAAGTTGCTACCACATCAACTCCTTCTGCTGAAAATTGATGATGATGATGAAGATAATAAAGAAAAAGAATCAAATATTAAAAATGACTTGGCCCTAGACAATTTATTTAACTTCCCAGAATCCCAATTTCCTCATTGATGAAATAATATTCCTACTAATGCCTGCTTCGTTCTTGTGAGGATTACATAAAACAGTAACATAAGGGACCACAGGAAATCGTAGCATATTATATGTATGTAAAAGAGAGAGATTATTACTATATGTATAGTTGCCAAGTGAAATAAATCTCCGAGGGTTTATAGACAACTGGTTTCAGGATTCTCTTGTTTATAAAAGACCCTGAGGAGCAATTCTAAACTCTCATCCTCTGATGCAAGGTGATTTAACTAAGAGGTTAAATGTAGATTCTCTATTTGGATATGATTCACAATCTCCACCTTGAAATTTATCCTAGCCAATCATTATCTTAGTTTCTCATGCGCCATGGTTGGAGTACACTCCCTAAAGGTCCAGCTAATGATCCAAGCTGCATGTTCCTATACTCCCTGGGGTCTCCGACATAACAAGGTCCCTGATGCTTATCATCGTTGGGAAAATATTGACCCTTCCCAAAAGGGCCATTAGAAGTTGGTAGCGATCCAGTGGTGACTGGTTTAACATGCTCATCACAGTTTAAGAAGTTCACACAGGCTTCCCAGTCCTGGTGGTGTAGTGGTTACACGTGGTAATTCCACAAAGAATGGCGGTCTCAGAAACCCACAGGGGCAGTTTTAACCTGCCCTATGAGTTTGGTGGTTTCAGGGGCTTTGCCCATATAACCAAGTAAGAACCATAGCATTTACACCAATTCTTATAATATGGACAATCTAGTTGTTTTTTAAAATAGTGTTATTCGCCTCCCCCGCCAGAGGTTTGAAATATCCTGGCTGTGGGAAAGCCTCTTTTACCCTGCTGCTGGTCAGCAGCAGTGGGAGGATGAGGGTGTCCCTCTCCAGCACAGCCCTACTCATGGCCCACAACCGTTTGGCCTATAGCCTCTTGGCCCACATGCTCTTAGCCTCTAGGGTTCTTGGGCTCCCGGCCTCCTGAGACACCCACCAAGTTCCGCATGTGTGGGTACTCTCTGCCATGTGGTTGTCTGTGCCCAGTTGTGAACCCAGCGCAGCTTCCGCGCAGCTTGGCACGCTTTCCAGAAGTAGCGGGTACCCTTTTGAGACTGTAAAACCTGAAATTTGTCTTGTCCTTCAGGAAAACTCACTTGGGTCACACGCAAAAAAATAGGGTTATTGACATATAATGCACATACCACACAATTCAATGGTGTAAACATATTTAAAGAGTTGTGCACTCCCCAACACCATTTTAAGACATTTTCTTCATTCTTATACTTACTATAATTAGCTCCCATTTCACCATCACTCCACACTCTTAAGTCCCAATGGCAGTGAGTTTGAAGTTTTTGTTTCTATAAATATACCTATCCTGGATTTCATATAAAGAAAATCATTTTTTTAAAAAACACAATAAAAAAGACAGAAAAACCCCAATCCAAAAGAAAGCAAAAAATAATGAAAACCAGAACTCATTTAAAACCGGTCAAAAGGGAATACATAAGGTGCTACATTTTAACTTAACTATATCTGCATGAATCCACTTTCCAGGGGACTCTCAGCAAGGTGTTCACATCCCTAGGCAATTGGTAGAGAGGATTCCTCCCACCTTAATACACATGGACATTTGCAAATGGATTTTGGTCTTTCATTGTCATCCAGAGCCTTCTGCAAACCAGGTGTTCACAATGTGAGCTATAATACAATTTCCTCCTCTGGTCCTGGATTTTACTTGTACAATCTTTGTAAATAACACACGGGCTGGTGTGCTTCTTCTTTATGGATTTAGCTGATACCTCCCTTAGATGACTGCTCGTTTTAAGACAAGTTTTTAAGACCCCAGATGTTATTCTTTCTGATAGCTGGGCACCATCTGATTTTTTTCACCACACTTTGCTATAGGACCCATTTTTTCAGTGATCTCTTCATGAGGGTAGGTAGCGAGTAGGGCAACATCATAAGAACTCATTAATTAGGGCTTACAATTAAGTTCAAGCTCAAAATCCACTCATACATCTGCAGTGTATATATGCCCCTGGTCCACTTTAGAGCTGAATTATCATTTTGTTGGGTAATATTATAAATACCCCCCATGAAACATATGGTAATTGTATTAATACCCCCCATGAAACATATGGTAATTGTATTAACAGTCATTAATTTAGTCAATTGTATAAAATTTAAAATATTGTTGAGAAAAAAGAAGGTATACATGTGTAGGATACCTTTTCAGACTAAACTACATGGATTGTAAGACTCATACAGTGGACAATCTAGTTCTACACTCCAAACGAAACATTAAAGCTTTAAGAATCAATCAAAGAATTAAAAAAAAAACAAACCAAGTGACCATGGTTGAATAACCTCTGCTCTGAACTCTGTATGCAAACACTAGGGAGGGAAATTTCAGAGAAGTAAAAAATAAGGAGATTATTGTTCCATCTCACAGTGACCCTATTGGTAGGAAACTCCATGGATTTCTGAGACTGTAATTCTTTTTTTATTATTATCATCACTTTATTGGGGGGCTCTTATAAATCTTATAACAATCCATCACTCAATTGTATTAAGCACACTTGTACATATGTTGCCATCAACATTTCCAAAACATTTTCTTTCTACTTGAACGCTTGGTATCAGCTCCTCTTTTTGCCCCTCCCTTCCCCAACCTCCCACCCTCATGAATCCTTGATCAGTTATATAGTATTGTTGTTATTTGGTGTCTTGCACTGTCTGTTGTCTCCCTTAAGGACCCACATTTCCATTATTCATCCCCCTGGGAATGGGCAATATATCCAACCTTGTGATGGGTTCCCCATTTCTCCCTCTCTCCCCCATTTCCCCCACCATCCCCCTGTCCTCATGATATCGCTCCTCCTACTACAGTTCCTGAGGAATTTATTTGTCCTGAATTCCATGTGTCGAGAGCTCTTATCTGTACCAATGTGTGTACTCCAGTCTAGCCAGATTTTCAAAGTAGAACTGGATCATGGTAGTTGGGGGAGGAAGCATTCAGGAACTAGAGGAATGATGCGTGTTGCATCAGTGCTATACTGCACCCTGGTTGAATTGTCCCTTCCTTGTGGGGGGAGGTCCAATTGTCTACAGATGGGCTTTGGGTCTCCACTCCAATCCCCCTCTTTTACATCAATATAATTATTTGTTTGGGATCTTTTGATACCTGGTACCTGATCCCGTCAACACCTCATGACCGTTGTATGAGCCCCTAATAAAATGATTTAAAAAACAAAAAAACCTCATGATCACACAGGCTGGTGTGCTACTTCCATATGGGCTTATTTGCTTCCCTGTTAGAGGGCTAATTGTTTAACTTCAAGCCTTTAAGACTCCAAACGCTATATCTTTTGATAGCCGGCACCATCCACTTCCTTCACATTTGCTTATACACTCATTTTGTCTTCAGCGTTTGTGTTGGGAAGGTGAGTATCAAATAGTGCCAGGCTATTAGAACAAAGTGTTCTTGTATTTAGGGAGGACTTGAGTAGAGGCCCAAAGTCCCTCTGCTATCTTAATATTTACCATATAAATGTAAATTGGCCTCTCTCCCTTTCATTATAAATGAATATATTTATATATATATATACCTATAGCTATACCTCTATAAATAACTTTTTGCCTCCTATTTCTTTTTTTTTTTTCTCTTTTTTAACATTTTATTAGGGGCTCATGCCACTGTTATCCCAATCCATACACACATCAATTGTGTAAAGCGCATTTGTACATCGTTTCTCAAAAGCCTCCTATTTCTTTCCTCTATTGCATTTCACCTTCCTCCTGTCCCACTATCATGCTCACCCTCCATTCAACTCTCAGTAATTCCTCTCAGATACATTGCACTTGATCAAACCCCACCAACACCCCCTCCTTGCCATCAATTTTAGATCTCTTGTTGTTCCCTTATCCATGAGTTTATTGGCTCCCTGCTCCCCCTCCCCACTCCTCCTCTCCCATTGCCCCGACCACCAGTCCTGTTGTTTTTTTCCTCAGGATTGTTTGTCCTGCCTATCTTACATAGATAGTGGGTGAAAGAAAATAAAACCCTGATAGATAGTTCCAGGCCTGTCTGCTGACCCTTATGAGTGTTTTCCAATCAGGTCTGATGAGGTCCCAAACGCTGTCCCCCGAGTCAGAAGTCTATTATCAGGATTCTTCAGGGACTTGGTTACTTTGCTCCCCTTGCTGCCCTGTTGCGCTTCCTTCCTGTTTCACCCTGCTGTGCGTGGGATGGACTGGACACACTTTCTACACAGTCTCCAGTGCTGTCCTCCATAGCACTATGGGTCAGTGAGGCAATATCATGTCTCGTGGTGAGATTGGCCCTATGGTTCTCTCTGTGCATTGGCTGCTCCAAGCAGGGATGTCATCCCCGAGGCTTGGTGGGCCATGATGAGTTTCTCTCTCTCTCTCTCCCTTCATTTGCTCCCGTGTGCTCTGATCAGACCTTCCACTCTCCCTGAGCTGCAACTTCAGTGTTGTCCTCTATATTACTTTCTTCTGAGGAGGGGTCAACATAGCTCGTCTTGGGCCCAGCCCATCATCCTCTCTGTTGGTTCACTGCTCCATGCCAGCATGTTGCCCTCAAGGCTTGGTGCTCTAGGATAGGGTCTAGTCCCTTGCTCCCTTTTCTGTGGAGACATAAACAATACCCTCCTTGTGGGTATATTAGTGCCCTAGTCCCCATCACCCTCATTTTTGTTTCTGTTTCTCTTTCTCTCTCTCTTTTCCCCTCCCTTTTAGTTGGCTGCCATATGCATCCCTGGGTTGGGTCCTGCTAAAATGTGTGGACCCCAACCTGGTATTTATGCATTAAGTAGCTTATCTTCTATGACCATTGTACTTTTTGAGCTAAGCTCAGTGGACCCATGTTGTACCTTTGTGTTTGTGCTTGGGTAACTACACTTAGCATAATTTCCTCCAACTCTTCCCATGAGACAATGTGCTTCATGCATTCTTCACTGCTTTTTAGGGCTGCATAGTACTCCATTGTATGTATATACCAGAGAAGTCTATTGGATTACTGTATATATCACATGAGATCACAGAAGAAGAGATCAAAAAGGTAGTACCCTTCACAATAGCAAAACACAAATTGAAGTGTCTAGGGATATACTTACCCTCCCCCCCCAAAAAAAAAGATTTGTACAAGGAAAACTACAAAATACTATTACAGGAAACCAAAAGTGACCTCCACAAATGGAAGAATAACCCATGCTCATGGATTGGAAGAGTCAATGTAGTAAAGATGTCAATCCTATCTAAGGCACTATATAAATTTAGCACTATCCCAATACAAATACCAACATCTTTTTTCAAGGATTTGGAAAAACTGACTACGAACTTCTTATGGAGAGGGAAGAAGCCTAGCATTACCAGAGAACTCCTCAAGAAGAAGGAAAAAGTAGGAGGTCTTGCTTTACCTGACTTTAACACAGCCACAGTGGTCAAAACAGCATGGTATTGTATAACGACAGATACTCAGACCAATGGAAAAGAACAGGAAATCCAGAAATAAAAACATCAGCATATGGACAACTTATCTTCAATAAGGGCCCAAAAAATATCAAATGGGAATCAACACCCTTTTCAACAAGTGGTGCTGGAAAAAATGGATATCTACCTGCAGAAAAAAGAAGCAAGACCCGCATCTCACTCCAAGCACAAGAATAAAGTTGAGGTGGATCACAGACTTCAAGGTAAAATCCCAAACTATTAGGACCATCAAAGATGGAATTGGGACACACCTAAGAACTTTGGCACAGTGAATACACAGGCTGTTGGAAATAGGAAAGGACACAAACCCAGAGGAAACACAAATTGACATGTGGAATATACCGAAGATAAAACACCTGTGCATATCAAAATACTTTGCCAAGAGAGTAACAAGAGAGCCCACAGACTGGGAAAACATCTTTAGCAATGACACAGGGCTTATTACTAAAATATACAATACTCTGCTAGCCCACAATGAAAAGAAAAACAAAGAGCCCACTGAGGCAATGGGCAAAGCCCTGAACAGAAGTTTCACAAGGGCAGAAATCCGAATGGC
>NW_022103901.1:24273035-24274241 GCF_000313985.2 Echinops telfairi | reverse complement strand
GATGTATGGATTGTAATGAGTTGTAAGATGCCCCAATAAAATGATCTTTAAAAAATTAAAAATAAAACAAGTATGAGATACCACCTAACACGCTCAAAGATAGGCCAATTCAAAAAATCAGAAAGCAACAAGTGCTGTAGGGGGTGTGGTGAGATAGGAAATCTCATCCACTGCTGGTGGTCTTATAGGTACCTGCAGTCACTATGGAAATTGATCTGGCAATACCTAAAACAAACGGAAATCCAGCTACCATATGACCCAGCAATCCCCCTCCTGGGCATATACACAGAAAAAGTAAGAAACAGACCAAGACCAGACTTCTATGTGCCAATGTTCATGGCTGCATAGTTCACAACCGCGAAGGATTGAAAACCATCTAAATTTCCATCAACTGACAAATGGATTAAAAAACTCTGGTATATACATACAACAGAGACTATAATTCTTTATGAGAATAGGAAATCACACCTTCCCACATGGAGCAGCTGGTGGTTATGAACTGCTGACCTTGTAGTCAGTAGCTCAATTCATGACCACTGGTAGATAACAGCATTCAATATGTGAGGCTGCTACGTGGGAGAAAGATGGGGCTTTCTACTCCTGTAAAGAGTTACAGTCTCAGAAACTCAGAGGGGCAGTTCTACCCTGTCCTACTGGGGGCTATGCGTCAACATCGATGAGAGGCCAATGAGTTTGGTTTTTTTGGAATAAGTGAGGCAAAAACCTAGGATTGTCTACCCAGTCATCAACTTTTGGGGGGTAGCCTGTCCTATTAACTACATGTAAATATAAACACTGAATTTGTCAAGGATTTCATTTTACTTGTATCCACAATCCAGAAATCTGTTAATATATTTTTTTGAGTAACTCTGCAAAATACAGCTATAAAATGTTAAAAAGCAAAGATTGAAGATTTGAAGAGTAAGCTATGTGTGACCGAGCCACAGCATCTTGATTGCATCAGATGGATGCAAAGGCTGAACAATGAATGAGGAATACTAAAGAAGAATTTTTGTATTTGAATTATGGTGTTGTGAATAATTCTGCATATACCATGGGTTGCCAGAAAATTAACAAATCTGCATTGGAAGAAGCACATCCAGAATGAGGATGGCAAAACTCCGTCTCACATACTTTCAGTATGGTACCAGGAAGGGCCAGTCCCATGGCAAAGGAGAGGGTCAACCAAAAAGGAAAACTCAAGGA
>NW_022103901.1:24270778-24272632 GCF_000313985.2 Echinops telfairi | reverse complement strand
TTTTTAAAAGAATCCATAAGAAAATTTTGGTGCATTAATTACATAAAACTTGAAAATGTGAATTCCCCACATTTTAATGTGCCTCCCTCTGTTTCTTCAGTTCTCTAGTGTCCCTCCTCTGCTGCTACTAGGTGCTATTGAGATGGTTCTGTGTCATAGTAAGCCTGTGTGCCGCAGAACGATACACTGTCCAGTCCTTTGCCATGCTCACATTGTTGCAGCCACTGTGTCAATCCATCTCCTTGAGGGGCTTTCTCTTTTTCACTGCCCCTCTGCTTTACCAAGCACGGTGTCCTTTTCCAGGGACTGGGCTCTCCTGACAGAATATCCAAAGTACAAGAGACAAGTCTCACCATCTTCGCTTCCAATGAGAATCCTGGCTGTACTTTCTTCCAATACAGATGCATTTCTTCTTTTGGGCAGTCAAGGTACTTTCAGCATTCTTTGCCGGCACCATAATTCAAATTCAGTGGTTCTTCTTTGGTCTTCCTTATTCAATATCCAACTTTCACATGCATATGAGGTGATTGAAAATAGCATGGCATAGGCCAAGAGGTAGCATATGATCAAGAATCAGTGGTATTAAAGGAAGACATCCAAATTCATTTGAAGGCATTAGCCAAAAACAAGGCTCCAGGAATTGACGGAATATCAACTGAAATGACTCGACAAGCTGATGAATATGACTATTCATCAATAGACATCATAGACTCAACAGTCTATGCCAAGTAATTTGGAAGATAGCTACCTGGAAACTGACTGAATGATGATATCTGTGGGATATAAAAAGGCTGTTCCCCAGCTTGTCTCCCCCAAATATATGTCAGAACTAGGAGACTGCCTGCAACTAATGGCAAATGATTGTCAAGTTATCTCTCTGAAGGCATTCAGCCATCCAGAGCAGTCAGACTACTGTCTGGTCCACTGTAGGTGGGGCTCACACCCTATTGATAGGATAGTGATTGTTTCCCTGGAGAGCTTAGGACAGGTCAAACCTGCTCAGTGGCATCCAAAGTTAGGCTGCTATCCTGAATCTAGGATTCGCCCATCTTGTCACATGTGTACCCCCAACCCCTCCCCTTCCTATTGTGTGTATACCCCTAGATCATCCCCCTCCCATTACTGTATAACCTATAGTACATCCCCTTCCTGTGACATATGTCTTTGCCTGTAATCAGGGGCTTGCATACCCCCAAAGATATATAAGCCTTGGTTAGATTGCCCTCTTCCTCCGGCCCCCTTCCCTCTTCCTCCTTCCCTGCTCCCTCTCCCCTCTCTCTCCTGCCCTTCCCACCTTCCACATCCCCACATGGACCACCAAGATGGGCTGAAGTGAGCAAGCTATCATGAAATGTGTCTGACTCCTTCATTTTACTCTCCCTCCTATCTCTCTTATTCTCTATGACTTTACTGTAATCTTTATATATCATAACCTTATAATTGTGCCTAACAGAACCATGATTGTTTATTAGGGGCTGGCTACCCTGACATATATCCATATTTTTACACATTTAAAAAAACGGTGACCCAATAGAATGTGGATATTATCAAAGAACATCATTAACATCACAGTCAAGTAAAATTTGCTGAAGATCATTCAATCATGGTTACAGCTGTACATCAACAAGGAGCGGCCAGAAATTCAGGCTCAATTCAGAAAAGGATGTGGAACCAGGGATATTGTTGCTGACATCAGATAGATCTTAGCTGAAAGATGTTTCCTTGTGTTTTATTGACTACTCAAAGGCATTTGACTTAAAGATCATAACAAACTATGGATAGCCATGAGAAGAATGGGAATTCTAGAACACTTTATCATACTCATGCAGAACCTGTGCACGGATCAAAAGGCAG
>NW_022103901.1:24265815-24267823 GCF_000313985.2 Echinops telfairi | reverse complement strand
ATCAACTTGATCGATCTAGCCATCTTAAGCTAAATAACATTTGGTTCAAAGTAAGCACAATAACCAAGGTGGTTTATCTCAACCCTGGTTACTAAAAATAAAATAAAATAAAATAGACATCTGCAGTGTTATATAAATATTTAAGGTTCACTCTGAACTAATAAGCTTTCTAGGGAGGGGTTTACCCAAACATCCACAGGCATTACTATTCATTCTGTACCAGAGCCTTTCTTCCAGAGGGACCGGAAATATGTAGGCTATGAGCTCCCACACTGAAATTTTATACTTGAAGCGGGGTGGCCTTGAAGGGCTGAAGGAACAAAGGTAAAGCGGTCACCTATGAGAACAACTCAAGACGATACAAACATTTCTTTTACTTCAAAGTCAAATAACTACCGCCCTCCTCTCCGGAAATGAGAGGTCTCAAGCTTTCAAAGGAGATGAGGGGAGGTGAATCTCAGAAAATACAGGTCTGATGTTTCCAATATTCATGATCTTACCATGGTTAGTCCTAAAGATCAACGCCCGCGTCCGGGGACACAGGGATGTAGTTCCTGTGTGTTTTGGCGGCTCCGGGGCAGGCCTGCGTACAGGTTAACCACCGGAATGTCGAAGAAGCTCTGTCCGGGGGCGGGGGAGCAGGCAGATGGGCACGGATGATGTAATCTGCCCCAGCCACCAAGAGCATCTTGGCCACAAGTTTTGCACCTCCTTATCTGAATCCCCAGGGGGTGCAAGTCGTGTGTGCTGAGTACTAACCTAAACGTTAGCAGTTCGACCCCAACCGTCCACACTGCATTTGGTACAATGGGTTTCTTTTTATCGCTTGTAGTTCTGCCCAGTGCCTTGCTAGGTTAGAACTTTTGCAGGAACTTGCAAACTATGTAACTGAAGTGCATACATAGATGTGCACAGGGATTGGACAGTTTAGTGGGCAAATGCGGTACCCAAAACCTTTGCAAGAATTGCATCACTTGCTACAGAATGTGCTTGTGGCCTACTGAGGAGAAGGCCCAATTGGGGGTTTGGTAAGAGAAATAGGGTTCATAAAAGGGATAATTCCACAGAGGTTGAAGTGGACTTGACTGCCATCAAGAAAAAGAATCTGGAGGTGCAGGATCCCTGTGCTGAGAACTTCCTAGACCCTAGCCCCAGGAAAGAGTGAGTCGTATACTGAAAACAGCACGAGATGGCACCGGATAGCAGTGGCAAAAGATGGCAACAACAAGAGGCTGCAGTGGGTTTGCCTAGCCCTGTCGCAAGAGTGCTGAGTGCCTTTGACAAAAGACTTGCTGGTGGGGTGGCGTTTACACTGGGCCCATCTGGATAGTCAGAGGACTCTCCCGATCTCAAACGCTTTCATTTACTCACATCTGCAAAGTCCTTTGTGCCACACAAGGTAACACATTCGCAGGTGTATGAGATGACGGAGATGAACATCATTACGCAGCCTACCACACTGGGCTTGACATTGGACTTCACTTATTGAAGCATCATGTCTGATCCTGCCAGATACGCTCCTCTGGATAGCATGTGGAATACCATCGAAGATGGAATTAAGAGGAAAAGTGCCAATGTCTGACCCTCGTCACTACCACGGCACCGCTTTGTCATCAACAAGCAACATTCCGGCCTAGACTTCGTGAAATCCAGTCCCTTGTTGTCAGCATGTAACTTTCACAGGGGCACTGGTAAGCAAAGTACATTCAAATCAGTCAGTGACGCTGTCTCAGAATGATTTTCAAATGAGAGAAGACCAGGTCAGGCACCCAGTCGTGCCTGGCTTGAAGTAGGTGCTTGATAAAAGCCAGGAGTTTGGGGGAAGGGGGAGTATAATCACTTCTAATCCACAAGTTGGCAGTTTCTCTGTGATTCTGTCAGCTGACCTGTTTTGAAAGGTTTTCCAGTTATGCCACAAGAATGGTGCATGTCAACAAACCGGGCAACGTGATAATTATGTCGAGAGGCCACTTGATCAGTACAGAGCCCCATATCACCAGTTCCATGG
>NW_022103901.1:24262923-24265094 GCF_000313985.2 Echinops telfairi | reverse complement strand
CCCTTGTACCCTCGGTTTTCATCTGTTAAAATAATAACCGTACACCCAAGGGCCATTGGGAGAAATAACCAAGATATTACATGGAAGTTCCGAAAGCATTAGTGAGCACGCCCTAAGTGCTCAGGCAGTATTTTCATTCAATTTTTCAAATGTGTTCTCCTCCTCTGGAAATCACGAACATTTCAGAAATCATTCAGTTCAACTCGCTCACTTGTACAGTTAGCTTCTAGGGATAGTTTTATAAGATAATTTTATGTGAGGAGACATTAAAAAGTGGAATAAAAAGATAATGTCTTATGTACCCCAAAATATGCAAAATGTTTAAAGAAAATTTTACACAGTTTTAACCTAAAATAGTTAAGACCCTCAGATTTGACCATGGAATCATACAAATTGCCCCCGTAACCACAAGTCAGGATGATTCTGATGTAGAATGATGGCTTTAAAAGTTCCAGCGTATGCAATAAAGTTTCTCTGTAACAAAAAAAAAATTTTCTTTCACCAGAAAAATTGATCAAAGATACAAAGTAAAGACACTGGTGAAAAAAAAATAATTAAGGTTTAGTTGAAAACTACTAGATGTCTCAATTTACTTTTTATTGCTAAACACTAATCATTATCCTTACATATATGTAAGACCTGCTTCACTGTTTATGCCTATAACAAGGCAAAGTGTTGAAATACATATTCAGATCTGATCAATTTGTGATATTTTGTTTCATATTTATAGTTTATCAAGATCATTTCATTGGGGGCTCTTACAACTCTTATTACAATGCAGACATCAATTGTATCAGGCATATTTGTACATATGTTGCCATCATTCTTTTCTAGACAATTATTTTCTATTGAGCCCTTGGTATCAGTTCCTCTTTTTCCCCCTCCCTCCCCACCACCCTCGTGACCCCTTGATAGATTATAAATTATTATTATTTTCATATCTCACACCGACTGCTGTCTCCCTTCCCCCATGGTTTCTGTTGTTCTTCTCAGATTTATGGTTTTATCATTGATCAAGATTTGGAAAAAAATATCCATGGAGCTATGGGAAGTAAGAACAACACAAAATCGTCTTTTCGGAGTTTAGGGTGGAGATTTGCAGGGGGAAACTCTCTGCTATGATTTTACAAGATAGCAGGACTGAAACAGCAAACAGCAACCCTGTGAGAAGGATGCAGGACTGAGCCGTGGGGCTGTTGTCCTTACAGTCCTTTGAATTGGTACTGACTCCAGGGTGCCTCGCAGCAACCTATTCGCTGAGCCATTCTCTTCCCAAATTATTAAACTGAGTCCAAGAGAGGCCAAAATAATTGATGTAAAGGCTAGAATGCTTCAGGCTGATAATGCAGTTCAATCCCTCGAGCTTGGAGCACAGTGTTGAGAGGGCTTTGAAAGATAAACACTGATAGTTCCAATCGAAGAACTTTTCTAGATTTATTCATTTTGTGGTATGCTAAGCCACTAAACTTTCTGCCTTAAGTGGTTTGGGGGGTTGATTTTTAATATCTAGCACCTAGAGAATCCTAGACATATGCAGGCACTGTACTAAAGCTCTCAACCCCCTAACTAGTCACGGAAGCAAGTATTTATCATTACCTTCATTGTACAGCTGAAAATGAGACTTAGAGAATGTTTTGTTGTGTATATTTTTGCCACAATTTTAAAAATACATGCGTAACAGTGAGTATAAGGAAGAAGAAAATGTTCTAAAATTGATCATGGTAATGACTGTACAACTCTTCTTGATATGATTCAACTATTGAATTGTATGAGGTGTGGATGAAGTGCCAATACAAGTGTTAAAACAAATAAAATAAGAATGTTTGAAAGCCCCCTCCAGCCCCCCAGAAGAAAAGAAAGAAAATGAGACTTGGAGATGTGAAATAACTTAGCAAAGGTCACATAGAAAGGCAAGTATGGGTGTGTGTGTGTGTGTGTGTGTGCGTGTGCGCATGTTAAGAGAGGAGTGGGGTCTCAGTTTTGAGCATGACCTCCTTCTGCTTCTGTTCTCCCCTTCTTTTTTTCACTCTTAATATCTTCACCCCACTTCCAGAAAATTGTCTAGGTGAGACAACATCCCTCTTGTCCCGCCTTTGACATTGCAGAGTTGGACACCAAGTGTATGGCAGCCAGAAAGCACCTTTCCTAGGATTTCAAGCACATCACACCTC
>NW_022103901.1:24260189-24261800 GCF_000313985.2 Echinops telfairi | reverse complement strand
CCTGATGTCCTTCAGCCAGAAAAAAAAAGCTTGTCCAGGACTTAAACCAAGGTTTCTGAAGTTATCTTGTGAATAGAACTATGTATATTGTGAATGTAATCTGTTATATTATATTCAGGCTAGCCAGCTGAAAGTCGTATGGCTGGCCAAATCTTCATGGTAAACACAGATATTTATGGAAAGTGAAGAGTTGCTTGTTCTGGGAGAGGAGATTCAAGCAGAGGATTCAGCAGGTAGGAACAGAGTGTGAGGCTGATGGAAGGATGAAGCCTTGAATGCCAAGCCAATGAGGCAGTACTCTGTTGATTTGTTGTTTGGCTAAGGACAAGAGATCGAGCTTGACAATTCTGCAGTTGGATACACACACACACACACATATGACTAATCTAGTCATAGACTGAAGAGGGAGCATCCAGTGGCAGGGAGACCAGTCTGTGGCTAACTACAACAGTTCTGAAGGAGGCTAAGGTATTCTCAGGTACTCTCAAGCTTCTCTGAGGCAGAATCAACTCAATGACCGTGAGTTGGGTTTGGTTTGCTTCTCCAACTTCTGAGCAGCACACACAGCCACAAGTTCACTTCCCAATCCCATTGTGGGGGTAAAGAGAGACTGACATCCTCCTCCCATCTCTCCCTACAGGTTGTGCTACTTCGACGTCCATATCGCTAGACAAAGCTCTTGGAGAATCATGAGGATTTTATTTTCGTACCAGGCATCTAGATTGCTCTGGCTCACGAAGCCACCTGGCCAGAAATTTCACACAACTCACCAGCTTTGGGGACCTCTGACTCTTAATGACTTTGAAGCCATAAATCGCTGTGAAAGGGCATTGCCCAAGAACTTCAACTTTGCTGGGGATGTGCTGGACCAGTGGTCTCAAAAGGAGAAGGTGCGTATGTATGATGATCGGCTTCCATTGGATGGGTGCTGCCCACTTCATTTCTCAGTCTTCCGTTTTCTTGTTCTTCAGGCCACTTGGCAAATTTCACTTAACTCTTCCATCCCTCTTGTTTTCCAAATGCCCTTCTCTCTTTCTGAGGAAGATGTTTGACCCTAAACTCCGTCTCATTAGCTGTCTTTCTCTGGAGCCTCCACGACATTCACAGACTTTGTCCTCTTCTCTTTCTTTCGCCTCCGCATCTCAGCAGCAGCTTGGCTCCTAGTTCATTGTTCAGGCTGGCAGCAGGCTTATCCAAAGGGCAGTCATCCACGTTTCGGTTTCGGGATAGAGCCTCACCTACGAAGAGTCACAGCTGAAGTCATTAGCAAAGGAGAGAATTAGAAGTTGAGGATAATGCAAGGGAGCATGTCCAACTGAGAGTTTATATCCTCAGGACAAAGCCCCTGTTTTCAGACCAACCCACCCCTCCCCCCCAGTTAGGTACTGAGCTTACCAGTGCTTACCAAAAACGAACTCAAGAACCCAGACTCAGAAGATGACATTAGCTGCTAGACAGGTTGTTGTCTGGTTGTCATCAAGTTGATTCCAACTCACAGTGACTGTGTGAACAGAGTCAAACTGCATCAGTGGGTTTTCCAAGCAGACCCCCCGGCCCACCGTCTAAGGCACTTCTGAAATGTTCAAAATGTCCATATTTCACTTAGGGGTA
>NW_022103901.1:24258742-24260001 GCF_000313985.2 Echinops telfairi | reverse complement strand
CCAGTCACAATGCCGAAGCTCTCTTTTGAACAAAAAGAGAGCCAGTAGAAGTTGATCATCTCTCCCCAAATTTAGGGACATAATTCTGTTACCAATTTATCTATTTTTAAGTAACCGATTTTTAAAATTATTATTAATCATTTTAGTGCTGGGCTCTTACAAATCTTATAACAATCCATCATTCAATAGTATTAAGCACATGTGTACATATATTGCCATCAACATTTCCAAAACAATTTCTTTTTACTTCAGCCCTGGGGATCAGTGCTCCTCTTTTTGCCCCCTTCCTCCCCCACCCACCCACCCACCCTCATGAATCCTTGCTCAATAATATATTATATTATTATTTCATGCCTTACACTGCCCATTGTCTCCCTGAAGGGCCCACATTTCTGTCATTTGTCCCCCTGGGGAGGGGATATATATCCAACCTTGTGATGGGTTCCCTCTTTCTCCCCTTCCCCCCACCCTCTGCCTCCACCATCCCCCTACTCTCATACTATTGATACTCCCACGACTGTTCCTGAGGAGTTTATCTTCTGAATTCCATGTGTCAAGAGCTCTTATCTCTACTGATGTGTGTACTCCAATCTAGCCAGATTTGCAAGGTAGAACTGGGTCATGATAGTCAGGGGGAGGAAGCATTCAGGAACTAGAGGAATGATGTGTGTTTCATCAGTGCTGTACAGCACCCTGATTGAATTGGCCCTTCCTTGCAACTCTTCTGTGGGTGAATGTCCAATTGTCCACAAATGAGTTTGGAATCTCCACTCCAACCCCCCTCTTTCACATCGATATAATTCTTTGTGTTGGATTTTTTGAAACCTGATACCTGATCCCGTCGATAATCACATAGGCTGGTGAGCATCTTCCATGTGGGCTTATTTGCTTCCCTGAGACATGGCTACTTGTTTAACTTCAAGCCTTTAAGATCCCAAATGCTACATCTTTTGATAGCCAGGCATCATCTGCTTTTTACACCACATTTGCTAATGCACCCATTTTGTCTTCAGCGATTGTGTGGGGAAGGTGAATATCAAAGAGTATCAAAGGTTATTAGAACAAAGTGTTCTTGTGTTTAGGAAGACTTTGAGTAGAGGCCCAAAGTCCCTCTGCTATCTTAATGCTGAACATATTAATATGTGTACATTGACCGCTATCCCTTTCATTATAAATTAATATATTTATATATATACATGCCTGTAACTATACCTCTAAAAATAGCTTTTTGCCTCCTACCTTTTTCCTCTATTTCCTTT
>NW_022103901.1:24256616-24258496 GCF_000313985.2 Echinops telfairi | reverse complement strand
CTTGCCATCAATTTTATATCTCTGTTGTTCCCTTATCCATGAGTTTGTCAGCTTCCCACTTCCCCTCCCTGTCCCCTCCTCTCCCATGTCCCCACCAGGACTGCCAGTCCTATATTGTTTTTTCCCTCTGGATTGCTTGTCCTGCCTATCTGACATAGATAGACATAGCATGAAAGAAAAAAAAAATCCAAACTATATATAGTTCCAGGTCTGTCTGCTGACCCTTATAAATGTTTTCCAATCGGGTCTGATGAGCTGCCAAGCCCTGTCCCTGAGTCAGATTTTTAAATGATGATGGTGATTAAATACTTTGTCCTTCTTAAGTAAATTTATACAAGTGAGTCCGTGTAAAGAGGAGTAAAAAGTAAAGATTACCAGCACAGATAGGCAGATCTGAGAAAAATACAGAAAGCAAAACTGAACAGACTAATTGACAGATTGAGAAAAACTGACCTACATTGTTTCATCAAATCCTCACAACCACCCTGAGTATTGTATATCACAACACTGAGCTAGAAGTCATGTTACTTGTTTAAGTTCACACGGCTTCAGAGGGGCTTGGACAGAGTCCCTGGTCACATGGGAGCTTGCATGCATAGAATAAGGAAATGCCTCTTCAATGTCATGGAGTCTCCTGGAATACGGACACAATGCCGTGAGGGCCCAGGGACACCAACCGGGAGAAGAAGCTGAGGAAGTGTAATAGTACTTGGCCTTTGAAGTATTTTGCCAACTGAGGAAGCATTCCACATAGAAGTGGGAGGGTAGGGAGGTGTTTTTTGTTTAGTTTTGTTTTTCAGGTAACGCATAAAGCAGCTTTGCAGTATGACTCACTTTGCCAAGTCCCTGAGTGTGTATAAGAACCAGGATCCAATAGGCAGTTTCTTACTCCAATCACATGGAGCTGTGGGTTCTTCTCAGAAAACTGTGAGTCTCGGAGAGAAGGTCTGACTGGCTCAACCTGGGTCCCATGCCCACCCACTCATCAGGAAAGAGTAAGCGCCCTGAGGGGTTACAAGTCTACACACAATAAGAGAGGACAGTATGCCTAAAGACATGCTGGGTGTTCGTGCTAGAAACCAAAGGAGCGAGTCCAAAGGGGAAATAAAGACAATGTCCCTTCTACATGGTCACCAGCCATGTGAACCTCTCCCCTCGTTCCCATGTGTCCCTGTCCAGACAGGAGAAAGACCTGCCAACCCAGCACTGTGGTGGGTGAACGGCCAAGGAGATGAGGTGAAATGGAGCTTTGGAGAACTTAGCCTCTTATCTCGAAAGGCTGCCAACGTGCTCACCAAACCCTGTGGCCTCCAGAGAGGAGACCGAGTGGCTGTGATTCTGCCCAGGATCCCAGAGTGGTGGCTCATCACCGTGGCTTGTATGCGAACAGGTCAGTGGCCATAGCCAGCCTTTTAAAAGCATGCAGACATGTAAGACGACGGAAATTCCAGGTTATTCTGAATTGTTAAGTCTGACTGAATGTATGCCTACTGAGTCAAAATTAAGAGCGAGCAGGATGTAGTGATGCAATCGTTATGCAACTACCTTTGTGGTGGTTAGAACCCTGCCTGGTCCTGTGCCATCCTCACAATTGTTTCCATGGCCGAACTCACTGCTGCAGCCAGATGTCAATCCATCTTGTTGAGGGCTTTCCTCTTTTGCCCAGGTCCTTCCCTTTTACCAAGCTGGATGTCCTCCAGGGACTGGTCTCTCCTGACAACATGTCCAAAGTATGTTAACGTGAAACCTCGCCATCCTTGCCTCGAAGGAGCATTTTGGCTGTACTTCTTCCAAGACAGATTCGTTCATCCTTTTAGCAGTCCATGGTACTTTCAACATCTTCTCTAGCACAATTCAGATGCATTGATTCTTCTTTACTC
>NW_022103901.1:24249462-24256164 GCF_000313985.2 Echinops telfairi | reverse complement strand
ATAAGTCTCTCCCAGTCTTGATGCCATATTCTCATTCATATAATCCAGCTTCTCTGATGATTTGCTCAGGATACAGCTTGAATAAATATGCTGAGAGGCTATAGCCCTGATGCACCCCTTTCTTAATTTTAAACCAAGAAGTGCTCTGATATTATTGTGCCCGATTATTATTATTTTATAAATATAAATAATTATATTTATTATTATATAAATTATAATATAATTATAATATTATATACTATAATATAATTATATAAATATTATTATTTCCTCTTGTAGGAGAGGAAACTGAGGCTCAGAAAGGTTAAGCAGCTTGCTTAAGGTGGCAGATAGAAAACGATGTGATTGGATTTGAAACGGAGGAAAAGTCCATCACAACCCAAAGATTCGCAAGTCTGTAGACGCCAGCTGGAAGCCCTCTGTCGGTTTCCAAACAGAAAGAGTCCAAATTAAGCTCACGGCCATCACCTCAACTCTGACACCGAAGTGATGCTCTAGGACGGAGTGGAGCTACCACTTTGGATTGCTGCAGCTTTGTTAAGTCTTCAGAGCAGAAAGCCTCATCTTCCTAAAAGCTTGGTGTGAGACAGACATACGGCTCCAAAACAGTCATTTATAAGGCACCCCAACTAAAAACCCCAACAGGAGTCTTTGCCTCTTTAGGACCAAACCAAACCAGTTGCCACAGAGTTGATCCTGAATCATGGCAACCTACAGGACAGAGGCGGACTCCCCCGAGTTTCCAAAGCTGTAATTCTTAGGGAAGCAGACATGTTCTCCCATGGAGCAACTGGGACAGGGAGCATGTGGTCCACAAAGCCCAATGAGTTTATTTTCGGACCCTTTACAGAAAAAGTTTGCTGCTTCCTGCTCTAGAACTTGACTAAATGTTTATAAATCAATTGCTAATAAATAAGATAAATAATAATAAAAACGAATAAATTACTGATAAATGCTAAAGGGTACACAACTATACAAAATACGAAGACGTTTGTTGCAATGTCATTTATAATAATAAAATATTGGACACGTAGAAATGGTCAAATAGCTTATATCTTAGCTGAGACTAACAAGCCCTGATGGCTTTAAAGCAGAACAACTGCAAAGCGGGTCGTTCCATCCCACCAACTGTAATACGAGAGAAAGCTGTTCTGTGTAGTCCTGTCTCCGAAGCCCCAGGGAGCAGCTCTGCTCTGGCCGACAGGGCTACGATGAGTCCGAATACATCTGCGTGACTGTGGGTTTGGTTGATTTTGTTTTGCTTTGTTGCTGTAGCTGAGACTACATTTGTGATTAAAATATATTTATGGCTGATTGAAACTTTGGTGCCCCAGCTTGGGGGAGAATCACTAAAAGGATAATTACAAAGATTTTATAATGATATTTTACAATTTCCAATTAAGTCAAAATAACACTGTGTAAAATTATGTTTACACTCACTATTAGAAAGATTCTGCAAAGTGAAACCAATCGGGATTGCGAGGAACCTAAGGGTAGTCTACATGTTCCCCAAAATGAACTTGATAGCACTTAACTTACGCAATAGGCAAAATGTCATAAAAATCAGCCCCAGGTTGAATGATCAAGAACAGTCAGGTAATTAGGTGTGAAGCAAACAGCTGAGGATTATGCTTTCTGGCTCACAAGGAGTAAATCTGATGTGTGAATAGTACAGTTATTATATCACACAGCCCCTCGGCAGAGCCACGGGAAAAAGCTGTGGCAATCTGCTTCCATAATGATTACAGTCTTGGAAGCCAAATGTAGAATCTTGAAAGATTTTCTCAAAAGACCCCGTATGACCATGGAGGCTTAATAGAAAAACGTTTGTTCTAAGAAAATTAAAACTGCACTGTTGAGAAAACGGTCAGGAAAGTTTCATTAAGAATTTTTTTTTCATCACGAGGCACCTGCTAAATCTTTGAGGGTATCAAGGGGCTATGCTAGGAGAATTTTGCTGGAAAATCTTATTCCATCTACCCACCAGTCCCCTGATGTCTTTCCCCTCCAGATGTCGTTTTGTTCCCCAAACTCAAAGAACGTTTCAAAGGAACAGTGTTGGAGTTCCTTGAGGATACCAAACTGCCCTTTGATGGTTGCAAATCAAATTGCTCAGAATCCTTTGGGGAAAGGTGAGAGGGATGGAAACCCTGCCTGCAGAAGGGGATAGACCTCCGCAGAGGGGATGCTGAGAAGCAGGAGTATCTGCATATTTGTGTGTCATCAATGTGTCTAGGACGTTATAGCAGGACCTTCTGACTTACCCTCCGGTAACGCATGTTACAAAGCATCTACAAAATTCAGGAGATAAGAATATAAAGAGAATTCTAATACCCATATTATTATCTAATCATATTATAGTTATTATCTATTTTATTATCTAATTTGTCACCTAACGTTATCGAATACATAATAAAATAATTTTGTCCCATTATTATCTAATTTATTATATGCTATGTCTATTACCTAATATTATTACCCATGTTTCAAGGATAAAGAAACGAAAGCACAGAGAGGTCATGTCACATGCTCCTGGTCACAAAGCTAGCAAGTGGCCGGGTTAGGACTAGACCCCTTGCCTGGTGGACTCTGCAGTCAGTGCTCTGAGAGTGTGTGACCCACATCCTGTGGGACGGCCCTGGGCACCCAAGCAGGGATTGCTAATGGCTCAGTATTCGTTTCTCCCCACCCACGTACAAAGCCTAGGGCTTGTCTACGAAGAATCTTCCCTGACGAACAACAATCCTGCTCCACTTGGGGCCCTTTATCCTCCCCAGGGCTTGTCTTCATGCCAGGAACGACTCAGCTGACAGCAAAGGACATTCTCTACCGACTGCAAGCATCCAAGGCCAAGTGCATTGTGGCCAGCGAGGAGGTGGTCCCAGCTGTGGAGTCCATTCAGGCGGACTGCCCAGATGTGAAGACCAAACTCCTGGTGTCTCCGCACAACCAGAATGGGTGGCTCAACTTCCAGGAGTTATTTCGGTGAGTATTTTCTCAGCCTCATGGCTAAGGCCCGCAGCAACAGGAGCCACGCTACCCCTCAGAGGGTGCTGACTTGGTCTGGGATCCTTCTTAGCAAAGAATCACTTAAGGGCAGACTGGACTAGAGAACAGAAGGAAGGGATGTAGTCCTGCCTCCAACTTCCCCCTCTGGCCTGGCCGCTCCCTGCCTCCTGGAGTACATCTCTGCCTTGGCCTGTGCTGGCCATCTTTCTGTTCCTGCAACATCTCCCCCCTCCTCGCTTCAGGGTCTTTCCACCTGTTGCCTCCTCCACATGGAATGCTCTTCCCCAGAGCTTTTTGCAGGTAGCTCCTGCTTGTCAGCTATCAGCTCAAACGTTTTATCCTCGATGAGACTCTTTTCTGGCTACCCAGTCTCTGTCACATCACTGTTGTTTCTTTCAAACCAACCTCACTGCCATCCAGTCATTGCTGACTCATAGCAACCCCCTGTGAGTTTCAGAGACTATAACTATTGACAGGAGTAGAAAGCCCAGTCTTTCTCCTGTGGAGCTGCTGGTGGTTTCAAACTGCTGACCATGCGGATTGCAGCCCAATGTGCAACCACTACACCACCAAGGCTGCTAGGACCCTTTATTATCTAAAATTACCATGTCAGCCATTTTCGCTTACTCATTGTCGGCTCTCCTGCCCTCGCGTACAAAACAAATAAAAAGTTGCTGTTGGCTCCATTCTGACCCATTGGGCCTCATGTGTCGCAAAGCAGAACAGCTCAGGAGGGTTTTCTTGCCTGTAATCCTGATGAGAGTGGATCATGGGGTTTCAAATGAGAGCTCATGGGTCAGATCCATCCATGTTTTGGTAACTACATTTTGATGGAAACACAACAACCCCAGTTTGTTTACATATATAGTCTACAGCTGCTTTCCAGGAGCCCTGGTGATGCAGTGGTTAAGTGCTCAGGTGCTAACCAATATCAACCAATAACAATTTTACAGAATGAGTAAAACAGTACCTATAATTAAAGTGCTCCTATTTTTCTTCTCCCACCTCAGTTGTTTTGCACTCCCCCTGGTCGCAGCCCACATCCCGGCTCCAGAGGCTCTTCTAAACAACTGAAAGTCCTGTGAAATCCCTAGAAACCTTAACACACACACACACACACACACAAATCCCCACTGCCATCGAGTCAATTCCAACGCCTAGCAACCATATAGAACAAAGTAGAATTAGTCGCTAGGGTTGGGAGCCTGTGGATCCTTACTGGAGCAGAGTATCCCTGCTTTCTCCTGTGGAGTAGCTGTGGGGCTCGATCCTCTGACCTTTGAGGTAGCAACCTTATACTTGAACCACTGTGCCACCCAGGCTCCCTACATCAACGTGCCACAAAATTCACACAAGTGAAATAACCTGAAAGCCCCATGAATTCCAAACTGATTTCTGTACATATGTGGGGAGGGGGAGTGTTGATTTGCAAGACAAAGAGAACCGCTTCATTTCAAGCAGATAACTTTGGAGCGCCATCTCGCCAGCAAGACCCTAGAGTTCTAAAGAACAGGGACAGGAAAGCAATCCCTCTGTGTTAAAATTCAGTGACTCACTCAGAAAACCACACAAAGTGATAGCAAGCACACAAACTGATTGCCACCCAGTCAATTCCAACCCAGATTGGCTTTGCAGGACAAAGTTGAGCTGCTCCATCGGGTTTCCAAGGCTGTGGTCTTCACTGCCACCACTTGTCTGTCAGTTTGTCCTACAGAGGTGGCTTACCTGTGACTGTGATGCTGGAAGCTATGCCACTGGTCGTTCAAATACCAGCAGTAAACCGAATACCGAGGTAAACAGGTTTAGCAGAGCTTCGAGACTACGAGCAGATGCCGAAGAATGAATTGGCTGCCCACTTCTGAGAAATTAGCACTTTATAAATAGCAGTGAACCACTGTCGGCTACTAAAAACCTCATAACTAGTAGAGGAACACTGTCAAATATAGTGTTGGACGATGAGCCCTTCAGGTTAGAAACCACTCTCAAAGCGAAGCCAACATGCATGGAGCAAAGCTTTCAGGAACTTCATTTGCTGATGAAGCACAATTCAGGATGAAAGGAAACAGCTGCAAACATCTACTAATAACTGGAACATAGACTGTACGAAGTTTCAATCTAGGAAAACTGGAAGTGGTAATAAATGAAATAGATGGCATAAAGATGGATAGCCTAAGCATTCGCTGAAATGGACTAATATAAACTATTTTGAATCACACAACCTTATAATATGCTAAGCTGGGAATGACAAATTCAAGAGGACATTTCAAGAGCTATCTTGAAGTACAAAGCTGTTTGTGGTAGGATAATATCTATGCATGCATACTGGATAATATCCAGTTAATAAAACTATTACTTCAAAATTACACACCAACCACTAAAGCTAGTGAAGAAATTGAAGAACTCTACCAACTTCTTCTGTCTGAAATTGATCCAACATGTAATAAAGATCCACTGACAATGATTGGAGAATGGAATGCAAAAGTTGGAAACAAAGAAGAAGAAACAGTAGTTGAAAACTACGGCCTTCCTTGGAGATAAACAAGCAGCCATCTAGCTCAGAAGCAACAAAGTCCACATGGAAGAAGCACACCAGCCTGTATGATCATGAGGTGTCGATGGGATCAGGTATCAGGCATCTAAGACCCAGAACAAAATCATACCCAATGTGAATGGGGGTGGGGGCGGGGGGAGACATGGAGAGGATACCCAATGCCCATCTGTAGACAATTGGACATCCCCTCACAGAGGGGTCACAGGGAAGAGATGAGTCAGTCAGGGTGCAGTATAGCACCAATGAAATATACAACTTTCCTCTAGTTCTTTGGTGCTTCCTTTCCCCCACTCTCATGACCTCAATTCTACCTTACAAATCGGATTAGACCAGAGCATGCACACTACTACAGATAAGAGCTTGCAACACAGGGAATCCAGCATAGATAAACCCCTCAGGGCCAACAGTGAGAGTAGAGATACCAGGAGGATTAGGAGAGGGGGGCGGAAAAAGGGGAAATCAATCACAAGGCTCAATCTAGAACCCCCTCCCAGGGGGTTTGAATAGCGGAAAGGTGGGTGAGGGGAAATGGAAGACGATGTAAGATATGAAAATAATAATCTATAACTTATCAAGGGTTCATGAGGGAAGAAGGGCAGGGGAGGGAGTGGGGAGAAATGTGGAGCTGATATCAGGGGCTCAAGTGGGAAGAGAATGCTTTGAAAATGAGGATGGCGGTATATGTGCAAATGTGCTTGACGCACTGGATGAATGTATGGATTGTGATAAGAAATATAAGAGCCCCTAATAAAAGTATTAAAAAAAAGAAAGCAAGCAAGAAAAATATGGCCTTGGCCATAGAAACAAAACTAAAGATCGCACTGCAGAGTTTTGCAAAACCAATTATTTCTTCTTGGAAAATTCTTCCTTTCAGAAGTTAAAAAAAGAAAGAAAGAAAATTACAACATAAATGATGACTCACCAGATGAAATACAAAGAAATCAATTGACTACATTTGTGGGAAGAGATAATAGAGAAGCTCAAAATCATCAGCTGAACATATAACCTCCTCCTCTCTGGGGGATGGGCAACAGAGGGGTAGGTGAAGGGAGACGCCAGGCAGTGTAATATAAGATATAATAATAATTTATAAATTATCAAGGGTGCATGGGGGAGGGGGGCAGAGGAAGGGAGGGGGAAGG
>NW_022103901.1:24243800-24248981 GCF_000313985.2 Echinops telfairi | reverse complement strand
TTTTTCATGTCTTTCACTGACCGATGTCTCCCTTCACCTACTTTTCTGTTGTCCGTCCCCAGGGAGGAGGTTATATGTAGATCATTATGATAGGTTCCCCCTTCTCCTCCCACCTTCCCCTTAGCCTCCTGTTTTCACTACTCTCATTATTGGTCCTGAGGGGTTCATCTGTCCTGGATTCCCTGCGTTTCCAGCTCTTATCTGTACCTCTGCACATCCTCTGGTTTAGCCGGATTTGTACGGTAGAATTGGGGCCATGATAGTAGGGGTGGGGGTGAGGAGGAACCATTAAAGAACTAGAGGAAAGTTGTATGTTTCATCAGGGCTATACTACACCCTGACTGGCTCGTCTCTTTCTTGTGACCCTTCTGTAAAGGAATGTGTAGGGGGAAAAAAGGTGATTCAACTAAATCATCTATTTTCTCTTTTACGGGATCAGGCAAGTTACCAAGGAAACCACGTTAATATTTCATGGAATTTATTTTGACAGAATGATAAACGTGTATTTCATTAATCCTCACTTTTTAATAGTTTTCTTATAGTTTTTATAGTTCTAGTTCCAATAACAAGCTATCCTACTAGATTCACCACTGAGATGAGTTAAAATGCCATCCTTAAAATCTATTCCCTCAACCAGAGAAATTTAAATGAGACTCAGGCCTCAAAAATTCCTAGATATAATGTCTGTGATCTATTACTGACTTACAAGGCATCCCAAGACTTAGTAGCATAAAACAACAATGATTTCATTGCTCATGATTCTGTGAGTCAGAGAGGGTTAGGTTGAGGTGGCTTCACTGGGTCTGGAGGACCCAAAGTGACATCAGTCACATGTCTGAGATCTTGGTAGTAGCTGTTGACTGGCTTGCTTTTCCTTATGTGACCTTTCTGTCCGGTAGAATCGCCTGGGCATCTTTATGCAGTAGCCGGGTTCTCCCCAGCAAAAGTCAGAACTACAAAGACTCTTCAGCTGAGAAATCCTACAACCTTTGTCACGTAGCACAAAGCAGCGTCTTGAGGTCAACCCAGATTGGAAGGGCGAGTAGCCTACTGAAACAGAGATGGAAGCTAACTCTACAAACCAGCTATGACAGATTGTATCAGAATGCTTCCACCTTAAATAGGTGGTGATTGTTGTTCAGTTTCAAGTCAGCTGTATTGAGATTCAGGGATCTGTGGACATCTAACTCACAAAGAACCAATTCCAACCCAGAGAGGCCCTATGTCTCTCTAGGACCCTATGTAAAACCGAGCGAAGCACTGACCAATCTTATCCCATCCGCACAATCATTGCTATCCTCCAGTCCACTGTTATGGCAAGAAAAGCAACCTTCATGGTTTCACAAATAAGAAGGGCAGAGGTAGGGCTGAGGGTTGGTTAGCTCTATGGCTCTATGAATTTAATAAGAGCCTAGGTTCATTGATTGTCCCATCACGCCATACTTCAATGTGTCTGCTTCTCATCTGGTGACCCCAACATGGCTACGATAGGTCCGGGCTTCATACTCTTATAATATCCAAAGGCCAGAACACAGTATGGGTAAAGTCTAGGAAGCACCTGCCCTTCCTCAAGATCCTTTTTAAGAATAAGAACACATTTCCATGAACCCTTTGCATTGGCCAAAATGATATCACGTGTCCCTTCGTAAGCTAATGACTTGCAAGGGAAGGAATTGTCATGATTGGTCCTCTCTGAAGAACCTACCTGCCTGAGACCTAAACAAAACCTGGATCGATTTGTGTAAAAATGATGATGAGAATAGCCATTTAGTAAGCAACGGCTGTTTCGACCAGAAGTACTAAACACAAATTATTTGAAAGCTTTATTCAAATGCCAAAAGATTTTCCTTAAAAAAATAAATAACTAATTAAACTCCCATGGACATAACTCTGATCAAAAAGGGGGGAAACGCAGAACACAATCTTATATTCTTATGGACCGTAGATTTTCTAGAATACTAGAGAGTGGATGAACTCCTAAAACTATTGGCCTGAGATCATTTTTAAGATTCAAACCAAAAATGTCCCCTGAAATTTTATGCTAAAAGGTCTGCCTTGAGCATTCAGCCCTTATAAGAATGATCTCTCGGGAACCAAATTGCCAGGAGCAACTGCAAAGATTAGATTAGAAATTGGGGGCGGTGAGCTGATGTTAATGGGGAGGAACAACTAGACAGAGGAGGGTGAAAACGGCCGCACAGCTTCATGAATGCTGTCATTACAGGTAGAAACTGTGAGGCGGGCGTATGTGCTGCTAGGTGTATATTCCCAACAACAACAAAATAAATAAAATTTAGGGAAGAAAAATTCCTGAAATGTTAGAAATAACTTTAAGATTCAATTTTTTAAGTTATGATTTTGGGGGGATGGGGGAGATTCAAAAAACTACTTAAGAGAAAAACTTTACATAAACAAAGCACATGACCTTTCACTAATCTTGAAAGTTGAGTAGGCCCCTGGGGGTGCAGAGCTTAAAGGAAAAACAAAATCTGTTTTGTTAAACTTGGCACTAATCTGCCGAATCCATCTAACAGAAGATTTGGATTATGTTCAGTTCTATTAATGTCTCCTAGTTCAAAACCACCAGCTGCTCCTTGGTCGAAAGCGTGGGCTTTCGACTTCTGCAAAGAGTTACAGTCTCAGAAACCCACAAAGGCAGTTCAGTCCTGTCCTAAAGGGCCACTGTGAGAGAATTGGCATGATGGCAGTGAGTTTGGGCTGCTGGTGGTGGTGGTGGTTTTTGGAAGCTCAAGGGGGTATGAGCTTCATAGCAAAGAAGTATCAGAATTAAACTGTGTGCCATTTTCAGCTATTGTCTTTGGGATTCTATTTTGCAGATCAGCCTCCGAAGAGCATAGCTGTGTAGAAACAGGAAGTCAAGAACCAATGGCTATTTATTTCACCAGTGGAACCACAGGCTCTCCCAAGATGGCCCAGCACTCTCAGAGCAGCATGGGCATCGGATACACCCTCTGTGGGAGGTAGGCCACGCTCTCCTGGGCTGCCAACGTGTGTATCCAACTGCCTCCCTAATTCTTCTACTTGGGTAGTGATTAAAGTTCTCAAAAATAATGTCTGCAAACCGGAGTCCCTGCCTTCCGCAAGCTTGGCAAATGGTGCCATCTAACCAACTAGCCAAGGGAAAGCAGGAACCAATTTTAATTCAACCTCCATAGCAGCAGGTCCAGCTTTGTCCTGACTGGCAGGTCAATTTACCTAGCCTGGTTTGCCTTCCTTTTAGCATTGGTAACCACTATTTGAAATCCTTTTTGTTTATTATGTACTTATTCACGACCTATCTCCTAAGTAAAATCAGAATAGAGAGATATGGTCTTTCTTGCTTACTCGTATAGGACAGTATCTATTGATGTTTGCTCAATAAATATTTGCTGTGTCAATAGATGAGTTCTGAGAATCATGTCATGCCCAACCTCCAACTCCACTCTCAGACCACCTAGAATTCTGAAATGGGCCTCTAACGAGAGTGGGAGGTGGAATCCTTTATTCTGCCAGTGGTTATCTTTGCCCTTGAGGTTCTGTGGCAAGAACCTCATTGAACCCATTGAGGTCAAGTCAGTTCCTACTCAGAATGATCCTATTTGACGGAGCAGAACTCTCCTCATAGGATTTCCAAAACGGTAATCTTTACAGAAAGGAGCCCTGGTGGTACTGTGGGAGAAGCTAACCACAAGGTCGGTGGTTCAAACCCACCAGATGCTCCTTGGGAGAAAGATGAGAGACTGGTGTAGTGGGTTTAAGTTTTGAGCTGCTAACTGCAAGGTCAGCAGTTAGAACCTATCAGCTGCTCTAAAGATGAGGCTTTCGCCTCCTGTAAAGATTCCCAACCTCAGAAACCCACAGGGGCTGATCTACTCTGTCCTATAGTGTTGCTATGAGTTGTAATCAACTCCAGGGCAGTAGTTTTTTTTTGAGGTGGGGGTGGTGGGGGAGAATAGTAAAGATTTATAGCCTCAGAAACCATACGCAATGCAATGACTTGGGGGTCTTCACAGCGGCAGATCTCTAAGTCTTGACTTCCTGGAAGCAGCTGCTCCGGTTAAGTGACTGACATTTCAGACACAGCCAAGCACTTCATCCCAGTGCCTGGGGCTCCTTCACCTCTCAGATCACCGTTTGTCTGCTTTCCCTGTTTTCCCTCCTTCCACCTGCTCTGCTGCTTCTTTCTATCATTTAGGTATTGGCTGGACTTGAAGTCCTCGGATGTTATCTGGAACATGTCTGACACTGGCTGGGTCAAGGCTGCCATTGGCAGTGTGTTTTCTTCCTGGCTTCAGGGAGCCTGCGTTTTTGTGCATCGGATGGCCCAGTTTGACCCTGACACGTTCCTGGATGTAAGTCCTGACCTTAGCAGCTTCTTTTGTCCCTTAAAGCTCTCTCGTGTCTCCCATAAGCCCACAAATAATTGAATCCCCAGAATACAGGGCTTCTTGAGCTTATAGAAATCATTCCTCTTGAAAGGAGCAAATTCCCTACAACAGTCTCACGCATGAAATCTAGTCTTCTGTTTCAAATTGTTCAAGATTTTTCTAGTGTTGTCCAAGCTATGGCTATTTAAGAGGCTGGTTCTCAATAAGAGATTAGACATTTTAAGTCGAAACAAATATTTGGTTTCTGATTCACTGGAACAAGGACAATGGCTGGCAAATCTGGATCCTGTGGAAGAGATGAAAGGTGAGGGCCCCTTCCTCCCAGAAGAGCCCTTTCTACCACCCCCTCCCGCTCAGTCAGTCCTTCTCGCTTGGTTAATTCCCAGACTCAGGATTCCTGTGAAAGAAAGTCGTCAGAACCATTCTCCTTAGCCAGAGACTGAGAGATGGAGCTATTAGAGCTCCGATTTCTTTGGCCTTCAGAAAAATATAGTCTAGGCTAATTCTTTGCCACCATGAGAAGTCAATTAGTTTAACAAAACAAAGAGCACACCTGTGTGTAAATGAAAGCTAGCTGTGCCCTGTTATTCTGCTAACTGATCTGACGAGATGGGAGTAACCTAAGAACTAGCCTCTCTGCATTGAGCTCAGAGTGCCCTAGAGGAGGTAAGAAACTGTGCAGTTTTAAAACATACATTTGTAAACGAAGAACAACATTCTTTCACCAAGACGATATGTATATTATAAATGCTAAAAAAATCCTTGTGAATTTGCACTATTTTTAATTATATGC
>NW_022103901.1:24238195-24242677 GCF_000313985.2 Echinops telfairi | reverse complement strand
TTATCACAACCCATATATACATCAATTGCATAAAGCACATTTGTACATTCATTGCCCTCATCATTCTCAAAACGTTTGCTCTCCACTTAAGCCAAGGGTTTTGAACTTTTGATTGTGAATTGGCTGAAAGTTTACAGAGCAAATCATCAGTTTAATAATACTTTTTTTAAAATTTAAAAGTAAAACAGAACATCAAGGGGGTAATGGAATCAAGGAGTTCAAGAAAGAAGAAAATGTTTGGAAACTGATTGTGACAGCGATTGTACAATACTGTTAGATAGGAGTGAACTATGGAATGGATTGATGTCTGGATTCACTCTGAATAAAATGAATTGGGGGGGGAAATTAGCTGGACTGACTCAAAACAGGAAAAAATATTAAGTAAATTATATGAAAAAAGAACCCCTCCAGACTGTTTATAATTATATGATGACCCATATATCTTTAGCACCTTCTCCAAAATGTTTAAATTCAACACAAATTGTCATCACAATAAGTGACAAACTGGAGCCTCTGCAGAAAGATGGTCCTCTCAAACATCAGTGTTTCTCTAGATGTACGATACCTAGTTATTCTCCTTCTTTTGAAGAACGAGAGGTATAACGAGCCCAGGAAATCTTAAGCCAGTAAGAAAAGGCCTGAAAAACTTCCTCTGTATGTAGCTAATCAATTCAGTAATAAAGACTGGTACCTCTTACAGGAATAGTATTAGAAAAGTGCTCGTGGTCAACAGTGCATCCAGAGTCAGTACTGTACAGAAACAGAGGGCAGGTTCCAAGAGTCCATTGTGAAAGGAGCCTTATACTCGTAGGCAGAATAAACCAAGTCAATACTTTCCGGTCGTTTTTTTCTGTAACATATGCCCATCATTTCCAGTAGTGGGAAATTACTAACAAATAGAGTCACCAGTGACCACAGAAAGGGCCTTGGTGGTGCAATGGTTAAGCGCTCCCCTACTAACCAAAGTTGGTGATTTGAACCCCAACAGCCATTCTAAAGGAGCAAAATGGGCCAGTTGACTTCAGTTCAGCTTTGGAAATCTATGGGGCAGCTCTACTCTGTCCTGTAGAGTTGTGATGAGTCAGAACGATGGCTTTCGGTTTGGTGATAACTCTATTCGCTGGTGTCACCGGTGGCTTTTCCTTGGCGACTAAGCTAAGGGTTGGTGGTTAGAACCCACCTAGCAGTAAGCCTTGGAGAAAGGTCTGGGCGTCTTCTTCCATTCGATTAAAGACATGAAATCGCCATGGAGCGGTTCTACTTGGTAACACATGTGAGCTGGAATTGACTCACCAGTCGCAGACTTTGATTCCTGGGGCACAAATTAAGGGAAGCACGTGAGAGGTTGTAAACTTCAGCCCTGTGCTTGCGTGTCACTAATCATGCTAACGTGCTTCTCTTGCATGTTATCCAGACGCTCACCACGTACCCCATCACGACCCTGTGCAGTGCTCCCACCGTGTACCGAATGCTTGTGCAAAAAGACCTCAAGAGGTATTTGGGCCGAAATCTCCAGCGGAACCACAAGAAAAGCTTTCTTCCAGCGTCACGGATTTGCACAGGAGGGGCTGGGGTGTCTCTGTCCTGACACAACTGACATAGGGGTCAATTGTGCTGTGTTTGGGGCGCCCAGATGTGTGATGTTGACCAGCATTCCTGACTTCCTCCCCAGAATTTTGGCAACTTAAAATGTCTCTAGATAGAGTCAAATGTCCCCTGGTGGGCAAAATCCCTCCCCATAGTTAAGAACCCCTGGGATAGTGTTTAGGTACAACTGGATTTGAACCCCCAGGACAGCGTATAGTCCCAGCGCTCCTGCCCCACAAAACACTGTCTCCTAATACCACTTCCTGGTGGTGTAGTGGTTTAGCGTTAGCCTGCTAACTGCAAGTTCAGCAGTGCAAACCCAATAACCACTCCTTGGAAGAAAGACAGGGCTGTCTACTCCCGTAAAGCATTAGTCTCAGAAACTCACAGGGGCAATGCTACTCTGAGTAAGTAGGTCACTATGTGTGGCATCAACTCAATGGTAGTGAGAGAGAGAGAGAGAGGTACCACTGGAATATGAGAACTACCTCAAAAGAATGGGTAGTCTGTTTTTTAAAACTACATTTATATTTCATTGAAGAGAAGCTAAAGAAATCTTATTTGGTTATATTCAATTTAGTCAAATCACCTGCACATTTAGATTTCTTTAATACAAATTGAGGAGAGAAAGGAAGAGAGAAACATGTAAGTAAAGTCACCCTGGCTCTTCCGGCTCTGCTCCTGCTAAGCTCTGGCTCCTTAGGAGGGAGAGTGCAGCGCTGAAAGAAAGACTACGGCAGATCCACACCTCTGAGTCAGTGGCCACCCTTCTGGGGGGCCTTTAAAATATCAGCATCTTGCTCACACTTCAAGAATGAATCAGAGATGAATCAAGGATGACTTTGAATACACACAGTTTGTGCCCTATCCATCCCTTCCCACCCATTTGGGCCTTTATCAGCATTGGGCTATTCCATAGTCTCTAACCTAAGTCCCATGGACAGCTCAGTAGTAAGGTCAGTGGTTGAAATTCCATCTCCAATGCCAAACAGCCAGCAGCTTGCTATTTATTAATATTGTGATTTTAGATAGTCAAGATGACCCTGCTAAGCCTCTGTTAACTCCATCCATAAAGAAGAAGTCCTGGTTAGCCACTTAGCCGCTAACTAAAAGGTTAGTTCTTCAATCCCATAGATTGCTTCACAGGAGAAAAGATATGCCTATCTGCTTTCCTAAAGATTACAGCCTAGGGAACCCTATGGGACAGTTCTACCCTATCCTCTAAGGATCACTATCCTCAAGTCCACTGTGGGTTGGACTTGACCATTAAGATACACCTCAAAGAGATGTGGTAAGAATGCTACGTTTACAGCATTCAATGCTGATCAAAGGTAAGTGCCATCGTACAGAGAATCCTCCTTGGCCATTTATTATTTGGGATGTCTTGAGCAAGTCCTTTCACTTCCCTGAGCCTCTATCTCCTCATGTGTACATTGGATTAGTTTACACAGGGATTGTAAGAGCACTCTTATAGAGCCTTACAGCGTAGCAAACAACCCATGAATGGCAATAACACGCTGAATAGTCAGCATCATTATATGTCCTCCCACCCTTTCCCTTTGGAACAACTAACTTCCCCTTCACCGATTAGAATGTAAGTGCTGTCTGGTACCCTGTTTTTCACCACAAACATGCCCCACACGCCTACAATAACATCTGGTTGTAGCAGGTCCTGAACAATATTTATTGAACCAACTTTCCTAAGGCCTGCCTCCCAGCTCATTGGTTTGAATGTCTTCACTGCAGGAAAGTCACTGGGATTGCTCCTCCCTGGGACTCCATGCCGCTCTTTCTCTCTCTCTAGATACAAATTCAAGAAGCTAAGACACTGTTTGACTGGAGGGGAGCCTCTCAACCCAGAGGTGCAGGAGCAGTGGAAGGCGCAAACTGGGCTGGAGCTGTATGAAGGCTACGGACAGACAGAAGTGGTATAGTTAAAGGGCAATGCCTGGATTTCCCATCACAAGAACCTTTCAGCCCTGAGACACTTTGGACTTCCTGTGGGTTCCTTCTGGTTGCTCCCCCTACTCCCTCAACCCTGCGGAGAAGTTGCATTTCCACCCCAGATGTTCGCTCCCCAGCTGGGAATGCAGTGTCAGCAGGGCTCTAACCCCAATAAACCAGATCTAAATTCTGCTCTTCAAAGTGTCTCCACCACACACTACATTTTTATGATGTTTCCCAGAACACTTACCTGTCCAGCAGTTACCAAGACTTAGGTCGGTTGAAGGGGGGGTATGAAGATTCAAGTCTCGTACCCAGGAGCAGCTCAGGGATGGTAGGAGAGACAGGTACTCTCCAGCACTCTTAGCAACACCACTGACCTGAGAAGACCCTCCTCCTGGAGCCTCAGAGGGGAATGTATTCTGGGATGCACTCAATGGTCCTCTGAGCCAACAGCAATCGTTTCCGGGTTGTGGTCCTCAAGCCAGGAGCAGTGGCAGCTGGGAACTCTGTAGAAATGCCCAGTTCTCAGGCCCCACCTCAGGTTGACTGAATCGGGAACTCGGGCTGGGGCTGAGCAATCTGTTTTAACAATGTTCCCAGTGCCTCTACTCCATGCTCAAGTTTGACAACCGTTTGTCTGAGATAATATATTCCAAAACAAAAGTTGTGCTTGCATACGAGAAAGCCATGTTTCTCTCTCATATGTAGATAACAAAATTCTCATTTGGCTTGCATATAAAATATGTCTTTCTCAACAGGGAATCATTTGTGCCAATCAGAAAGGGCAAGAAATTAAAGCTGGCTCAATGGGGAAAGGCGTACTACCTTACGACGTCCAGGTAGGTTAAGAAACTGGTCCAGTAAAGAGAGAATGCCTTGCGCTTTTCTGCTACTCTTGACCCAACTATTCATAAGCTGATCTCATTTCATGGAGAGAAACTTTTTTTT
>NW_022103901.1:24231452-24236901 GCF_000313985.2 Echinops telfairi | reverse complement strand
GACCTGCAGAGATAATAATATGCACAAAAACAACACAGAGCAAAACAAAGCAACAAAAGAAAACAAAACAACAACAAAAACCAATGACAAAAAAAGAGAAAAGCTTATAAGTAGTTCAAGGTCTGTTTTTTGACCTTTAGGAGTGTTTTCCAGTCCAGTCTGATGGGGTGCCACGCCCTGGCCCCAATATTTTAAGAACCTAAATCATTTCCTTTCATTCTAGATTATAGATGAAAATGGCAATATCCTACCACCTGGCAAAGAAGGGGAAATTGCCCTCAGACTAACGTCTACTCGGCCCTTCTGTTTCTTCTCTGAATATGTGGTATGAGAATGCAGAATATGGTGTTCATACTTCAATGGGAAATATGATTGGCATTCAGTTTCAGATAGACCCAATTTCACAACTGCCATGTTCTGTTGTGTGACTTTGGGCAACTTACAAAATCTCATTTCATAGAAAAGCTGTGGGAACATTAAATCCTATGTATAAGACGCTGGTTGTAATGATTGTCTTCAGCACAGAAAACTGGGCAGGAGGGGGAGGGGAGGGATGGATTATAGGGATTAGAACGCTATAGGTGGAAGAGAGGTAAATATGTTATTATATTCTTGTGGATCTTTGGCTTTTTATAATGGGAGTCTCTTCAAAATTGTTTCTTTTAAAAATAGAATGACTACCCAATTAGCAGGTGCTATAACACCATCTCTGTTCTGACCAAATTAATCCCCAAATGTTGTCTGTGGTTCCTAGAACAACCCAGAGAAGACGGCAGCCACAGTGAGAGGGAATTTCTATGTCACTGGCGACAGAGGCGTGATGGACAGTGATGGCTATTTCTGGTTTGTCGGCAGAGCTGATGATGTCATCATATCCTCTGGGTCTGTACCCTTGCCACCGTTTAGGAAACAAAAAGTTACCACGAGAACCTCCTCCTTGAGGCTTCCTCACACCCCACTATCATGACCCCAGTCCTGCCTTTCAGTTCCGGCTAGACCGGGACATGTATACAGGTTCAGATAAGAGGTCTTGACACGCAGAATCCAGGTCAGATAACCTTTTCAGGAATAGACATGGGAGTAGCAAAACCAGGAGGGGAGAGGGAAGTGGGGGGTTGGGAGTACCAATCACAATGATCGCCACATAATCCCCCACCCCCAGGGGGGCAAACAACAGAAACATGGGTGAAGGGACACAACAGTGGGTGTAAGATAAGAAAATAATAATAATTTATCATTTATCAAGGGTAGGAGGGGAGAGAGAGGGGGGAAACAGAGGACTGATAGGGCTCAAATAGAAAGTCAATGTTTAGAAAATGATGATGGCAGCATATGTGCAAATATGCTTGATCCAATTGATGCATGGAATATTATAAGAGCTGTAAGAGCCCGCAATAAGGTGATTTTTTAAAAGACCCTCCTCCTCAGCACTGTGGTGACAGGAGGCTCCTTTTGCTCTCCTAGGTACCGGATTGGGCCATTCGAGGTGGAGAGCGCTCTCATTGAGCACCCAGCAGTTGTGGAGTCGGCTGTTGTCAGTAGTCCAGATCCAATCAGAGGAGAGGTAGAGAGCATGCTACTAATTAAAGTAGTAATTTCATACTTTCCAGTCCCATGCACTTGACCACAGTAAAAAGGAATCAGGGGTAGTCATCTATGTCTGATTACGAGACACCGATGTACAATTGCTATTGTTGTGGGTGGGTTCTGACCCATAGTGACTGTATTAGTCTAGGTACTTCAGAAAAACAAATCCACAGTAACTCATGTATAAGAGAGTTTTATGTAAAGAAAGTGTGCATCACGAAAACAGCCCAACTCAATGCTGCCCAAGCCCACAAGGCCAACATTAACCCATTAACCCAGCACCAGCCCATAAAGTCCTCCACCTCACAAAACAGAGGCAATGATGCCGACTGCAGGAGGAAAGCTGAGTCGGTGAACGAATACGCATCTCAGCACTAGCAGGGGTCTCCACACGGCTGCTCCAGCACCCAGGGCTGCATCGGGATAGGTCCATGTGGCTTCTCCTTGAGGATGTCTTGTAGGAAGTCAATCTTGCAAGTTGAAGCAGGGAACTGCTAAGGCAGCTGCACGCTGGTGCAACCACCACAAAGCAAGAGACCCGAGAACTCGTAAGGCGAGGATCACCACCCATTTATCCCTCCGCCTTTCAATTAGCCCCACATGTGATTATCGGCCAGGTTGGCACAACTCAGTGACCCTATGTACAACCAGACGGAAATACGGTCCAGTCCTGTGCCATCCTCACAAGGGTTATGCTCAAGCCAATGGTGGCAGCCACTCTGTCCATCTATCTTGTTGGGGTCTTCTTTTTAGCTGCTCGCCCCTTTGCTTTACCAAGCATGATGTCCTCTTCCAGGCACCAGTCTCTCCTGATAACATGTGCACAGTACAGGAGCCAAAGTTGCATGCCATCCTAGCTTTTAAAGAAAATTCTTTAAATTCAATGTCCAAATTCAAATGTCCAACCCTCACATGCACATGAAGTGATTGAAAATACCATGGCTTGGAGCATACAGTAGGTGATCAGATTTGCAAATGAACCGTGTCCCAAAATAGGGATATTCCGTTTCCTTTGGTGGTGATGGAAGACAAGCTGACTTAAATTTTAAAATTAATATTAAAAAGGAATTGATTTGCTCACTTAGGAGGGAGCCAAGTAGCCAAGCTTCAGGCTCCAAGCTATTCCTAGGGGTTGAAATGGAGCTATCTCCCTGCCTTGGGGTAAATTGTGTAAGCCTGGAGGTAGTCGCTACCAAGTCCCTTCCTAAATTAGTCAACACAAAGAACAGCAGAGCCAAGAAAGTTGCCTATCCTGGATCATCTTGCTCAGCTAACCTGGTCAGAGGAAAAGGGGGTACTGATTGCCAGACTTGTATAAGCCTATCCGGGAGTTGGCATCAACCCCATTAAAGAGATGTCAGGCTACTCTTCTGTCAGCAAGTCAGGGCACGTCTTTCAATAGGACAAACAACTTCTTTCACTGTATATCCAGCTGTTGTGGAACTCATAACCCATGTTCTCACAGAAGCACTGCAAACAGGAGATTGTGGTCAGATTCCCAGGCAAGCTCCCCAAGCCTCCAGCCATCCCCACCCCTGGTTGCAGCTAAATGGATTCTTAGGGAAGACCCCTTGAATGTCATAGGGCTGTTTAAGAAATGGGACTTAGGCGATGACTTACTCCTTAACCGAAGGTAATATGATATGGAAGGTTTCTTAGATTCAGCAAATGGCACATTTTCATGGTAGTTTTTCCATCACCATCTTCCCCTCTGTCTGTACCTCCCTCTCACATACCAGTGACCTCCTGCAGTGACACGATGGCCCTATGCTATGCCCTCCTGTATCCCCTCCACTCTCCATGGAGTCCACACACCAAAACGATTTGCCATCTGACACATTCTCATTCTCTCAATACTAGTGGTTGTCTCAGTAGTACTGATAAACACCAATCAGTATCAATGTTTGAATTATAATTCAAGGGATATATATGAACTCATATCTAACTGGTGGGTTTCACAGATCTACAAAGGTATGTCAAGTAAGAAACACATTTTACAGGTAGGTTAATCTTGCCTGGTAGCCCAACTCCCAGTATGCGATCTTCCTGCAGCAAGGCTTCCCAAACCCTAAACCAAATACTCTCCGGAACTCCTATTTGTCCCCCTACCACAAGGTGACCTCATGGAAAAATGGAAGTGGTAATGGGATTTTGCCACTAACTTTTTAAAGCCCCTCAATACAAGTATCTTGACTAAAATGTTAAATGCATGTGTATAAAGTTTATCTTTAGTGAACCACTGTACTCCTCCTGTGTACAAATTACTTACATCTCAAAATATTACCTTTTGAAGGCCTTCTTCAGAGGTGAATACATTTGTATTCTTCACTCGAGATGCTGTTTTCTAGTAGTATTTGTTTCAAACTCTTTTGATGTCTACAAATCAAAGGTAACAATCTGAACTGACATTTCTCCTACAGGTGGTGAAAGCTTTTGTTGTACTGTCTGCACCTTTTAAATCATCCAACCCTGAGAAATTAACTCTTGAACTTCAGGATCATGTGAAAAAATCAACTGCGCCTTACAAATACCCAAGAAAGGCAAGTACTTTGCCCCAAAGCTAAGGGTATTTCCAAACTAGCATCTACAGTTGATATATAATTTTTAAAAATCTAACTAGTGGGTTTCAAACAGATATACAAAGGTATATCAAGCAAGAAAAACATTTGCAGGTAAGTTAATCTTGCCCGATAGCCCAATATTAATAGCTAACAGCTTCTCTATTACTCATTTATAGGTAGGAGATATCTATTTCCATCTTAGTGCTCATTTTACTTTGAAATACTTTTAGAACACTGTGATAATACATATATTCTGCAATACTGAATTACTAGTCTAATGCAAACACAAAACAAATTTTTTTTTTGCAAAACATAATTGCAGAGTACCTTGTTTCTAGGGAGGCCATCTGAACTTTAGTTCCCATAAGCCATAATCCTCTATCCAAAAATATGACTCAGGGTCAGGAAGATGTCATCCAAAGCCACCTTGTCCTTAAGAACACTATGTAAAGTCTCAGATGGCACTAGGGGTCCCTTCTAGCCCTGGCACCGCGTCGATTGATATAGACTGAACTCCCTACATGATAATTCCATCTCAATTGGCTTCATTTCAGTCAAAAGGTAATTTTCCACCTAAGAACTGGTCACCTTATCTCCCCTGAATTTACTAAACCAGTGACCAACCGGAAGCCCTTAAATTTTGCCCTAGGGCATTTAAGAACATAGGAACAAAGGATGTTAGTGGCAGTCTTCAAAGGGATAAAGAGCAAATCCCATATACTCAATCTGACCTCTAAAGTACTGCTGGGGGCCTAACCTGAAAGACCTCAGAAACCAAGAATTAGCTGCCTTTGCATTTATATATTGCCTGCATTTCTCTGAGGTAGTAGACCTAGATTTCTTTGAAGTGGGCAAAGTAATGGGATAAAAGAATTCTTTCCTTCTGGGAAAGTTGTTAAGTACAAGTGTCATGTTTACTATATATGTGGAAGTTTCTGGTGCCCAAGAAATTGAGTGAGCAGAGGCTAAAACAATCCCCACATTCTAAAACTCAGAACCTGAGTTTCAATTAAATTGTTTCTTGTTTCCTATTAGGTGGAATTTGTTCAAGAACTCCCAAAAACTATCACTGGAAAAATCAAACGAAATGTTTTAAGAGATCAAGAATGGGGAAGAAAATAAGAAACCGGGACAATAAGCATTTATTTCTTTTAGTCCTTGATCCCATATAAAAATTTGTCATGGTGCAGTAGCTGAACACTCTGCTAATCCAGAGGTAGGTGGTTTGAATCCAAGCCACTCCGTGAATGAAGTGGCAGTCTGCTTCCAAGATTTACAGCCTTGGAAATGCTGACTAACAA
>NW_022103901.1:24225103-24231352 GCF_000313985.2 Echinops telfairi | reverse complement strand
GGGGGGGGCTTAAAGGAAAAAAAAAGGTTTGTCATACAATTCATGTATCATGCAGTTAAATGTTTAAGTCTATTAAAGAGAGTTGTGCAAGGACTTACTCCTGTTTTTTCCTGATTGAAATATTCAACTGAGTTTTTGTTTCATATTTAGCCAGAACACAGGAAAATTCTAAAGCTATTCGGGAGGAAAACTGTTAAAAACCAGTCTGATAAAGGCAAGGGTTATGTTGATTTGTAGTATTAAAAAAAAAAGGACCAAATGATTAGAAAAGATTAGGGGACAGTCTGTTTTCATTTGTGCCTGATTAACCAAAAATAGACAAACTATTCTGAGAATTACCAGAGACAGCTTCTTCCACTTAACACATGGACTACCCATACTTTTAGGTATTGAAATATCAATTCTACAATCAGGACTACAACTCACTAGAGCTAGTCAGCTACAGGTTTTACCCAATACAAATAAAATTGCAAACGTTTTACTGCTGCTTTATTTTGAAGCATCTGTATTAAATAATATCCAAAACTTGTATTACTTAGAATTATTGGATAATTAAAAGTTTTGTTTATGTTATTTGACTATACATTTTAAAATGTTTACTATGAAGAGAATTTCCAAGAGACAGAAAGGAAAAGCACATTAAACCAATTATTCAAGAAATATTGATTTTAATTTTTCTAAAATCAGGAACTATGATAAACAAATTGAATGTGACCACACCAAAGGCAAAATACAGGAAAAAATAACGCTTGAAAGCCATGTTCAGGCTTAGAAACATGGTCTAAATAAAGCATACCCAGTTTAGCATTCTTTCCTCTACCGAGCAAAGCAAGTTTACTAGAAACCACAACATTGGAATTTTCAACTGACTTCATTTTTTTAGGTAAAAAATTTGAAGAGAACAAAAATTTAAGCACTCAATGCCTACCCTGGAGTCTTGTAAAAGAACATGCTCAACTGTCAGTGAAAATACAAGTTTACAAGGCTGAAAACAAAACTTTCAGTGAGTTTAAATCCCAACACAACAGTTATTTTAGAGCTTGTCAGATACAGGTTTTACCCAATACAAATACAAAGGAGACTGAAAACCTTTGAAATGAAGATCCTTCTTTAGGGTAGCAGCTGTCACAAATAAAAAGGACTCAGTACAAGTATATTCCGTAGACATATTCCCAGAATCCTTTTGTCTTGCACTATCAAAATAAAAGGATCTTTGTCTTGAGCTGATCTGCTGAAGGAGGCACCAAATCCCTGCCCTGTTCACTGAAGTTGACTGCCACTACACGGCAGTGAATTTTTATGAGCAGACAGCCCAGCTTTTCTCCTGCAGTGGCTGATAGGCTCAAACTGGGAACCTGATAGTTAGCGGCCCAACTTCAGGATTGTCATCAGGAGGGCGGAATCCCTAGAGACGAACATCACACTTGGTGGCAGGTGAGTGAAAACGAGGAAGACCCTCAAGGAGGTGGGCTCAGACCTATGACATGCACGGTGCTACGAATGATGTCATGTAACTGGGTCACTCTGAATGGGAACCCACTGGATAGTAACAAAGTTTTTAAACCCATCGATCTAATTTTACAGCGCATTCATATTCTCAATCCAGACAGCGTTGTTGTGTACTCTTTTGGTGTCTTTTCTAGACTTTTTCATTCTTTTATCTTGCAGAACTTGCAATAGTTTTCAAAAGTATTTATATTGGTACGACCCCTAGGTTGTAGACATAAAGATACTCCTCTCACAGAAACCTGCAATTTGTCAGCCTAGGATCACAGAAGTGTTCCCATTCTCACAGACAAATTCGCAGGCTAAGCAAATTTAAAGAACATGTTCCACAGCCAACTCTGGTGTTGGGAAAACACGCAGTTGGATTTTAGTTCTTCCAAGTAGCTACCCTCACCCTTCTCCAGCTCAAATGGCTAGGGAAACAGTTCAAGGGCTCTGTTGGTAACACACTTATGCCAGGGAGTCATTTTCCCTTTAAAGCTAAGAATCTCGTCATTTTAAGAAATGTGTTTTTAATAGCGTTTTTTCCAGGACTTTGGGAACACAAGTATGTTCATTTCTTCATGTGATGAAGCATGGTTGCTCACTAGGGATTTCCTGGGGCCATTCTTCATCTTCAAAGCACCCAGCAAAATCTGGCCTGTTTTGGTTTAAAATTTATATATCCAGACACAAATATATAGCACTGAATATATACATTTACCCATTGTTGTTCTTTTTGTAATTTTTCTTTCATGGTGTTCCAAGGTTCCTTCTAACATTTCTTTTCTGCTTTAAGAACTTACTTTAATCATCCCTTTAGGGTAGCTGGCTGGTAACAAATCTTTCTTTAATATTCCCTTTCCTGAGATTGTCTTTACAGTTCTGAAAGATTTTCACTGGGTTTGTAACTCTGGATTGACAGTCTTTTCCTTCAGCACTTGAAATAAGCCAGAAACCTGGCTTCCAAGGTTTCTGATGAGAAATCTCTCCTTTGAATTATTTTTCCGCTTATAAGGTGCTGTTTCTCTCTTGGCTTCAAGATTTTACTTTTTCCTCAGATTCTGATGGTTTGATTATATGTCTTCATGTAGATTCCTTTTAGATTATCCTGTTTGGGATTGGTTTTGTGTTGTTTGCCAAATTTGGAAACTTTTCAGCCATTATTTGAGTCCATGCCCAAACCACACCGTTTCTCTTCTTTGCGGACACCAATGATGTTAGATCTTTTGTGTATTTCCACAATTCTCTGAATTTCTGTTTTCTTCTTCTGCCTACCTTCTCTGTTGTTCCAATTATGTAATTTCTATCGTTCTGGCTTTAAAATCACCAAGTCTTTCCCACAGAAAGCCTAATCCTATGCAGATGCCTGTTGACCTCATGAAAGGTGGCCAAGGTGAACAGTGCTCTCAGGATAGTGAGCACAATAGTATTTATGTAAGACTCACCCGTGGAATTGAAGGGCTTTGGTGTTTAAAGGAATCTTAGTGGTGGGCTTGCCTATGTTTTTCAAAAAAAATTTTTCTTTTCAATCATATCAAATGTAGAGTTGTGTCTATCAATATTATAGCAATTTCTGTTTTAAGTGACTCCCCTGGTCCATGAGTACCCATCGAGGTCTTTCCAGGTGAGTAGGGTCTCTCATACTGCATCTTGCCCTAGCATTTTAACACTGTCATTTTAACTCCCACCACTGTGTGAATTTGTCTTTCTCAGCATAAGTTCTACTACTTAAAAAAAAAAAAAAAACGCTTGCTTCCTTAACTTTTTAACTGTGACATTTTTCTAACAAAAGTTTTAATATTTTAATAGTTCAACAAGTATAATAATCAACATCTTTCTTTGTCAAATTACTGGACCAACTGCTAGATCTATAAACTATGCCTCACACAACTGCACAATGGAAGACAGTTTGCTTTACAAGTCTACATAAAACCTTCGATAAGTAGCTCTCGTAGACACCTGTTGCATTAGTAAACTGAAGTAACTCAATTTATTTCTTCATCATAAACTTTATCAGAAATGCCTGTATCTAGCATGGTCATCTTACACCTAGGCTTCTTAAATTATAGCATTGGACCATCAGATCAATTTGTGAAAAGCATTAGTAAAATATAAAAATGGGTATAAGTAAACAATCACGAAAGTCATTATAAAACAACTGACTTCTAAAACAAACCTACACAATGAACACTTTTGCAATATGCACAACAAAGTGATGGAAAATAGCTGAGTTGTGGCATATAAAAATTACTTTGTTAGGATTAAGTTCCCTCGGACCTTCTATTATAAAGCTTGTTTGCTCCCACAAATCAGTTGGCAGTAAATGAGGGGAGGTCAGGGAAGGTTACCAGGAGGAAAAGGCCAAGGTCATTCTCCTACCATCCTCCCCTCATTGCATCACAATATCCACTAATTATCAACAGCTTCCCACAGCTCAACAAAACGCAAGTGGGCCTATTAGAAGCTGCCACACAGCACTGAGACCTCTAACAAAACTGAAATAGGGCTGCTCGGTCACTGTTCACTAGTGAGTACCAGTATTCATATGATGTAGCACAGGCAGTTCAATAGTTTGTGTTTTGTGTTCACGGAAATTCTTAATTTCCCATGAGACCCCAGCAACATTTCACCGAAACCCACTTCAACACTGGAGGATTTCCCCTTATGTGAGGTCATTTTCATCTGACTTGGATTCCTCAGGAACTTGACTTGCAAGCTCAGGCTTAGTTCCTCCCTCATTCGCTTTTGTCTCAGACCCTGGTTTTGTCTGCTCCACCTGCTCGCTACTCTCTAGCACCTCCTGCTGGTTATTTCTTTCTGCTAAGCCACTTTGATGTGATTTGTCACAAGATTCCAATTTTGCTTCTTTCCCATTTCCTGCATGCTCTGCTTGCTTTTGGTTAATCTGTGCCTGGTCCTTGGCACTCTTCACTACCTCCTGAAGATTATACTTTCTGAACAGCATGTAATCTTTCACAACACTCAAGCAACAAACAGCTTTGATGATTTCTACCACCACTGTGTACTGTGGATTGGTGAGATCCACCTTGTTTTCTGAGTTGAGGCTGCCTACGATTCCTGTAACAAAGAGAGTTAAGAAAACACATTAGGGCATTATTAAGCTTGGTGACTACAAAGACAATTTTTTACCCCTTTCTATTCATGACTTGTAAAATTCTTCTCCATGGATTTCAAATTCACTCAACTTCTCAAAGTTAAGTGAAAATAAAATCCTGAAACACTTGCCAGCATAATAATTTTCTTTTAAAAAAACAAAACACAAAATCATTCCATCTTGATTTGAAAAAGACTTTATCTACGCATCAGAAAAATCTCAAATCCCTGTATCAGAATCAGTTATGTTTGGGTTAACTTTATCCAAAGAATCTGGTCTCCGGTATCTGACAAACCTCCAAAACCTAGGACATTTCCCTGCTGGCTGGATTATCTTTGATGAGGCTTCCAGTCAGGTTATGCTAATGACCCTCGGGAAAGGGGTCAGGTCAGAAAGCCCCATCTGGTGGTACCACCATCATCATCCAAGGAGGAAGCTAATCATGCCTAAATAATGAAGCCCCAAATCAGGGTTCTGGATAAGGAAGCTCCATAGGTTTCCTGACAGGTGAAAGACAGATGAGTTGGGTTGGTAATCTGTCCCTTTTGAGGATGCAGAAGCTACCCTTGAGGAACCCTCCTAGATCTCACGACCCCATGCATCTCTTCAGGGGTATCCATTTAGCCATAATGGAGGTTGGGCGCCCTAATTATGACGTGAGCTCTGGACAGTTAGTGTTAGAGAAGAAATGCTGCATATGCAGCTGGTGCGTGTACTTCCAGTGCTAAAGAAGTGAAACTTCATTTTCCCAGCAGCTTCCAATTATTTTAAAGACATTTTAATATACTTGCTACAGGCTTTGACCACAGCCCTAATTCATTTTTCTAAAAATCTTAAAAACAAGAATATGAGACCTGCATGGAGTCATTAAGAGAAATGTACCTGCTAATTCCTTGATAACATCGTCTCTATTCATGTGACTGTTATTTCGAGATTTGTATACAATCTGAAATGTTCCTTTATTTGGTGCTTTAAACCAGGGTTCCAAAAATGTTTCTGCATATTTTTTCATATCTTCTAAGAAAGCCTTGCATGTGCCAGAGATGGGTAGCATTCGTAGAATAACCCGAGTTTTCTTCTTCTTGGTATTGTACATATCCTGGAGAATATGATGTACCAACTTCTCAGGTTCTAATAAAACAAAAACGATCAGCAGAGCAAATAAGAATATAAGCTCTCAGACATTTTATAGATTATTTGAACTCAAGATTATTTGATGACAGAAGGAATTTTCACAAGGACATTTAAATGAGTCACCCCAGTCATTTTCCTCCAACTATGAGGGGGAACTTCAAAAAGTTACAAGAAAAAAAAAATGGAATGAAAAGATAATGAAGTTTTCCCACAAATGTTTTGAAACCTTTTCTTCTATGCCTATTGGACCAAAGTTAAAACACAAACAGAAACTACTACTACTACTATTAGGGTTCCAATTCACACATATCAAGGGTGATTCCAAGCAAAACCTGTTTAAACATGTTTTAAATCATGTGGATGGCTGCAGACAAGTTCTCTCATAACACACTTGTCTTAGTCTCATTAGCTTACACACACACACACACACACACACACACACACACACACACACACACACACAAAGAGGGTACTCTTTGTGCCATGGTGTAAAAATGACTCTGCAGTCAGGG
>NW_022103901.1:24216927-24223613 GCF_000313985.2 Echinops telfairi | reverse complement strand
GATAACAGTTGTATGAGCCCCTAATAAAATGTTAAAAAAGAAAAAAAAAAGAACCCCCACCCCCACCCCCCAGTCAATGGTGTCCCGCTTTAAATCTGGTCACCTTAGCGCTAACATCAAATGTTAACAAACTCAAGTAAGCATCTTCCCAAGTCACTAAAGTTTTGCAACCCTGCCAGGATACTGTCACCCCACATCAAACACACTTTTAGATGGGCTGTTTTAGGCAAGAGCAGGAAAACTTCAAAGATGAGTCAGGAAGAAAGACCAGCCCAACTATGGTTAAAGTTCAGAACAAATGGAAGATGACCATAGAATTACCACCAATTCGAAAGCTACTGAACTTGGGATTTCACGTGGTTCATTATTCCCAACTGTAAACATTTGGTCACAGCAAACTTTCAGTTTAATTGATGCCAAAAGTGCTGTGCCATCAGTTTGCCCAAAGAGCTAATCTTTCCATCAGCGAGATGGAAGATAATGACCACAATTTTAGAGAACAAACAGTAACTGGGATGGAGCCTTGGATTACCAACACAATACCAAGGACAAGGCCCAATGAAAGCAGTGATTTCCGAGGAGATCTGCTAAGGCTACATTGAAGGCAAGGGGTTAGCTCAAGTTACAGCGACTGCTGTGGGACCCCAAGGAGAGCAATCTTGATATACTTTCTCAAACTACAGAAGATAATCACTGCTGTTTATTAGGAAGAAGTTTTAAGAACACTGAAAACTACACTGGAGAGAGAAAGACTAGGAAAGTTGTACCAAGAATTTTCTTCCCTCATCATATGCCTACTCATTCTGATGGTAGCCGGGCTGCTGCCCTATGAGAGTACTGTTGACTAACTCCATCCCATTCACTCTCCTTGCCACTTCAAATGATCCCCCCCCAAAACTCAAAGAACATTTCAAAGGAACACTTTTGAGTCCCTTGAGGATCCCTGAATTGTCCCTGTGATGTGGTGTAAACCAAAGACCATAGAATTCTTCAGGGAAGGGTTAGAGAGAGGGAAACATCGTTCTCAAAGTGCACAGACCCAGGTGGAGAACATGTCAAAAAACAATAGCTTCACATTTGGATATTTTTGTTTAATAAAGGTTACTATGATTTTGTAGACGTTTTTGACTTACCTCATATTTAACATCTAAGACAACTATTCATGAAGACAGTAGGGCTAACATTTTTGTGAAATCCTGATTTATTCTAACCGTAATACACATCTATTGTTTTCATATAGCAGTGGCAACTATCAGGCTAACAAACCTGAAACGGTACATACTTCTTACAAAATCAAACTCTACAAGTCACTTAAAATTGATTGACTAGATCAATTATAGCTAAGCCAGCACAAAAGCCTAGATCCCAGATTTAAGAGAAGCAGGCACATGACATGGAAAAGACCACGAACCACATCCTATCTACATGAAGTCTATAGGGTTATTGTTTTTAACATTTTAAAATTTTGTTGGCCACATTTAAAAATCAAGAGACTATCCAGGTCTCCAACTTGTTTTAAAAATTGAAGATCTGGTACTACATCCTCAAACTGGATTATGCAGAGTAGCCAGCTACCCTTTTAGAAAGGACACACCCTCTCATCTTACTTGGATTTATGTAAGTGGGAAGTCAATGCTCCCAAGCAAATGCCATGTCTGTGACCCCATTACCTTTTCATATGCACAGGGATACTACGATGTAGCTAAGATGTAAGCAAAGGAACCATGCCAAGAAAACCATTTTCTAGGTAGTATTCAGTGAGTCAGGGCGATATCCGGATGTTATAGGGACAACAATCTTACAGAGTATAAGTCAGACACACCTATCCCAAGTGTTCTGATGAAGACTACATTATTCGCTCCACTCTCCACAGACTGGAATCTTCTTAGCCTCATCTCTGTAGATGCCCTAATGTCATCAACTTCTTTCTTCAAGGCAGCCTCCACATCATCGTCTTCTTCCTCGTTTCCCGAAGACTGCTGATTTGTGTCTGTAAACTGTTTGCAGAAGACTAATGAGCAGAAATGTCACAACACTGATTTTAAAACTATAATTAAGTGCTTACATGAAGCCCCCTGGGGCAGATGATTTAATATCAACAATAAAGCTTTTATTGAGAGACTGAGACACACTCTTTCCAAAACAGAGAGGAAGGAGCAAGTTCCCAACTGTGGCACGTAATAATTGAAAATATCTTCAAAAATATCTCATTTGTGTGACAGAAAAATATCATTAGATATCTTTGTGCCTTAGAAGTCAGGATACCCCCACTTTCAGTGAGAAAGACCAAATATTTATGGAATGCGAAACTTTTACTCTGGGATGTTTGAGGAACAGGGCATAGAAATAGTTCTATGGCACCACTATAGACAGGACAGGACATGCTGTCCAGTTCTTGGCCCAAATGGCACTGCCAATCTGGCATTATTAACAGTAACACATGTTTATGAGCATTTCTCAGTGCATGAGCTTTATGTACATTAGCTTCAAGGCAACTTTATAAAATACAGATTAAAAAACAAATACAAAACTAGTTTGGCAGAGTTAAGAAGCGTTTCCCCGGGGCTAGTTAATGACAGAGCCTGAATTAAAAATACCCATATGCACTTTCTTCTTCCACCTAATTCCATGTATGTATCGACCCATCTAAAACCAATCTGATTTCCAAACGGGGATGGGATGGCTAGGTGGCATAGATATGGCGCCTAGGTGGCACAAGTGGATTGTGACTGGCTGCTAGACTAAATGTTGGCAGTTCTCACACCTCGAAACTCTAAGAGGAATGTCTGGGAAACAGCTTCTTCAAAGACTACAGCCTTGAAAAGCCTATGGGGCAGATCTACTCTGGTATAGAGGGCCACCAAACCAAAAAACATCACCAACTCACTGTCAGCAAGTCCATTCTGACTCATAACGACCCTATAGGACAGGGCAGCCCTGGCCCTCTGGGTTTCTGAGACGCAACTCTTTATGGAAGGAGAGCCTCATCTTTCTCCAGGAGTGGCTGATGGGTTCAAACTGGTGATCTCCTGGTTGGCAGCCCAATGTATAACCACTACATCACTAGGGTTCCTTAGAAGGCTACCAGGATTAGGACATATTAGAAGGCAACAGGTTTGTGCTTTTTCGTTTTGCGGCACAATTTAAAAAAAAATTTTTTTAAGATGCCTTTTTACGTGCCCACTATTTCAGAAATACTGCTTAAGACTTGAGGAGCACTGGTAGCAGCGATGAAGCTCTCTGCTTCAAACCAAAAGGCAGGTGATTCAAATCCACCAGCCATTCCTGGGAGAAAGATGTGGCAGTCCACTCTGGTAAAAATTTGCAACGTTGGGAACCCTGTGAGGCAGTTCTACTATTCCTCCCTAACTCTCACTGCCATGGAGTCAATGCTGACTCATCGTGAGCCCCTGTGGGTTGAGACTGTAACTGTTTAGGAGAGTAGAAAGCCCAGTCTTCTGCTGTGGAGTTGCTGGGTTTCGAACTGCTGACCATGTGGATCTCAGCCCATTACACCACCAGGGCAACTATTCTGTCTTATTGATCTATTAAATTGGAATCCACTCAATGGCAATGTGGGGGTTTTGTTTTTGAGGGGTTTTTTTTTGTTGGTCCATTTATATGGTATTAATGGTTTGCACTGAACCACTAACCCAAAAGGTTGACGGTTCAGATGGACCAACTGGTACCACATCTGCAGAATAAAACTGTCTCACAGGATTTTCAAGGTTGCAGCAAACAGATCGATTGCAGTGTTACCTTCCAAGGTCCATCTGATGGATTTAAATGGCTAATCTTTCAGCTGGTTACCCGAGTGCTAACACTTGGGCATGAGAGGACTCAGATGGAAAGATATAGCAAACATCCTGAAATAAAGCTTGCCTTTGTGAACCTGAGCCCTCCTTAAGTGTTCGTGTACAGACCAGGGCAACAAAGCTAATATACCAATAAAGCGAGTTGCACATTTTTTGTTTCCCAACCCCAAAAACAAATCCACTGACATCAAGTTAATTCTGATTCGTATAAAGATTTCTTAGACTGTAAATCTTTACAGGAGCAGGCAGCCTCATCTTTCTTCCGAGGAAAGGCTGGTGGGTTTGAATCACCTACCATGTAGTTAGCAGCCAAATGCCTAGCCCAGCCATCAAGGCTCCCTTTTGGTTTTCGAGAGTACAGAAAATTCGAGCTTACACGGTACTGTGGCCTACTAGCGTAGCCTAGCACCGTGAAATACTGTGAGAATTCTACAAGTGAAAAAGGGGTGCATGTTGCTGGGAAAACTGTACTCCAAGCATGGTTGCCACAAACCTTCAATTTGTTAGACACACACATACAGTATCTGCGAAGTACAATAAAACGAGGTATGCCTGCTCACGAACACTACCTCACCAGATTGTTTTGAGGGCGCAGGTTGTACTTCTTGAGAATTTACGAACTAGATCAGACTGAGTGGATTCAGTCCCGTCTGAACCCACCTGCCGTTCTGCGGGAGAAAGACCTGGTGATCTGCTGTCATAAATTACAGCCCCAAACTACGTAGTTCTAACCTGTCCATAGCCTCACTGTATGGGAAATCAACTAAGCAACACGCAAAACGTTCGTGATGAAGGGGGTGGGGTTGGGATACAGGGCCCAAGGGGCAACCGTGGAAGCACAAGGCGAGCCAGATGTTCAAGGCGTCCACCGCGGAGTCAAGCACTCCGGAGGTCGTGCGCGCTGAGCGAGGCCTCGAAGCGCGGATCCGGCCCGGGGCGGAGTCCGTAGCCGGGGAAACGCAAGGCCGCCGACACCTAGCTTAAGGCCGCGCGCTCTCAGCGCCACAAAACGTGTTTCAGGGCGGCCTAAGAGGCAGCCTTCCCCGTCTCCCTCACGGCCCGCCTTGGCCCGCCCCTGGTTAGTACCTTTTCGGGCCCATACAGGTCGTCGCCGTATTCGTTGAGCAGGCTGTAGGCCTCCTCCACGCACTTGCGCTCGTTCATGTTACAAGTGATGAGGATGCCCTGCAGGCCAGGCTCCAGCTGCCGGGGCTTGCCGGCGTCCCAGCGCCGAGCCCGCTTAGCCTGCACGTACACGGCCTTCCCTTTGCGCTTCCCGCCCGCAGCCGGCGGCGGCGGCGGCTCCACAGGGGACGCCATAGTGGGCGCGAGCGGCCGAGGGCGAGAAACGTGCTTCCAGCAAGCTCCCGGCGTCCTCGCCTCTGCGGGCGCCAGCGGACGACGTCACGTCTGCGCGACGGCCTCGCGTAATCCCGCCTCCGAGCCGCAGTCCGTGCTTCGCGGGGTCCTAGCGCCTGTAGGCTTCCCGGGCAATGGGCGGGAGCCTCGCTTCTGCCCCGCCCCGCGGGGAGCTTGAGACGTCTTTTCTTGCTTCTCTCCACTTGAAGTTGTGGCCACCGAATAGTGGATCGGACGGGCCTATGGACCTCTGGTCTGCATCTAGCCAACTGGATATAGCTTGTGCATGCCAAGAATTCATTCCCTGAATGTGTATCAGTCATCTTGACGCGGTGGCAGTTGGTAAGTTAATGGTCACTGAGCGGGAATCTCCTCAAGGCCAGTGGCTTTGGGTTGTTTTTCAAAGTCAGGCCTGAGCGAAACAAAATACCGCGTCGGCCCACGTTGATTGCCCTTATAAACCGACCTTTCATAGATGTGGGCCTTCTAAACCATTGCACGTATTTCCTGCCCTTCTGGAAATAGGTCTTCAATAGATTTTCCTCACGTGTCCCTGTTGCATGACCCCAGGCAAGGGAAGAAACAGAGTATTCGGTGATAACAGAAAGACCTGATGATCAGAATGAGGCACATTAAAAACAAGAATCTTAATCTTAACAGTAAATTGCTCCGATGGGAACATTCACTTACTGCCCTGAAGTAGAGTCTGATTCATGGGGACCCTATAGGACAGGGTAGGGCTGCTCCTCTCTGGATATCTGAGACTGTGATTCTTCACTAAAGTAGAAACCCTGGTCTCTGTCCAGCAGAGAGTGGCAGGGATTTTCAAACTAACCATTATGCTTAGTAATGGGCTCCTAGTAATGGAAGCATTATATATTTTACATTACAAAGCCCACAGGAGCTGATCTACTCTGTCCTAAAGAATGAATCAGAATCAACTCCATGGTAGTGAGTGATTTTTAAAAAAAAGTGTTTCACCACACCTTTCTCCCCACCTCCTTCTTCCCCCCCTATACTGTCCAGAGCCATTGGCCCCATTTCCTCCACCTCCCGCCCCCACCTTCCCTCCCATGGCCAACCCATATAATTAGGCAACCAGCAATGTCCTACTCCGAACAATATGGAGACATGGTTGAAAATAGAAGAGAGAAAAAGACAGGAAAAATTAAAAAATAAGTGTTCTTATCAGTTTCTTGACATTTGTCAGGCAAGAAGCAACAGTAACATCATTCCAATGAATTGTCATTGTTGCAAGTGTTTCTCTCCCCTTAAAGTACACACAATTAGAAACCAACATTTTGGACAAACATCACACTTCTCCCTTTTGTACAAAATCATCCAAAGTCCCAAAATTGTAGAAGGGATTATAGTTGTAATCCCCATGAAAAAGTTATTTAATACATATGAAAGAATTTCAGGGGCCGGCCCCAATTCCAACTACTATGTGGACACCTGCCCCTCCCCCAGAAGAATTTATTTCAAAGGACTGCATTGAATCTGCAGCTCCGG
>NW_022103901.1:24209860-24215193 GCF_000313985.2 Echinops telfairi | reverse complement strand
GTTCATTTTGATACATTTCTGAGTGCCACTGGATTTGTTTCTCTAGACGACCCAACCAAACACAGTATCATGATCCTTTCCTCAATCCAATCTTCTCATTACTTGTCCCCTAATCTCTTGTATCAATGGTTCAGGGTTCTTTATATGTGGGACTTATTAAAATCAGAATTTAGTCCTTTTAGGAAGAAGAGCTAAAAATTAAATTTAAAATAATAAAGTAATTTAAAGTAAGGCAAAATGAGATCAGTAGGACATGCTTGCTGTTACCTCTGCCAATGATTCAGGCCCTGCATTGTATTGAGACACCCCACATCTTGCTCTGGCTCTTTAGCCGTGGCCAATACCACATGCATCATACTTCCATATGCCCACAGCTGTTGCATAGATTAAGTTGTCTCAAGCAGCCAAAGACTGTGAGCAGAAGGATTACACCTGGTGACCTCAACCACTCCATGGGTGTCACAACTATCTAGGCTGAGAGAGCTGCACACAGAGGACACGGGGTGCTGGTGAATGAAAGCCATTTAATACATCACAGAAGCTGACAGCCAATAAGAAAGTTCTGTTCCAGCTGGCCCCCGCCCTCAAAACTGCCCGGTGGAGATGGAGACTCTTCTACTGCATGCCCACTTCGCAGCAGAGGTAAGGAACTTAGACGTCTCCAGGGGCTGTTTCTACCGCTGCATAGAATGCAGTGTAGATGTCCAAGGAGTGGATGATTAGACCTATGGGAACTAGGTGGAATTTCATTACTTTAGCCTGGCTCCTCCTCATGCTTCGGGGGTGGGGTGGGGTGTGTTAGTCTGGGTACTTTAGAGAAACAAATCCACAGAAGTTCGTGTATAAAAGAGAGTTTTATGCAAAGGTTAAGTGTGCACCAAGAAAACCCAGTGCTGCCCAAGCCCACAAGTCCAACATTAGCTCATATGTCCAACACCAATCCACAAAGTCCTCCTCCATCTCACAAAACACACGCAATGACGCCAACTCCAGGAGGAAAGCCGTATCAGTGAACATGTAAGTATCTCAGCACTGGCAGGGGTCTCCCAGGGCTGCATCGGGGTAGGTCCATGTGGCTTCTCCTTGGGGGTGTCTTTCAGGAAGTCAGCCTTGCCAGCTAATGCAGGGAATTGGTTAAGGCAGCTGCACCCTGGGCCGACCATCAGAAAGTAAGAGACCCAAGAACTAGAAGGGTGAGCCATTGATCCCCCTGCCCTTCAATTAACCCCACGTGTTTATGGGCCAGGTTGGCACCATAAACGAACTACCTCAGGGGGGGGCATCAGTTTTTACCTGAGATCTAGAAATGACAGCAGGGGTTGAGGAATGGGAAGGAATTACAGCTGTTTGGCCAGTCAAAGGATTGCCTCCTCTACCACTCCCAACCTTCTCATTGCTCAGGTTAGAATCTCCCTTTGAGCCAGTGTGAACAAATACCGTAGTACCTACCCCTGGAGGCCTCCCTTTTGGCCTGGTTCTTGTCCTCCTACACACATCTTCAGTCAATCCTGAAGCTGCCCTGAACTCCTGACCCCCACCTCTTCCAATTTGCTTCAGCCCACCATTGCTCTAGTTTCAATAGTGACAGGTGTGCTTCTCTAAGTGAGGAGCCTAGACATCTGCACTCATTAATCTCTAAAGAGGAGACCAGATCAGGTTTGGCTCCTCCTTCCCACCCACAATAATATGGACACCCACCTCAATGTCATTAGAGCCCAAGTGGGGGACTTTGACTTCCATATTCACCTAACAAAAATGAGTTCCCTTTTTCTCCTGCCAAAACAATGTCAAAAACTAAAACAAAGGATTCAAAAAAGATCTAGAGTTCTCACACATAATCCAAAAATGTTCTAGTTTCCATTGAATAGCACTTGTCATCCCAAGTACACGGAAGATCTCAAACTGAATGAAGAAGACAACCAATAGATGCCAACACCTAGAGGAGAAATGTGAGAATTATCTAATAAAGATGTAAAACAATCATGATTTTTTTAAAATGTTTCGAAGAGCAGTTTTGATGAAAAAAGTTTCAGCCAAAAAAAGATAAAAATCTAATGAAAATTTTAGAACTGGAAAATGCAACAGATAAATTGAAAATTTAGTCAAAAGTCCAGTCTTTCTCCAGAGGAGCTGCTGGTGGGTTTGAACCGCCAGTCTTGTGAATTACAGCCCAATATCTAACCAGCCCAACGAGTAACCACTCCACTACCAGGGCTCCTTGGGCCTATAACAAATACTCAAGAAGCTGAGTGAACCCCAAGCAAGAGAACCCAAAGAAAATTCCACATCATAATGATTTCAAAACCCAAATCAAAACAAACTCTTAAGAGCAGTCAGAGAAACAAGACCCCTTACTTATATGTGGGAGAAGCAATTCTAATGGCAGCAGATTTCATATCAGAAATCATAGAGGCTAGAAAGAAGTATTATACTATTTTGCAAGTGCTGAAGGGAACATTTGGCAGATAACCTTAGATCTTAGTCTGTTGCAATCTTGGACAATCTATACCCATATCTCTGCTACCCCGCCCCCCCCACTTCTTAATACCTCTAAATCTCCCACTCTCCTTCCTTCTTCCCTCCTCCCTGAGAAAGAACGTGCACTGCTCCTTCGCAGGATTAACCAAAACCAAACGTGTTATAGAGTTGATTTTGACTCTGAGGGATCCTGAGTTCCCAACACTTGGTAAATCTTTACAGGAGCGTTCTCCTGCAAAGCAGTGAGTGAGTTTGAACCAAGGACCTTGGAGTTAGCAGTCCAATGCTTACTGATAGCATCACAAGGTCTTCCTAACACCTCCCTTGCCATCTGTGGGAAGGTCAGTGTTTAGAACCGCCAGCTGCTGTAGCAGGAGGAAGGGAAGGTATGCCAGTGGGCTTCCATGAAAAATAGGCTTGGCAACGCTCTACTGTGTCTCCAGGGTCATCAGGTGATGATGACTCAGTGGCACACACCAACAAAGTCATTCCGTTCCGTAGTGGAGACCCAAAGCCCATCTATAGACAAGTGGACATCCCTCCACAGAGGGTTATAAGGAAGGGATGATTCAATCAAGGTGCAGTATAGCACCAACAAAATACAGGTCATTCCTTTAGTTTCTGAATGCTTCCTCTCCCCCCCCCCCCCACCATGGCCCAGTTCTACCTTACAAATCTGACTAGACCACAGAACATGCATTGGTACAGATAAGAGCTCTGGGCACATGGAATTCTGGACAGATAAACCGGTCCAGAACAATAGTGGGAGTAGCATATCTCGAGGGCAGGGGGATGGATGGTCAGGGAGGGGGAAGGGTGAGAAAGGCGGACCCCATCACAAGATTTGATATATGGCCGCTGCCCCCCAAAGGGACAAATAAAAGAAATGTGGGTGAAGGGAGACAATGAATAGTGTAAGATATGAAATAATAATAACAATATATAATTGATCAAGGATTCACCAGGGTGGGGGAGGGACGAGAAAAAAGAGGAGCTTATACCAAGGGCTCAAGAAGAAAATGTTTTGGAAATGATGATGGCAACAAATGTACAAATAGGCTTGATAACAACTGATGGATGGAATGTTATAAGAATCCCCAGTAAAATGATTTTTTTTTAAAAAGCCGTTCCTTTTATTTTTTTCCTTTCAGTAAATCAATTACCTGTAGTCCTCAAACAACTTGGGATTTACCTAAGTGATTGCTCTGAGAATGATGGGAGGGATTAAGTAAACTTTCGGTTTATACAACTCTTGCTCCTCCCTCCAGAATGTCTCCACCAATCCACAGAAGGCAATCTGGACACTTCTTGGTGTTACAGATTGTCTGTCTACTCCCTCTCTTCTTCGAGTTCCCGCAAGCAGATGTGACAGTGACGTGTCAGTCTTGTCCTAGAAAAGAAGGCTGTCAGTCTTGAGTGAGTACCTCGCCCTTTCTCTTGTGTAGTCTTTGCTTGGTTGGCACCTGCATTCATGAGCAAATACGAACAACAGGACAAAGCCAAACAAACAAATGAAGTTTGGGGCAGCTAAATGTTTCGGGCAGCATTACTTGGCTCTGTTTAGTAAGTGACAAGGTCAATACAAAAGGCTGTAAACTTCCCTGCTGAGTTTTTCGTTGTAAGCTCTTTGGCCCTGTTTTGGCTTTTGAAAATGACGTGTCTGTGTTAACTTGATAAAGTGTGTTGGCAAAACCACTGAGCATGGTTTTTTCTGGTATTGTTTACTTAGCTCCTCACCCTGTGCTGTGCAGACAGGAATCTGGCTCTGGCACCATCCAGAAAACCTGCAAGCTCTCCACAGGCAACTGTGAACACGAGAATGCAGACTCAAGAAAATAGCCTCTTTGATGCCAGGAATTCTGTCTCGGAGGAGTGGAAAGCAGAGTTGGGCAAACATGTTCATTTGGCTTTGTTTGCAGTAGTTCTCAACCTGTGGGTCGCGACCCCTTTGGGGGGAAAGACCCTTTCACAAGGGTTGCCTGATTCATCACAGTAGCAAAATGACAGTGATGAAATAATTTTATGGTTGGGGGGGTCACCACCACATGGGAAAGTATATTAAGGGGTTGCGGCATCAGGAAGGTTAGACCCACTGGCTTAGGGGCTGTGTTTAGGAAGATGTGTGCAGGCTGAAGCTCCTGAAGCGCCCACTTTGCACCACTGCTTATATGGATGAGACGTTGTGTTTCACATGAGAGCCTCAGTACTTTTGAAGCCCATCTGGCCAGCAGTGGCCCTTTCTGATCCAAGTTTTCCTTCGCAGGACTTCTGGGTTCACACTGGGAAAGGAATCTCAGTTCCACAGCTACAAAGAGTTTGGGAAACTTGGAAAATGGAAGTTCTAAGATGCTAGGTCACCCAAAAGACAGGTTATCCATCTATCTTGGGAAGAAGGAGGCGTTCTGGAACGGGTGAGGAGGATAATGACCTTTTCCTTTTTAGTAAACAGAAAGATGAGGCTCCTTTTAAGTTTCAAACGATTGGTCCATTTCCTTTTCATCGTGTGCTTTGAAAGCTTCTGAACGCGGGGAAGAAATTGTTCTGATAAACTCTGAGTCTGCTCCCTATCAGCAGGTTAAGTACAGCATAGTGGTCTTCAGGGATATCTGTCATATTTGCATAATTGTTCGATGTTAATAGTAAGCATGTAAGCTGTAAGGGCGCAAAGGTCACCTGTGTCGTGTGTTTTAAAAAAAAAATTGTATCTATTTTTTTTTCATTTTTCCATTTTCTTTTCTTTTTTAATCGTTTTATTGGGAGCTCATACAACTCTTATCACAATCCATGCATACATCAATTGTATAAAGCATATTTGTACATTCATTACCCTCATCATTCTCAAAACATTTGCTCTC
>NW_022103901.1:24190580-24209697 GCF_000313985.2 Echinops telfairi | reverse complement strand
TCCCCCAGGGAGGAGGTTATATGTAGATCCTTCTAATCGGTTCCCCCTTTCCAGCCCACCCCCCCCTCCACCCTCCCGGACCTGTGTCATTTTTACATACTGTCAGGTTACCCAAGAAGCAAAGTAAGCAGAGGCTCATCTGCGGTAAACAATTTTATTTATTTGTTTTCTTCTTTAACCACATCAAGATTCTGCTTTTTAGGTCTGGCCCCTCTCCCAGCCTCCCCTCCCTACCTTTTCTTCAGAAAAAGCCTCTTTTCACATTTACAGTCCCGAACAGGGACATCATACCTAGGAAGCAAGTTAAGCATGGGCTTACTTGCAAGTACCTACTGGTGTCTAATAAGCAGTTGCACGGGTGTATGTAAAGGAAGCCCATGATTACCTTCCATGGGAAAGTGAGTTGTTGCTTTTTCCTTCTATGTGAAAGTGGCTTTCGCTGTGGGTCAGTAAATACTCCCCAGCAAACCCACGCTTACATTGCTTATTGGGTGATCTGTCCCTGGGCTCACAGCTGTGTCTCAGCCGTTAGTGCAGGTCTGGCTCTGAGGAGGTGCTCACTGAACATCTGAGGACTTCATGAATCCATTTTCCAACTCGAAGAGGTGTGCTCGTGTGTGTCCTTGTTGACAGAATATTAAGAAATGGACTGTAAATGACCTAGTACAAGGCAGCCAGATCGCTCTAGAACCTCGAGAACCCTCTTTGCTTTACTGCCTTACTCACTAACTACGCTGACCTCTCTCCTCACCGAGCAAGGACTTTGCCTTTCATTCACCTCTATACTGTATTCTCTGTGCCTGAAATAGTTCATCCTGAAATAGGATCAAATAGTATTTATTAATGACTGATTCTTATTTTAATAGGATCAGAGTGTCCCCCCCCACCTTCTAATACTTCTTATGGAACGTTTTGTTTTCACATCCAAGTAACAAGAGAAAGAATCAGGGTATACTTTCAACATTATATCTAAATCAAAACAATGTAAATATGTCAAATGCTCATCTGGGTTAAGAAAATACGGTGGGACCCTTCACAGAATTCCATGCAGCTGTCATACGAAACACACACATACACACACACACACACACACACACACACACACACACGTTCTGATGTGGAAAGATCCCCGAAACAGTGCTGATTTTTTAAAAAGCCCAGAAGAGTATGTATTCTAGGGGCCTCATTGTGTCAAAGGGTTTACGAAATAAGAATCTGTGGTTAGATGTGCTTGAAGACACATAACGAGGCCCTGGAGCAAGACATATAGCCATCGTGACACACTCGGAAGAGCGTGGAGTTCATGAGACAGCCATGAGACTAGGGGTGGGTAAAGGAATGCTACATTTTGAACCATATAAAGGCAGTATCCCAAACTTTAAAGATAGAGAAAATTTAAATCTAAAAACTGAGTGTTGATAACCACTCTAACCTCTGCTCTACTGGGCAGTCACATACAGGGCGCCATTCAAAGAACCTTGCCCCCATGATCTCGTTGCATCTTTAGAGCAACTCTGAGAAAGGTCCTATTATTTTCCCCGTTGGTAAAGTGTGAAACTGAAGTTCAGGGCAGCAGCAAAACCGGGACACTATTGCGTAATCAGATGATTCCAGGAGCCAACGCCAGAGGGCTGCTCACTCGTTAATGTGCACACCAATCACTAGGGTTCCTTATTTAAATGTCAAAACCTACCTGCTCCACAGTCAGGAGTGGGGCCTGGGAATTTCTAACCATCTTCCAGGTGGTGATGTTCCTGGTTTACAGACTACAACCTCTCGACCCGTGAGCATCAATTTTGGAATCCTATGAGGAACTTCAAAAAACAATGATACCCAGACCTCACACCCCCAAAGATTCTGACCCAGGCATTAGCAATTTTGGAAAAAACAAATCTTTCTTGGCCCTTCCAACACACGACCAAGGTTGGAAAACACTGCTCTAGAGAACATTTAAGTGGCACTCTAAAGACTTGAATTCTAGTTCTAGCTCTGACGTGCTCTGGTAAACCAAGTTGCTCACCTTCGCTGGGGTTCAATTTTCTTCACAGGGGAATCACGGGGAGGCTCAAATCAGGATGACATCCCAGACTCAAGCTCATTGATTTATCAAGTCCTCACACAAATTAGATGAGAGGATCAGAAGTGCCCAGATCGATGCATGGGGTTCTTCGGCACGATGCCTGAACACCCGGTCCATTTAGGACAGGCCTTCGGGCTGACATCTGTCCTTAAGTATCTGGGCAATGGAGCAGCCCAGTAATGTTTACATATGGCCATGCTGCCTGCCCCACCCCGCAGCTAGCACTGCAGTTAAAAATAATTACTCCCACAAGTTAATGATTGTGAGAGTAATACTTGTCCCTTGTAGGTCATCTGGAAAATTGCTAACAGTCTAAAGACAAGAGCCTCGCATGAACCTAGCACTCAATTTTTAACAGTCTGGTGTATGAGCCATCAGCCAAGTAATTAACATAGCAATCAGTAATTTCCCACTGAAGCAGGGAGTGTTGGGTTACCCAGAGGGGCCTCCCCCACGTAAGTCAGAAAGGATTGCTTCTCAGCCGTTGGGCTCAGATCAAGTGTAAAAGTCATAAAGGCTAGAGTCCTATGATTACATCTCCCGTAAATACAGTCTCAACCCATCGCTGATAAACCTGGGCCCGAAAGTGACATGGGCTCCTCTTGGAAGCATGGGAACTGAGGGCTGTGGATGCCCCATCTTTGACAGCACTGCTAAGCCGAATTAGATCCTGGACTCCTCTTGGTTCTTTTAGCTCTGGCGTCAGCTTCCACTATGGAAGTCTCCTTGACATCTGTGAACAATGAGCTCTGTTAAAGGGGCTTAGCTCTGGGCTTTCGGCGAGAGGAACTGACCAGATGACCCAGATCCTTACTGTAGAAATGCACGTGGTGGGCTGGCAGTTGACAGTCACCCAGCTCGTGGTGATCACGCATCATGAGTCCACCATTGTAGCCACGGTGTATTTTGAGTGGCTTTTAACCTGGGACGCTCACGGTCCAGCAGGATGTTAAACAAAAATCTGTTGTGATCCAGGGGGTTTCCATTGAAGCAGATTGCTGAGCCTTTCCTCTAGTCTGTCTTAGTCTGGAAACTCTCCGGAAATTTGGAGAAACCACCGACATAGCACCAACTATCACAGTAACACTCTAGCCACCTCCGCACAACCACCTGACTGGTAGGTAGGGGCAGGAGTATGTAGCAGTCTGGAAAATGGGCTGAAAGCAGAGAACCCTGCATTCAAATCCAGCTCCTGCCTTTAAGTAATGATGAACCCTCAGCCTCCCTGAGCCTCATTTTCTGTCAGTGAAGCAGATGATAGTATAATGGGGATTTAATGAGAAATTGTATGTAAAACACTGAGTTCAGTGTTTGGAACACAGTGAGTGCTCAAAAACTGGTCCCATTATGACCATTTTATGTTTATTATGGTGACATACATGTAACATTGCTACCAAATGATTAATAACAAAAGTTAGCTGCTGTAGTGTCTGGCTACTTTACAGAAACAACATGTGTCCTTTTTGCTTGTCTTTTCAGATGGATCCGTCGCTGTAGAAATCCTGAATGCTAAAACATCCACCCAGACTCATGCCACCTCTTGTCACCATGAAGATTGTACTTCATGCCAAGTATTTTCAGCACTCAGCCATCGCGGTTTCTATTAGAACGTTATATAAAGATTATAGAACAATGGCCCCTCAGAATTTCTCCAATTATGAATCCATGAAACAGGACTTCACACTGGAGATCCCAGAATATTTCAACTTTGCCAAAGATGTCCTGGATCAATGGACCAAGATAGAAAAGGTACGGAACAAAGACCACTCAGTGGACATCAGCCATTCTCAACTGGAAGTTCTTTTGCCCCCAGAAGATATGTGGCCCTATCTAGAGATATTTTTGTTGTCAAGAATGGAGTAGGAGAGATACTACTCCCATCGAGTAGGAGAGGTCAGGAATTATGCCAAACATCCTAGAATGCAGAGCCCAGCGCCTACAGCAAAGAAGTAAGAAAACAAAGAAAGCCAGTTGGCCTAGAGTAGATTCTGGCTCTCGGAATCCCACAGATAGCTGAGTAGAACTGTGCTCCGTAGTTTTCAATGGCTGCGTTTTCAGAAGTAGATCACCAGTTCTTTGTCATCCACCATTCCTCTGGGCGGACTAGAACCTCCAGCCTTTGGGTTAGCAGCCAAGCCCGTTGTTTACACTACACAGGGATTCCAACAATTATCCAGTCCAAAATATCAGTAATTCCATGATGAAGAAACCCCGGGTTTCATAAATGTATAATTCTAGGCTGATTTTTAAAATAAAGAGTGGAAGGTGATTCTAAGAGATATGGTAGGGAACGAGGCATAGATAATGTATTGAGAGGAAGATAAATGGATTCGAGAATGTGAGCTTTGGGGAAAGAAAACCGACCAGACTAAATGAGACATGACATGGACCAGAAGAGACGACATAGTTCTCCCAACATCTGAAAAGAAGCCCAGGGTGTTTTAAAGACTCAAGGATATTTTAATTGATGACTTGGGCACTTTCTTCCAAGAAAATCTTCCATTAGATCAGCTTAAAAGTCTCATGTAACTGGACAATAATCTTAAAATCCATGACTGGCTTCTCTTTTGTAGGCTGGCAAGAGACCTTCTCATCCAGCCTTCTGGTGGATAGATGGGCATGGAGAAGAGGTGAGATGGAGTTTTGAGGAACTGGGATCTCTGTCCAGGAAATTTGCCAATATTCTTACAGAAGCCTGTGCCCTGCAAAGGGGAGATCGAGTAATTACAATCCTGCCCAGGATCCCAGAGTGGTGGCTTGCAAATATGGCCTGTCTCCGAACAGGTTAGTCATGGCTACACTATGATCATATGTAAACGCAGCTGGATGGGAGATTTTCTAAAACCCCTAAGGAATCAAGAGATGCTGTTTTCAGTTATATGAATGAAAGAATAACCATGCACAACACGGAACTAACCCTGGAAACTTTAGAAATGTGTCGGAAAGACGTCATCCTTTGATCTATATTGCTGTTGTTGTTGTTGTGTGTCCATTCTAGTCTGAAGGAGGCCCTGGGTGACGCAAATAGTTAAGCGCATAATTACTAGTCAAAAGGTTGCCAGTTTAAATCAATTTAAAAACAGGCCTGGCAATTTACTTCTGAAAGGGTCACATCTTTGAAAATGCTGTGAAAGAGTTTTACTCTGCACACATGCGGACACCATGATCTGAATTAGGATTTCGATTGGTTTGTGATAATTTTGTTCAACAAATGAAAATCAACACTCGAACACTCTTCTTATACCTAATGCTTTTCTCCTAGAGGACCCATACCCAAATCAAGCAAACAAGCAAACAAAAAAACCCCACTGCCTAAAAGTCAATTTTGACTTACATCAACCTTTTAAAAACTATTTTATTTAAATCATTTTATTGGGGGGCTCTGACAGCTCTTATAACATCAGTTGTGTCGAGCATATTTGAACATAGGTTATCGCAACATTTTCCAAGCCTATACATCTTTATGTGAGCAAGTAGCCTCATTTTTTTCCCTGCAGGGTGGCTGCTGGGTTTGAACTGCTGACCTTGAAGTTAGCAGTCCAATGCCTGACCAGCAGTCCAACCAGGACTCCTTATAGGACTCATGGGCATCTGAATTTCAGAGTATCCACAATTGTCATATGCCCACCCACCCGTTTGGCTTCCTTCTTTATTTCCCCTCTTCATGACCATCTATTGGATGCTCTCAGCCTGTGACTCCTCCCTTCTTATCTGATCAAATTGGCTTCTGATGTATCTCCAAAGGCAGTCCTGGTGGCACAGTGGTTAAACACTGGGCTGCTGATCTAAACGTAGCACCCACCAGCTACTCCGAAGGAGACAGCTGTGGCAGTCGACCTCCTTAAAGACCGCGGCCTCTATGAGACAGACGGTTCTATATACGGTTTCCAAGACTGTAAAGCTTTATGGGTGCAGACACCCTCATATTTTTCCCATGGAGAAGCTAGTGGGTTTGATTTGAACCACTGGCCTTGCTGGCCACGTGTATACCCCTAGCGCAATTACCAGCCTAATCAACAGCACTACATAGGTTCTTTGGGTTTTTACCAAGGTCTTCACATGTGGGAAACTGAGAACTGGGGAGAGAGGGTATGCAGACAAATTCTCTACGCTCAGAATTAAGAATCTGAGGGGTAGACTCTGGTGGAGGAAGCCCTTCATGTTCATGAGTTGGAGATGAATCTCAGTCACATTCTCCTAAGCATTATTCCCCTCAACGTCCCCTGTAATAATGCCAATTTTAAGATGCTGCTTGCAAGCACATGGTTGCTGCTATATGTTTGAAGGTTAGCTGCCAGAAGGGTGTCTGCCATCAAGAGTAATCAAACCACCCCACTCCCTTTGATAAGGATCATAGATTGCTCCCCTGGAGAAGCTCTCAGGGACACAAAGTCAAGCCAGCTCACAGATGGCCAAGGATCTAGAACCCACCCATCTTGATACATATGTACCTTCCTGCTGCATGTATACCCCTATCTTGTCCCCTTCCTGTTATGTGTACGCCTCTAACACATCCCCTTCCTGTTAAGTGTGTCTTGTGAGCCTGAGATTATTATATAAGTCTGTGAGAGAATACATTCAACTTTCTCTGGTTCCGGATTCCATAGAAGAGGTGAGCACTTCCATGTCTTGTCTGTTGTTTCTTTAACTTACCCTTCAATTACACAACTGCCTCTTACGACCCATTTGGTTGTGGATGATGACCCCACATTGACATATCTTCAAGTTGACACAAGATACTGCTCTTTCGCTCTTTTTTTTAAAATTGTTTTATTGGGGGCTCATACAACTCTTATCACAATCCATACATACATCGATTGTGTCAAGCACATTTGTACATTCATTGCCCTCATCGTTCTCAAAACATTTGCTCTCCACTTAAGCCCCTGGCATCAGGTCCTCATTTTCCCCCCTCCCTCCCCGCTTTCTCATGAACGCTTGATAATTTATAAATTATTATTTTGTCATATCTTGCCCTGTCCGACATCTCCCTTCACCCACTTTTCTGTTGTCCGTCCCCCTAGTGAGGAGGTCACATGTAGATCCTTGTAATCGGTTCCCCCTTTCCAACCAACCCTCCTTCTACCCTCCCAGTATCACCACTCACACCACTGGTCCTGAAGGGATCATCCGCCCTGGATTCCCTGTATTTTCAGTTCCTATCTGTACCAGTGTACATCCTCTGGTCTAGCCAGACTTGCAAGGTCGAATTGGGATCATGATAGTGGAGCTGGGGAGGAAACATTGAGGAACTAGAGGAAAGCTGTATTTTTCATCGTTGCTACATCACACCCAGACTGGCTCGCCCCTCCCCGAAACCCTTCTGTAAGGGGATGTCCAGTGGCCTACAAATGTGCTTTGGGTCTCCACTCCGCACTCCCCCTTCATTCACTATGGTAAGATTTTTTGTTCTGATGATGCCTGATACCTGATCCCCTTGACACCACGTGATCGCACAGGTTAGTGTGCTTCCTCCATGTGGGCTTTGTTGCTTCTGAAGTAGATGACCGCTTGTTTACCTTCAAGCCTTTCTTTTGCTCTTAAATGGTTGATTATTCTACACAGGGATGAGTTCAGTCCTAGACCAGAAGGGTGACTAAGAGTCCTTGTCTTATGTGTGTGGGGCTCCCACCTGTCTCTGTTCAACCAAGGAGCTTGGTCTAAGCAAGAGACTTTCAAAATTCAATTGGTCGGTACCAGGATTTTTTAACCCAACCCAACCCAACCCATTGCCATTATGTTGATTCCTTGTGACCCTAGAGGACAGAGTAGAACTGCCCCATAGGACTTCCTGCTGTCCTCTTGGTAGAAGTAGACTCCATATTTTTCTCCCATGGAGCAGCTGGTGGGCTTAAACTGCTGACCTTTCCGTTTTCAGTTGAGCGCTTTAACCACTGTGCCACCAGGGCATCTTGGAAAATGAACACACAAGTGCAAATTCCCTGAAGTAGAAAATAACTTGGTTTGAGAAAATGAAAAGAGGCCAGTGTAAAGTTGAGTACTGTCAAGAGTCCCCTTTCTCCAAGGGACCATAAAAAAAGAAACAAAAACATTGCCATCAAGGGGTTTCTGACTCAAAGTGATCCTATAGGTTAGAACTGCTCCATAGGGTTTCTGAGGCTGTCAAGCCTTACCGGTGTAAGTGCGTCTCATTTTTTTGAGAGAAGCTGGTGAGTTTGAACTGCCAGCCTTGAGTTAGCTGCCCAGTGCTTTTGTGCCTGCTTACAATACAAGCATCCTGGTAGTGCAGTGGTTGAAGTGCTCACCTGTTAGCCAAAGGGCTGGTAGTTTGGACTTCCTAGCTACCCTGAAGGAGAAATAGGTGTCAGTCTGTTTCTGTAAAGATTACAACTTTGGAAACCCAATGAGACAGTTCTACTTTGTTCTATCGGTGTCTATGAGTCAGAATTGACTCTGTGGCAGTGGTCTGATGCCTGAAACATCTCTTCCTTCCTTCCTCCCTTCTTTCCTGACTTTTCAATTAAATGTTCAATTCATTGCATTACATTGCAGCCACGGGGATAGGGATTAAAATTCCAACATATATTTGGGGAGGATGTAAAATTTAATCTATAACGTGTTTTGTTTTGAGGTTTTGTATTGTAATTTGGATGAAAGTTTGCAACTTTTTAAAAATTCTTCAACAGTTCATACACATTTTGTGATATTGTGATCCCCCTAGGTAATACTACCTTGCCATTAAAACTCCTTTCAAGCTTGTTTTAAGATACAAAAGAGGCCTCATCTTGAATATAAAGAGAACTTATTAAGTCTTAAGAGAGACAAAGACAATACAAAGATGCAGACATATCATCTGGGTGAGGGAGATCACCATCAGGGGGTTGAAATGGCATCCAAGGCTTCATTGATACCAAGCTTTAAAAAGGGCATAAGTGGGCAAAGAGGACTGCCATAAAAGCATGACTGGTGGCAGATCAAGGCACTGTAGTTACCAAGGGGACCACAAAAGCAGGTACGGGAGCATGATTGGGACATGTTAGAAGGGCTTACAAGATTGGTCCAGGGCCTTCCAACCAAAGGAGTCAGGAACAAACTGAAAGGGTGGGACTCCTGACTAGGCAACCCCCTTTACAGTCCCCAGTAAGTAAGGTACATGCTGGCCTTCCATCAAGGACATCCTCAACCAAGCCCCCAAGAGAGAGTCTGCCCCTTCTTGGGTTGGCTAGAGATGGATGGATGTATCCACTTTCCAAAGCATTCTGCCTAAGGGCAAGATTATCTATATCCTTGTTTAGTGATCAGAAGCATTCAAAGGAGACTTAGTTTATGTGGGGACTCTACAAATGGATTTTGGGCTATCACTGCCATTTATACACTTTTGCAAACCAGGGTGATCAGAATTTAAACTCTAATACAATCCCCCTCTCTGATCATAAATTGTTTTTAATCATAACTCTTTGATCACACAGGCTGGGGTGCCTCTTCCATGTGGACTTAGCCGATATGTCATTTAGATGGCTGCTTGCTAAAAGACAAGCCCAGACACTATCCTTTCTGATGGGCACCATCTGACTTCTTCACACTTGGCTTTGCACTCAGCATTAACAGCCTCCTGAAAAATAACATAAACAACCTCCATGTGTCATTTGGTAATTCTAAGGTTAATATCATTTATGTAGTCAGTGGTATCGAATGAAAAATACTATTAAAAGGGGGAAGGCTAGCGCCACCCTTCAACAGACCCATAGCCAGCCGCTGTGAGGCTGTGGATGATCGTGCAGAGAACAGACTCCAGCCTGCGGCTCAACCCCCTAGACCGGGCTGCTACCAGATTCCAGGCAGATGCTTTCTTTCCCGCAGCCCCTCACCCAGATTGAGACTAGAAGCGGCGCCATCCAAATCCCCTCAGTGCTGCTCCCCTGGTCAGCAGGAAGTAGTTACAGAAGAGGGTCTTCACCCCTCAACTTCCAAAAGAATTTGGATCATATTACTTGAGGCAGGGGAGGCGGGGGTAAGGGCAGGTAGGCAGAGGCTGGCCAAGGAAGAGGAGGTGGTGATGGCAGCAATCTGGCAGAATTGGGACACAAAAGGGAGGTGGAGACATGCATCTTCCCAGTACTTACCTCTTCAGCCCAAAGGGAGGTTTAGGGCAGAGAAGATACATTTCCTTGTCGATGAAAGTGACCTGAGTTGGTGCAAAGGCTGAGTGGAGCAAGACAAGATACTCACACTTACTCCACTAGGACTGAATAGGTGCTTGGGTGTAGGGTCTGAGCCAAGGGCACAACAAGAAAAGTGGAGTGCTGGGATGTACAGACCTGGAAAGACGAGGTTCGGCTCTACATTCTGCCAGGCCCTTTAGACTAGTAAAGGGACGTTTGGACTTCTTTTCCAAAAACATCTCTTTCAGTAAACTCTCTCTATTCAAACCTTTCAAAAAGATATCTTGCCTGGTAAATTTATTAATCCCTTCTGTATATAACAGATTCATATGACTCTAGCTAACACGATGAGGGAAATCCTTCCTTTTAAACATTTTTTTTCTTTTCTGCTACCTTAGGGACAGTTTTAATTACGGGAACCACTCAATTGACGCAAAGAGACATCCTCTACAGGTTACAGTCATCCAAAGCCAAGTGCATTATTACCAATGACGTTTTAGCACCAGCTGTCGATGCTATTGCACCTAAATGTGAACATCTGCACTCCAAGCTCATTGTCTCTCGAAACCCCAGAGAAGGATGGAGAAACCTCAAGGAGATGATGAAGTGAGTAGCCATAGTTGTTGCAGAACAGTCTCCCAAAAGGAAACAGTGAAAAGATGTTCGACTTACTTGTGATCAGCAAAATACAAATTAAAAATAATCAGCAAGGGAACAATTAGTGTTTCACTAACAGTGCAAAGTTCTGAGGCGGGTAGGTTGAGAAACCCAGGAAAGAGACCCTGAATCAGAAATCTATGAAGGCAGGGGTTCTCAGTGTTCCTGATGCAGCAACCCGGTCATACAGGTCCTCATGTTGTGGTGACACCCACTCCCCAACCATAAAATTATTTTCATTGCTACTTCATAACTGTCATTTTGCTACTGTTAGGAATTGGGCAACCCCTGTGAAAGGATCGTTCGACCCCCAAAGGGGTCACGACCCTCGTGTTGAGAACTGCTGTATTGAAACAAGTGTCTTAGGATCAACACCTCTGAGGGAGGGGAGAAGAAGTGGGATTAAGTGAGAAATAGCCTCATCTTTGATGCATACCCTACAAAACCCTCAACCAACCCATGACTTCTGATGTTTGGTAGCCCCTTCAAAGGTCTGATCCCTGCCAAACCAAAAGGCCCAAACCTTTCTATGCTATGCTGATTGGTAAGTAGTTGTGGGCTCTTCCGAGAAAAGGTAGTTTGGGTGAGGCAGCTTGCTTCGGCTAGGGTGCTTCTCAAAGAGGATCCCTAGCATCTGGGGGCTTAAGTCCTTTATTCATGCATGGAGTTCCAGGTGATCACAGCACTCACTGCAGGGCTGTTGTCTCCTAAGGATTTGGATTAGTCCTTTCTGTGTAGATTATATTTTTACTGACAGCCACACTTTTAGAAAAATCATTTTATTGGGGGCTCGTACAACTCATCACAATCCATACATCCATCCATTGTGTCAAGCACATTTGTACATTTGTTGCCCTCATTCTCAAAACATTTGCTTTCTACTTGAGCTCTTGGTATCAGATCATTTTCCCCCTCCCTATCCCCATGAACCCTTGATAATTTATAAATTATTTTGTGATGTCTTACACTGTCTGACGTCTCCCTTCACCTACTTTTCTGTTGCCCGTCCCCCAGGGAGGGGGTTATATGTAGATCCCAGTATCGCCACTCTCAGCACTGGTCCTGAAGGGTTCATCTGTCTTGGATTCCCTGTGTTTCCAGTTCCTATCTGTACCAGTATACATCCTCTGGTGACAGCCACACTTTTATCAAGTTGTAAGCACACTTATAAACACTAAAAAAAAAAAAAATTAATGTCCAAGGCCTGCAATGGGGTGCTTCCTGGGTTACCTTTGAATTCTACAGCTACTGGTTCTAATATGCCTTCTTTAGAATGAACTTCCTACTTTTACTCAAGTGTTTATAAATATCCTTGCAGCTATGGACTTGTTTGTAAGTCAGCTAAAAAAGCCAACATGTCGAATTCTTAATTCCATTCCCAAACCAAATGCTCTTCTAATAAATCTATAATTTCAATAACAGCTTACATGCATATGGCACTGACTACATGCTGGCTATACACTGTTCCAAGCACTTTAGATATATTGTAGTTAGGTGCCATCGAGTCAGTTCCAACCCATGGTGACCGTGTGCACAACAGAACGGAATACTGCTTGGTCCTGCATTATCCTCGCAATTGTTCCTATATCTGAACCCACTGATGCAGCCCCTGGGTCAAACCATCTCACTGAAGGCCTTCCTCTTTTTTGCTGCCCCTCCACTTTACCAAACATGATGCCCTTCTCCAGCGACTGGTCTCTCTTGAGGTCTTGCTATCCTTGTCTCTAAAGAGCACTCTGGCCTTACTTCTTCTAATACAGAGGTTTGTCCTCTTAGCAGTCCACAGTACTTTCAATATTCTTCTCCAGCACCACAATTCAAATGCAGCAAGAACCTCCTATGGTCTTCCTTATTCACTGTCCAACTGTCATATGCATATGATGTCATGGAGAATATGATGGTTTGGATCAGGCAGACGTGTTAGTCTTCAAAGTAACATCCTGGCTTTTCAATACTCTAAAGAGGTCTTGTGTAGCAGATTTATACAATGCAATACATCTTTTGATCTCTTGACTGCTGCCTCTGTGAGCACTGACTGTGGATCCAAGCAAGGCAAAATCCTTGACAACTTCAACTTTCTCCATTTATCATGATATTACCTTATGGCCCAGTTGTGAGGATTTGGGTCTGGCTTACATTGGGCTGTAATCCATACTGAAGTCTACAATCCTTAATCTTCCTCAGCAAGTGCACCAAGTTTTCCTTACTTCCACCAAGTGAGGTTGTCATCTGCATACATCAGGTTGTTAAATAGAAGCCTTTCTGCAACTGTGGTGCCCCACTCTTCTTCATGTAATCGTGCTTCTCTGATCTGCTCAGCAGACAGATTGAACAAGTGTGGTGAGGGGCTGCAACCCTGACACACACGTGTCCTGATTTTAAACCACTCTGTGTTCCCTTGTTCTGTTCACACAGCTGCCTCTTGATCCTTATCTAAGTTCCGAAAGCACAATTAAGTGTTCTGGAAACCCCATTCTTCTCAAGGGTACCCATAGTTTATTATGGTCCACACAGTGGATCTTTGCATAGTCAATGATACACAAGTAAACATCTTTCTGGTATTCTCTGCTTTGATCCAAGATCCTTCTGACATCAGAATTGATATCCCTTGTTCTACATCCTCTTCTGAATCTGGCCTATATCTCTGGCAGTTCCTTGTCAATGGACTGTTGCAACGGTTCATCTTAAGCAAAATTTTACTTGCATGTGATATCAATGATCGTTCTATTGTTTGAGCATTCTGTTGGGTCACCTTTCTTTGGAATGGGCACAAATATGGCTTTCTTCCAGTCAGATGGATAAGTAGCTGTCTTCCAAATTGCCTGGAATAGGTGAGTGCGTCCAGTGCTTCTTCAGCCTTCTGAAACATTTCAATGGGTATCCCCTCAGTGTTTTTGGCTAATGCACTCAGTGTAGTTTGAACTTCTTCCTTCAGCACCATTGGTTCCTGCTCATATGCTACCTCCTGAAATAGTTTAATGTCATGTGGTTCTTTTTGGTACAGTGACTCTGGGTATTCTTTCCAGCTTCTCTTGATGCTCCCTGTATCATTCAATATTTTGCCTATAGAATCTTATATGTTCGCTAATTAAAATCTCACACCAACACCAATTATTGGCCAGGTGACTCTGGCCCATGGTGATCCCATGTGTGTCAGAGTAGGACTGTGCTTGGAAAGATTTTCAGTGGCTGAATTTGGAGGAACAGATAACCAGGTCTTTCTTTTGAGGCTCCTCTACATAGAGTTGAACCCCCGACCTTTCAGTCAGCAGCAGAGGGTATTACCCATTTGAGCAGGGTTTCAAATTTAAGCAGTTTGGATTTTGAGTCCAAATTTTAACTGCTGCATGAGTCCAAATTTTAACTGCTGCATTTTCTGTCTCCTGTGGGCCTATGTGCAGATTTTACCTTTCAGCTGCCCTATTACATGAGGAGGAAGTCTGGCGGTGCAGTGGTGAGGCTGCTAACCAATAGGTGGCAGTTTAAACCCACATACAGGTCCATGGGAGAAAGATGTGGCAGTCTGGTTCCATAAAGAATAGAGTCTTTGATTGAACTATTAAATTATATGATATGTAAATTATGTGCCAATAAAACTGTTGGGGGGGAAATCACAGCCTTGGAAAACCTGGAGGGCAGTTCTACTCTGTCCTAGAGGGTTGCCAATGGTTGAAATCGACTCAATGGCAATGGCCATGGATAGCATACAGCGGCCCAATTACTCTTTGAATCAAAGTATTTGTTTCCCTTTGAATGGGGTGATTTCTTCCTCTGCATGGATGTTTCTCTAGTCTTACCGTTTTGTCTAGCTGGAACTATGTAGACATTTGTGGGTAACAATTCTTTCAGGAGTTGGCAAACATTTTCTATAAAAGGACAGATAAATCCTTGTGAATTCTGTTGCCTACTCTGAAAATTTTTGAGATTGCACTGAAGGCTGCATCTGTCTGTATCTTTTCCTCTGCAAATTACCTCGCATGTAAATTCACCAAATAAATATTACATTAAAAAATAAAAGGGCAGATAGTAAATATCTTAAGCTTTGTAGGTCATATAATCCCTACTGCAGCTATTCAACTCTTCTATTGCATCATACCTATATCTATATAGATATAGATATATATACAGCTATAGACAATACATACATGAATGGACATGGCTGTTTTCCAAATTATATTTGCAAAGAAAACAAAACAAAACAGGAAGCAGGCCCAATCTGCTCTGTTGGCTACAGGTTAGTAACTCCTGCTTTATACCATTAACTGACTTCTATTAACATACTCAAATTTTTAACAAAAATCATTTTTAAAGTATTTTTACACTGGAGCAGAAGGGGTAGGTCTTCATGTACCTGTGATGACAAGATCATAAGAAGTTCTTGAGAACTTCAAATGCTTCCACATGTCATCAAACAGGAAAAACTGACTTTTTGCATTGATGGCAAAGTTTTAGCGTGATTCCAGAAAGCACCTAAACAGATGGAGAGGTGGCTTTTTTAACTTGACATTGAACCTAGGTCAACTGGGCACTGACCCATGAGATGAAGAGGTCAGTTCTGCAGTCTCTTTGCGTGGGAATGGTCTTTGACACCGTGTTTGATGGGGACCTGTTGTTTTCTCTCGTAGACATGTCAGTGATAAACACACCTGTGTGAAGACAAAGCACAATGAGCCAATGGCCATTTACTTTACCAGTGGAACCAGTGGATCTCCTAAGATGACCGAACACACCCACGGCAGTTTTGGTATAGGGTTATCTGTAAATGGAAGGTATTTCCACAGCACAGCAGCTTGATGTGTCAAAACTATAAGAGGGACAATTCATTTGCTGGCTTTTTCTAGTCCCTGGCCCCATCTATATCAGGGCTGTTCTTTGTTTTCCCAGGTTCTGGCTGGACTTGACACCCTCCGATGTGATGTGGAATACCTCAGACACAGGCTGGGCAAAGTCTGCCTGGAGTAGTGTCTTTTCTCCATGGATCCAGGGAGCATGTGTATTTGCACATTATTTGCCACGCTTTGAGCCAACTTCTATTGTGCAAGTAAGGCAGAACCCAAGGCCAGCATTTAAAAATGTATGGCCAGAATTAACAAATGCAGCCACTTATAGACATCAGAGTAAATGAAATGATGTAAGGGATTTCACATGTGGAAAGTAAGTCTGAAAAGTTATGCAAAGGCATGAGGGTGCACTTATGTGGAAATGAACAAGGGCTCCTGTTGCCTACCATTTACGTACTTATTATAGTTGTAAGGCCAAGAGTTCACTTCTTCTAAATTTCAGACTCTCTCCAAGTTTCCCATCACTGTCTTTTGTTCGGCTCCAACTGCATACCGAATGCTTGTTCAGGATGATTTGACTAGGTAAGAAAAATGGATGCATCGACACTTTGTGGGGGGAAAGGGAGGAGCCGGGGTGGGGTAGTGGTTAAATGTGTGGCTGCTACTGAAAAGCAGGCCACTTGAGCCCACCAGCTGCTCCACGAGAGAAAGGCTTAGTAGTCTCCTTCCCTAAAGATTTACAGTCTTGGGAACCCTGCGGCGCAGCTCTGCTCCTCTGTAGGGGAATTAGGAGCTGGAATCGGCTCTATGGCAGTGGGTTTGGCTTGGGGTAGGGAAAGCGGGAAAAGGACGTTATAAAGGATTTAGCTATCTCTTTCTCTTCCTCCTGCTCCTTCTTGCTAATATTCTATCAATGATTATAGATATTTATAAAATGTTGAGCTCCCCAAATAAGGGCAGCATTGGGAGCATTATATTTTAGGGAGCTCAGCCCAGGGGGTATGGTGTGACAAGCTACTGAACCTTTTGGGTGGCGGCTATTACCTGAGCTGAGAAAGTAGAGAAGTTGCTCTTATTTGGAACTCTCTTCCAGCAAATAAGGAGGAAGATGAATGTCCTTTACTTTATTGCTGATTCCATTGGAAAGGGTAGATTAGTAAACTCCTAAAAGTTGATTTAATTTTGGAATAGAGAATACAATGACATGATATAAAACTCAACAGGTATATAAGACCATACGGTGAAAAGTCCCCCTCTAATCCTTGTTCTTAGTCACCCAGTTTTCCTCCTCCACAGAACCAATCAATGTTTCTAATTTCTATACATCCTTCTTAAAATCTATGCATATACAAGTCAAAATGCATATTTTCTGCCCCTCTCTTTTAAAGACATAGCATAATATGCACAAAGTTTTGTACCTTGTTTTCTCCCCCTTTCACAATATGAGTGCTCCAAAAGGTTCACGGAAAAATTCCATTATCTTTTAATCCCATTTGCCAGGAACTTCTTGAAGCCCCCTCATATATCCTGAAACTGTGCTGTTCAATATGGTAGCCATTAGCTGCATGTGACTATTTAAATTTGAATTAAATCAAATTTCAAATTCAGTTCTTCAGCCATGTTTCAAGTGCTCACTAGCCACAGAAGGCTCATGAGTACTGTATTGGAGAGCATTTCTTTCATGGCAGAATGTTCTATTAGGCGCACTACCTAGGAGCTTCCTTGTTCTTTTTATAACCATTTATCATTTCACAATTTTATCAGACAACTGGTAAACTTTTAATTACTGGCTTAAACAGTTAACAATCCTTTATTAGTAAATGAAAGGTTAGAGCAGCCTTTCTCAACCTGTGGGTCGCGACCCCTTTGGGAGTCGAACTTACCCTTTCACAGGGGTCAACTACGAGCAGCAGAAAACACATATTTTCAATGGTCTTAGGAACTGAGACACCGGTCCTCTAGCTGTCTCCAGACTATCCGCCCACATGTAGATACACCCACCTATGAGTACCTAGTGTGAAGACTGTTACCCATGCTACACCATGCTTCAAGACAAAATCTCATTTGTTATTAGAAATAAATATTTCATATTATATAATTACATAGTTTTTGTGATTCATCACTATGCTTTAATTATGTTCCATTTGTCACAATGAAAATAATCCTGCCTATCAGATATTTACATGACAATTCATAACAGTAGCAAAATTACAGTGATGAAGTAGCAATGAAAATAATTTTATGGTTGGGGGTCACCATAATATGCGGAACTGTAGTAAAGGGTCACACCATGAGGAAAGTTGAGAACCACTGGGTTAGAGGATCAAGTCCACCGAGGGGCACCTGCGAAGCAAAGCCTGGTGATCAACTTCCAGAAATCAGCCACTGAAAACCCTGTGGAGCACACACAGTTCTGCTCTGACACATGTGGGGTCACCTCGAGTTGGAATCAATGGTATGACAACTAGTGTGTTCCCAAGCGAAGCCTGTGATAGCATGGCTTTTCATTGCTACAACTGGTCTCCCGTTTTGGAGCAAAGACACACCAGTGTTCAGGGTATATTGGGGAAGGGAGACTTGATGCATCCTGAATTTCCATTTCTTGCCATTTTTCCTCCTAACCTAACCTAACTTGTTATCTGTTTTCTAAGAAACTGTAAGTTCAAAAGCTTAAAGCACTGTGTGAGCGCTGGAGAGCCAATCAACCCTGAAGTGACTGAACAATGGAAAAGCAGGACAGGCCTGGATATCTATGAAGGATATGGACAGACTGAAACGGTATATTGGCCCGGCTGAGACAAGAGGACGAGATCTGGTTCATTCAGATGAATAAAGATCAAAGTGTCCGATGAAGCTGTCTGCTCTTCACATTTCAGCCTCCGAACCTTAGAGAGCAGTTCACTGTGCTAGACGGTTCCTATGAATCTGAATCAACTCAAAGGCAGTGGGTTATTCAAGCCTTTTGATTATTTAAAGGAAAGGGAAGGAATGATGTGGTTAGCAGAAGAGTCTCCTAGTTACAAGCAAGCTCTACAACAGATTAAAACACATATAGTTACTGGTTAAATAGCAGTTACTGAGAAACACACTATGTAACATCCAGGAGGCATTTATCGTCTTTTTAAAATGACTATGAGAAATACTAGCTTTATAGTGAGAATTTTCCCCTTATCAGCGGTTCTCAACCTGTGGGTGGTGACCCCGTTGGGGGTCGCCCGATTCATAACAGTAGCAAAATCACAGTTATGAAGTAGCAATGAAAATAATGTTATGGTTGGGGGGTGACCGCCACATGAGGAACTGAATGAGAGGGTTGTGGCATAGGGAAGGTGGGGAACCACTGCCCTACATCATGGGGTCGACCGCCACATGAGGAACTGAATGAGAGGGTCGTGGCATCGGGAAGGTGGGGAACCACTGCCCTACATCATGGGGTGACCGCCACATGAGGAACTGAATGAGAGGGTCGTGGCATC
>NW_022103901.1:24164575-24190451 GCF_000313985.2 Echinops telfairi | reverse complement strand
TGGCATCAGGAAGGTGGGGAACCACTGCCTTACATCATGGGGTCCTTGATGCTACTCAAGAGAAAAACTCTCTCTGAACTATTCAGTCACTTAACATGTGAATTAAATTCAATAAGCCTGGTTAAAAAAAAGAAAACCAGAAAACTGAGTTCCTTGAAATATCAAGTTTGCTGGTCAGTTCCTTGGCAAAACTGACTTTAAAAGCGTTCCTTCATGAGCTTATAGAAATGATTAAGAAGAAATTAATGGAAAATAGTACACGTGGCAGCACAGTGGTTAAAGCACGTGGCTGCCAGCAGTTTGAACCCACCAGCCACCAACCGCTGTGGAGGAGAGTGAGGTGGCAGTGGTCCCCCCCGCAACCCTTTCAGCTGGACACCCTACAAAGCAGATGGACAGGAGCAGGACCTCGTCCTACGGGTTGCTAGGAGTCGGAATTGCAATCAACGAAAGTGGGCTGGGTTTTTAGGTTTAGAATAACTATGGATCGTCTAGTAACTCTAAGTTTATTGTTGTTACTTTGTTGTCTATGTTGATGTTGCTACTCCAGGAGAGCGGAATCTGTTGTTTTGAGTCTAGTCCAAATTTGCTGGTAGTGATCTCACTTTTTCCTTCCTACTTAGGTGCTGGTCTGTGGAAATTTTAAGGGAATGAAAATTAAACCTGGCTCAATGGGAAAGCCTTCTCCTGCTTTTGATGTTAAGGTTTGCCTATCTCCCCACCCTCTCCTTTGTTTGTGAGGAGTCTTGTGACGGTGAATGCAGCTGTTATGTACAGATGGATGTGGGTAAACATGTTTTGGTTGGTTGGTTGGTTTGCTGATAGCTGCGTTGTGTCACACAATCCTGAGCATTTTACTTGCATTAACCTCTTTAATTCCCGGAAGGCACCTATGTGAGAGATATTACCATTAGACTCATTTACAGACAAACCACACAAGAGTAAAGACTTGATGTACGCTGGTAGCCCCAGAACCACAGCACTACACTTCCATTCGATGGCAGACTGCAAGGGGTCCAGGAGAGCTGTCATTGTGGCCCCAGAGAGACCTGGCTGATTCGAGAAACTCTAAATTCATTCTTGCAATGCTTGCAGAAGGAAAACAGCCAGGTTTCTCCTTTGAGCTGGTTCAGAGTTCAGTCTTAACTTCACAAGTTAATATACAATAAACAGCTTGATAGGAGAAAATTAACAGGTTTTCTCAATGTCACGGTGTACAACTGGTACTCTAAGAGCATCAGCAGTGACTTTCAGGTGTCAGGTGATGTGCTCCAACCAACTGGGTAACAGATTCTTTGAACTCCAAAATTACATAATTGTCATGGTGTAACATTTTAGGACCTCCTAAGCACTAAGAAACAGAAGAGATTCTTCCCAAGAGAGCGAATGCTTTCCCATTTATTAAAGAGTGGCCAGTCACAAGTGATTGGTTAACTTATTTCCTTTCCATCAAGCATCCCTGGGTGGTCACTGTTAGTTCTGGTTAATTCCAACTCATGTATGAAGAGTAGAAATTGCTCCCGGAGACAATCGAGGCTTGACCTTTTAGAAGCAGATCACCAGGTCACCTCTGGGTGGGTTTGAACCTTGTGGCTAATAGTCCAGTGCATTTGTGTTCCCCAGGAACTCTTAAGTCCTTGGTAATTGAAGCCAAGCATATTTTGAAGGACTGGGTAGGAATTCATAGTTTACTTATTTATTTACAAGCTGTAAAAAGAAATGTTCATGATTAGAATTCTTTTGCCTACCGAGTTTTACATTCTGGCTGTTAGCCCTTTCCTGCTAGAACGTGCCTGGCAAGCATTCTATTCAAGATTGGTAGTGTAAAGGGTTGAGCTCTTTCTTACTACTGACCAAAAGGTTACCCTAGTAAATTTTGTTACCTGAAAGATCCGTGCCCCAAAGCAGAGGAGCCGATTCATCCACTTCAATTTAGCGAGAAAAAGAGATGTTTCATAAAGTTGACTGTGGGGAAATGCAGTAGCAATGCCGGTTGTCTTTTTGGGAAGATTTTCCTAGTTTTATTTTGTTGAGAGCATGCGTAGTAACACATAGTTTCTACATGTAGAATTTAGTGACACTGATGACGTCCTTGCAGCTGTACAACCAACTGCCCCCTCTCTCATTAACAAGCTCAGTACCCCAAAAAGTCTCTCTATCTAATCTTGCAAGCGTGTATTATAAATTTGATCCCACATGGACTGGTGTTAAAATAGCATCATGCTCAGGCAGGCAGACTAACTTTAAGACGACATCAGGGTATAGAGTGAAAAAGATTTTAATATCATTCCAGGTAACTGAGTATATGTCTTTTGATACAACACCCAAACATGGAAAATGGTAGTTTCACCAATACCTTTTTTATACTATTACATTAAAATCAACCAGGCTTTTTCACTTATACTAGATTTTTAGTAACAACATTTGGAAAATGCTGGTTCATCAAGTAATGCATTACGCATTCCTTCTAAATGTTAGCATATGACATTATTCAAAAAATTGTACGTGTTAATATCACCATCTATCTCAACTGAAGAGAAACTGGTAGCAGGAATGCGTTCTCCATAATCCTAATTTCTGCACACGAATTTACATTTTATGGCAATGAGCGCTGTCAGCTGTTTATTTGAAGTAACAGGCAGCTTGAGAACTGCCCATTGAGTATGTTTAAATAGCCATCACCTGTCTGCTACTTGTCCTTCCAACAAAAATGGTCTGTGAATAGTGAACAGGCCAAGTTAGAAAACTTCTTTCACATACTATTGCTAGTGACAAATGCTATGAAGGAAGCAGCACAGGGATTGGTTCTTGGGTTTTCAAGATCTAGCTATGTAGTGGCTGGGGTCACCTCATGCTCATGTGACCCCAGGGCATAGTTACAAGGTGGGTAAAAATACCAGGGTCAAACTTCTACCAGATTCATGGTATTATATTTTTCAAACATCGGCACACTCATTAACGAGTCAAGAAACCTACTGTTCTAGCTGCTCCATAAACTAAGTGAAGGGGAACTGGACCTTATTCTAGCTTCTCTTACTACGGCCAAGTAGCTATAAAATTCTTTGGGAGGGGTGGTCTTCACTCTCCATATCCATACTTAGAATTGAAGCCTCTAAAGGGTATTTATAGAGGTCTAAATACAGGCATGGACATATGTAAATATATTTATATATGATGATGGGGAAATAGATCTATGTGCATATATTTATAGCTTTAGCATTTAGGTAGCAGATGGACATTGGGCCTCGACTTAAGTACTCCCTCAATGCAAGAACACTTTGTTCTATTAAACTGGCATTCCATGATGCTCACTTTCCCGACATGATCGCTGAAGACAAATGGGTGCATAAGCAAATGTGGTGAAGAAAGCTGATGGTGCCCGGCTACCAAATGATATAGCGTCTGGGGTCTTAAAGATAAACAAGCGGCCATCTAGCTAAAAAGCAACAAAGCCCACATGGAAGCACATCAGCCTGTGTGATCATGAGGTGTTGATGGGATCAGGTATCAGGCATCAAAGAACAAAAAAATATATCATTGTGAAGGAGGGGGAGTGCAGATTAAGGACCCAAAACCCATCTGTAGTCAACTGGACATCCCCTTACAGAAGGGTTGCAGGGAGGAGACAAGCTAGTCAGGGTGCAGTGTAACAACGATGAAACATACAACATCCTTCTAGTTCTTTAGGGCTTCCTCCCCACCACTATCATGATCCCAATTCTACCCTACAAATCCAGCTAGACCAGAGGATGTACACTGGTACAGTAGGAACTGGAAACACAGGGAATCCAGGACAGATGAACCCCTCAGGACCAGTGGTGAGAATGGCAATACCAAGAGGGTGGAATAGAAAGGGGGTCTGATCACATGGAGGACAGACAACAGAAGAGTGGGTGAAGGGAGACGTCAGACAGTGTAAGACATGACAAAATAGTAACATAAATTAGCAAGGGTTCATGAGGGAGGAGGAGCAGGGGGAAAATGAGATGATACCAAGGGCTCAAGTAGAAAGAAAATATTTTGAGAATGACGATGGCAACAAATGTACAAATGTGCTTGACACAATGGATGGATGGATGGATTGTGATAAGAGTTGTATGAACCCCCAATAAAACGAGTTTAAAAAAATTGAAGACTCTCTCTAAATTGCAAAATAACAGCTTGTGGCAATAAAAATTTCCTCAAATAAAACTATTCTGTTTTATTCTAGATTTTAGATGTAAATGGCAATGTTCTACCTCCTGGACAAGAAGGAGATATTGGGATTCAAGTTCTACCTCAACGACCACTTGGCCTTTTCACTCGATATGTAGTAAGAGACTTGCTAGTAATGTTATTTCCAAAAAGTGCTGGACGCTTTTGTCCTAAGATGGGCCGTGGATTGGTACCTGGCCTGAGTAATCATCATGCAGATGAGGGACCCTGTACAGACACTAATGAACACTTGTTATTTTTAATGTCTCCTAGAGACATTGTAAATCAGAGATTTCATGATCAAGAACTATCCAAATTCTATTATAAATCACTTCTGGGTTAAGGTACTTGCATGATAAGGAAGCCAGATAATTTGACCTCTAAATCAGGATAATAGAAGGTTTTAATTAGTAAAGGATAATAATTACAATGGTGGATTGATGGTTTTCTGGTTTTATTTTATTGGGGGGGGGAGTTGTTGAAGGGTACTTGTATGATTTTCTTTATATAAAATCCAGGATAGGTAAGTCTACAAAGATAATAACTAGATTAACAGTTTAAGATTATGGCAGGGGAGGGTGGGGGGAAACGAGTAGCTAAGAACAATGAGTACAAAAGGAATTCTAAAATTGTGGTGATTGCACAACTCTTTAAAATATTCAAACTGTTGAAATTGTATGATACATCGATAAAACTGTTACAGGTTAAAAAAAAAAACAAGGAAGAAAAGAAAAAGTACACTGGTACCACAGGCATAAACCAAGACTATCCCGGGAAAACCAAACCATATGACCACTGTGGTTAATGCAAAAGGAAAGGAAGCATTTTATTGCTGCCTCAGTCTACGTCTGAAGTCTCAGTACAGAGAACTCGGTGAAAAGCATGTGGCCTCAGGAACCTTTCTCTTTCCCACACTTGATCCAGGTGTATACAAGAGGGTACTGAGGTGTACCCAAATGCTTCCTGGACAGGAGCAAATGGACCCATCTAAGCTAGATCACTGCTTTAGGTCCGTGAAGGCAAGGGTGACCCCTGGAAAGACAGTCTTTCCACTCACTGACTTTCTCCACTAAAACATGACCCAATCAATACCCTGAAATCTTGAGAAGGGAGGGAGGGGTGAGAAAAGGGGCGGAGTTTGTTCCATTCACTAGAAGCCTTCAGAGCTCCTTGGAGTTCTAGTGGAAGAGTGCTCGCAGAGCTCAGCTAGCAGAGCTCAGCTGCCAACCCAAAGGCTGGCCATTCAAGCCCACCGGCTGCTTCTGTAAAGATTCTATAGCCTTGCAAAACCCATGGGGGACGTTCTGCTTTGTCACACAGGGTCTTGCTGACAATGGATCTTTTTTTTCAAAACTCTTTAATGGTTGTAAGCATAATTTTATCACTAATCATGGTATATAAATTAGATAAAATGTCCAGGCAGTACTTGTCAGTTAACTTTACATAATGTAACACTTTTTTTTTTTAATGCATTGAGCTGCTAACCAAAAGGTTAGCAGTTCAAAACTACCAGATGAGGCTTCCTACTCCTGTAAAGTCAGTCTCAAAACCCACAGGGGTAGTTCTACCCTGGCCTGTTTGATGACAGCAAGAAGCCAGTTACAGCACCAGCACTCTAGTTCTGTGTAAACCAAAACAAAACTCAACACAAAACCAAAGCCCATTAGATGTTGGTGTTTCCCTATAATTCTGATTATCCTCTTTTCCAGCGTAGGTTTAACCAGACTTATTTCTCCTTTCCTCTGGGCTCTGAACGCATGCACTATTTGGTCTTGATCCAACTGAGACAATTCTCAGGATGGAGGCCTAAGGATTGTGATTGCCATTTAGCTTTCTTATGTTGGGCTAACTTCTTGCTGGAATGTAACCCCATCTTACATTGGCTCCTTTTCGTTGTTTTATTCCATAAGCTTCTCTAAAGCAGGCAAACATGTTTCCTTTGGGCATTTAAAAATGCAAATGAATTATACATATGTTGAACTGGCAAATGATTTGTTACCTATATATTTAATACACACACAGGATTCAAAAACACAAATAATTTTGGAAATGATGGTTGTACATGATGACTAATGCCACTGAACTGTCCACTTAAAAATGACTAAAATGGCAAATTTTGTGTTAAATTCACAACAGAATTTTTAAACACTCAACAAAGCAGAATAGTTACAGTCATAATAACATTACAATGAGAGTATTTGTTTTGCAGGATAATCCTTCAAAAACAGCTTCAACTCTACGAGGCAATTTCTACATCACCGGAGACAGGGCTTATATGGATGAAGATGGTTATTTCTGGTTCGTTGCAAGATCAGATGATGTCATATTATCCTCTGGGTAATGTCTGCAGATGTCTTTATTAATGGATCATTAGGTCCTGGAGTAATTTAACTTGCTGTTCACCTTTATGAATTCCTGCTGTATGCTTTATTTCCCAGCTACCGAATCGGGCCGTTTGAAGTAGAAAGTGCGCTGATTGAGCACCCTGCGGTTGTGGAATCAGCTGTTGTCAGCAGTCCAGATGCCATCAGAGGAGAGGTAAAAGAATCGACTCGTCTCAACTTTGTAATTTGTTAGCAATCTAACATATTTTTTAAAAAAACATAATTCACTGAAAAGGAATTACTCATGATTCAGACACTAAATTTCAAGTCAGCTAGAAAATCATTATTAAATAAGCAGGTCAGAGAGAAATACACAAATCTGAACTGCTAAGATTAAGATGGGAAAATCAGTACTGGAAAGAATTTTACTCTTTTCCACACAAACAAGGGCAAAGATGTAAATGCCAACAACCAAGGCACACCCCTGGCTGGGTGAGAGCTTTGTTGTATAGCTGAGGACTGGCTGGCATTGGACATCAGGGATAAGAGCAAGATCAGACACAGGTGCTGTGCTTGACATCAGAAGCAGGCTAAGTAAGTAGAAGATTCAGAAAATAAACTATGAACAAAACAGATTCTGGAAGCCCACTCTCACTAGTGCTGCGTGACACCCCTACCCCCACCCCACCCCCACCAATTGGTTTGGCTTAACGGTACTCTTGTTTAGTTTTTGGTTTCTCAGTGCTCCTATAAAGGAAATACAAGTGGGTGGCTGTAAAGTACAGATCACTATTTTCTCACAGTTGATGATGTGGCCAACCTGGTGGGAGCTCAGGGAAGTAAGAACACAGATTAGAAATCCAAAGGGCTTTATTTAGGGCAGTGCCAAATGTCTGTCCTTATTGAAGGAGAGACAAAAAATAAAGCAACAGGTCAAGGGCAGAGATCATCATGAACAGGTCAGAAATTAGAGGTCAAGATGAGAATGTTCAAGAGTTAGACTATAAACAAAAGTAAAGGTTGTTCCAGAATCTCTCATTTTTATCAGGTACAGACAAGGAGGTATATAGGGTTGGCTGACAGGATCAGAGATAAGGATCAAACCCCGTTGGGAAAAAAGCAAATACGGACACATTACAAACAGGGCTACACAACTTATTTTTCTGGCATTTTAAATATTGATTTTAGGTAGTAAAAGCTTTTATTGTTCTGAATGCTGATTACAAGTCATGTGACCAAGAGCAATTAAAAAAGGAGATTCAGGAGCATGTAAAGAAGATGACGGCACCTTACAAATATCCCAGAAAGGTAAGTATTCTAATTATGATGAGCATTTGCTCAGTATTCTGAGAAAATCTCAGTCCCCCCCACCCCAGCTCTTTTTTGCTGAGTTGTTGTGTCAGTGTTCAAAGTTGTCAACAGACACAGATCAGATACTCAACGAATGCCTGGAATAATTCTTGACTCACAAGAGGCAGTGAGATCAGCTTCTCAACAATGGGAGATCTTGTCTTCTCCACACCAAGGATATAGGAGTGGGGTTGGCCAGGTGCCATATGGTACCTGAGCCATGAGCATAAGCCAGAGAGTAACTAACTGTGTGCCTAGAACAGAGGGGAAGGCTTCTCTGGTTGGGAGAAGGGACTGGGAACAGTGATAGGCAATTCCTAGCAGCCCAAAGGGGAAACCTAGAGGCAGAAGTGCACCGCCACCATCCTACCCAGCACCAATGAACACTCTCCTAAAAAGTGCTATGCTAAATGTTCCAAGCTCAACTAATGACAAATGGAGGAAAATCAGAAGAATCTTTTGAGATAGAAATTAACCCCCTACCTGAATTTGTTGGGCCACTGGTTCAATGAACAGAAATCAAGAAAAATCTCCTTAACACTATTTTCTCTTTTTGGTCATTGCCCAAAGCTCATTAACATGGGTGTCCTAATTCTCTCATTTAGAATTCATAATAGAACTGCTACATAAATTGACTTTACCTAAATACATTTATGTAAAAAATTCTGGGCTAATTTTCTTGCCTTTGATACCAACAGGTAGAATTTATTCAAGAGCTGCCAAAGACCGTCAGTGGGAAGATAAAAAGAAATGAACTGAGAAAAAAAGAGTGGGGAGGAACTTAAATTCATACATTCCATTAATTACCGCAGTGCCTCTACGCCAAAGATTCTGTAATATCCACAAGATTATGGAGAAATGATAAAAAATTGCAGTATGCTTATATCACTGATTTAAAATATCTTATGGTTATGACATCGAGAATGGATTTTGAAATACAACAATCTGTAAAGATTTTGTATTGGAATCATTTTTCTTATAATGTAGTAATATAAAAATATTACCAACTGCAGAAGAATTTAAAAATCTATCTGAATCAAATCTCTATACTGTTGCTTTTAAAATCACTCTTCCAATTTACTATTTTCAATCCTTCTACCAAAACCAAACAATATATACAATTTTTAGAAAAATAAAAAATATATCAGACAGGAGATTAACATTATGGAAATCATCAAGTATGCACCTGAAAACAGAGTAAGGATTTCTAATTAGTCATCTTTAGTCAAATACTGTATTTTAACATACACAACGGGCACATCACAGGGGTTATGCATACTGTACAACCATCTCAAGGATTCTCCTATGCCTATGAGCAGAATTTTTAAAATTTATTTCAAGGTCAAAGGATCTCATATACCATTGATTCTTACTATCTTTAATCTACCGTATATACTCGTGTATAAGCCAAGTTTTTCAGCACATTTTTAATGCAGTTTTTGTGGTAAAATTAGATGCCTCGGCTGATATTCAGGTCCGCTTATACAGTAATAAATATAATTTTGTGTGTGATTCTGAAGAAATGAAAAATTCACTAATGTTAATATATACAAATATAAATGAAAGTGTAAGATACTAAAACCAAAAATGTTAGTGTAGAGTCAGTTCCAACTTATTAAGACTTTAGCAGACGAGAACTGTCCCACAGAACTGTTTCCAGGGTGGCAATCTTTACTGCCACATTTTCTCCCTTGGCGTGGCCGGTGGGTTCAACACGCCATGCCTTCCATTAACAGGCACTAAACCACTGCACCACCAGGTTTCTTTACGACAGTAGCATAATACCCATACTTTTTTGGAAATTTAAGGAACAATTTGAATTCATACATGAACAAACAAAAGGCAAATGGAAGAATGAAGTAGTATATAAAATTGTAAGGCCATGAAAATTTTCTCTCTTAAAATTCAAACGTGTCCTCTTTGTTCTCATCACTTATAGTCCTACATGCTTTGCCCCTTTACATTAAAAGTCACATTAACAACTTAATTTTGGTATAAAAAGCAGTCTATCAACTCCTCATTGAAGGTCTCAATCTCAAACAATTTTTGGTAGAAAAACGTACACTTTTGTCAGACATTGGGCTCATTTCTGGAGCCCGACCCGTGAGTCCCCCAGGGGAATGAGCCAATACTGTATTTCTGGCTCTCTCCTTTTCAAGGGTCTGGTCCCACTTGAAATAGTCACAGGATTTTTTACTTTCTTGGTATTTTCCCACAGGGCAGCAGTAAAAGGCTTTTCCATGGTTTGGTCCATTATTAGAAACAACAAGTCTCTTCGATCTCCGGCCACACCTGCACAAAGGAGGTGTTACTCTGCCCCTCTTCCAAGACTGTTGTATATTAACTGCAGACGTTAACACAGAGGGGTGAATCTTTGGGGAGGTACTTCTTGCTGGGGAGCAACCAGATGAAGTAGACTTTTCTTCATGAATAGTGAAGGTCTGTTTTTTTGTTGGTGGGAAAGCTGGGGGGCTGGGGGGGCTCCTTTTAGTACTGCCTAAAAAAAGAGGCTGTTTCCCCAAAATTGAAGAATGAGTCAAATTGACATTCATGTTGTTGAAGGCACTTGATTTGGGTTCCGGCAACTTAAAGGCAGAAACATGTGAAACTGGGTCGTTGACTTTTTTTACATTGTAAATAGTAGTATGAGGGCTCTTATATACAATAGACTTAGAGGTCTCAAGTTTTTGAGGGCTTTCTTCTATACCACTACAAGTTTCACAATTTAGCATTTCAGGTTCTTTCAAAACCATTAATCCTTCTGTAGAATTAAAGGAAATGTCTAAATTTGAGTCACTAATGGGATGTGTACAACCTTTATTTTGCTCAGGCTGAGATGCTGGCAGTAAAGCTACATCCTCCCAATCAGCCAACATAGGTAAACAGTCAAGAGCAGAAGTAATTTCCGTATCAGAAACATGATTAACTGATGAAATGGTGGTAGAAACAAATAATGATCCTGAACCAGCTGTCGAAGAGTGAGATTTAGTATCAAATGCAAGGTGCTCATTTTTTATTTTTTTCTGCATGTGGATAGTTGAATTGAAGCTGGGGGATTGCAACTGTCCCAGCGAAGTAAAAGACTTATTAGTGGAAAGAGATAAACAGCTTTTGATACTCTGAAGATCGTCTTTCATGCTGATCCTTAATTGTAACTGATCTTGCTGGACCTTTTTCGAAGAATTCATACAAGCTGATCTCATTTGAACTTCGCCCCCAGCATTTGTAGCACTCTTAGGCTCCGTATCAAAGGGACTGGGAACCTGGATGGTACTGCTACAGTCAGAACTGTCTTCAACATGATCCTTATTCAAATTGCTGGCCAAAATGTTGGGATTCTTCTTAGGGGGTACCTGTGATTCCACAGACAAATTCAAGAGCTTTGAAACTGTGCATTTCTAATTGCTTCAGTCTCCCACACAAGACAAAAGAGAAAATGTCACTGAGTCCATTCTGACTCCAAAGGATGCCATGTGACAGAGTATAACCCTACAGGGCTTCTTAGCTGTCATCTTTATGGCAGCTGGCTGCCAGGTTGTTCTTCCACGAGCTGCTGAGTGAGTTTGACTCACTATGCTGTGTTTGCAGCCAAGTGCTTGCCATTGCACCACCATGTATAAACAATCACACAGTGTTCACAAACCCAGGGACACGGGAACAACAAGTGTTCCAAATCGGTGGTGAAGAGGGTGTAGGGTGTCTGGTAGGGCATGATCAAGGGTAATGTAACCAAGAGGAATTACTGAAACCCAAATGAAGGCTGAGCATGATAGTGGGACAAGAGAAAAGTAAAAGGAAATAGAGGAAAGAACTAGGAGGCAAATGGGCATTTACACAGGTCTAAATAAAGGCATGTACATATGTAAATATAATTATATATGATGATGGGGAAATAGATCTATGTGCATATATTTATAGGTTTAGTATTAAGATGGCAGATGGACATTGGGCCTCCACTCAAGCACTCCCTCAATGCAAGAATACTTTGCTCTATTAAACTGGCATTCCATGATGCTCACCTCCCCGACACAATTGCTGAAGACAAAGCGGGTGCATAAGCAAATGTGATGAAGAAAGCTGATGATACCCGGCTATCAAAAGATATAGCATCTAGGGTATTAAAAACTGGAAGGTAAACAAGCGACCATCTAGCTCAGAAGCAACAAAGCCCACATAGAAGAAGCACACCAGCCTGTGTGATCACAAGGTGCCGAAGGGAATCAGTTATCAGGCATCAAAGAACAAAAAAATCATATTATTGTGAGTGAGGGGGAGTGCAGGGTGGGGACCCAAAGCCCATCTGTAGGCAACTGGACATCCCCTTACGGAAGGGTCTAGGGGAGGAGATGAGCCAGTCAGGGTGCAGTGTAGCAATGATGAAACATACAACTTTTCTCTAGTTCCTAAAAGCTTCCTCCCCGCACTATCATGATCCCAATTCTACTTTACAAATCCAGCTAGACCCGATGATGTACACTGGTACAGATAGGAACTGGAAACAAAGGGAATCCAGGACAGATGATCCCTTCAGGACCAGTGCTGAGAGTGGCAATACCAGAGGGTGGAAGGAGGGAGGGTGGGGTTGAAAAGGGGAACCGATTACAAGGATCTACATATAACTTCCTCCCTGGGGGATGGACAACAGAAAAGTGGGTGAAGGGAGATGTCGGACAGTGTAAGATATGACAAAATAATAATAATTTACAAATTATCAAGGGTTCGTGAGGGAAGGGGGAGCAGGGAGGGAGGGGGAAAATGAGGACTGAAACCAAGGGCTCAAGTAGAAAGCAAATGTTTTGAGAATGATGATGGCAACAAATGTACAAATGTGCTTGACACAATGGATGGATGTATGGATTGTGATAAGAGTTGTACGAGCCCCCAATAAAATGATTAAAAAATAAATAAAAATTAAAAAAAATTTTTTTAAAGACTACACAGATGAAATGGACATTTCAGTGAGTCTATGATTACTTTGGGGGTTTGAGAAGATAAAATATAGAGGCAAAACTAACCTTATTCAAAGATCTAGTAATTTTCATTATGCAACCGTCTCTGATCATTTTCCAGGCAAGATAAGCAGTATTCCGAGAATCATCCAACCCTGAGGAAACAGGTATTAAACACTAAACTTGATAGTACTAATGTAAGGAAATACAGCAAAACAAAGCGCCACCACCAACAGAAAAAAACAACCAACCTACCACTTACATGGAAATTGGAGTTCCTGGGAGGTGTAATGCTTAATGTACTTAGCTGCTAATCAACAGTTCACCAAGTGATGCCTTGGTAGAAAAGTGTGATTGCATCCTGCACTGCATCATGTCCATTCGAGCAACCACATATACAACCATGGTCCTAACCCACAAAAGGCAATTACATTAAAAACCCAAGGTACACAACAATGATCCACAACAAATGGACGATACTTTGGGACATCTGTACACCAAAACATTACCATCACTACATTGTGATGTTAAAGGAGCCCAGCCTGTGTGGTTGATGGGCTACATGCTGGGTTGCTCATGGCAAGGTAAGTAGTTTGAACCCACCAGCCACTCCACTGGAGCTGAGGCTTTCTGCTCCTGTAAAGATTTACAGCTTGTGAAACCCAAAGGGGCAGGCCACTCTGTGCTACAGGACCACTAAGAGCTGTAATCAACTTGAAGGCAGTGAGTTTGGTCTTTTATTATGTTAACTATGTTTTAGTGAACCTGAATGAGTTCTTTTAATGTTTTTTATGCATAGAAAGGTACACTACATACTATACAAGGGGCTCCAAAAAGTTATGGAGAAATAAAATGAAGAGATAAATGGACGTTTTCCATGAATTTTCTGAAGCCTCTTTGTATATTAAGCCTTATATTTGACTATTTCAAATTAGGCTAACTCAGGAACAGATTTTGTTTATAGCCTGGGGACTACCTGTATATAAAATAGCGTCCACACCACATCCAAACCACATAACCCGCTATCTTATAGACTATATCATGATTAACTTCCCCAAAAATCCAGCAGCCATTGAAAACCCAATGGAACAATGCCTGGGTTGGCATCTACAGTAACTGGTGGTAATGGTAGATGGAAATTGTGGCAGATTGTTAGTTTCATGACCATCTACTGACCTCCACAAAATGTGACCAACATTCTGAAGGAACCAAAATTTGTGAGTTATCTAGTAGTCTAGTCTACTTTTTCACTAGTCCTCTGTACTAGTTGGGGCTTTGTTTAATCTCCATTTGGTCTGCATAATTCTTTTCAATCTTCTGAGAAACTAGAAAGCCACTAGATGGCAGTAATGTAGAATCACACCTCATTTTATTTGTGTCACTTTATTTTGCTTCCCAGATACAGTGTCTTTGGAGCAGGTCTGCCAGCACCATTTCCAACAGCAAATGCTCATTTTGTGCCTGTGTTACAGTTTGGTAGTTCATAACCATATTTCAAATGTTTTTCATAATGCTATTGCACACTTATTAGATCATACTACAGTGTGAGTGCAAGCATAACTTTTATATGCACTAGGAAACCAAAATATTCATGTGCCACCCCCTTCCTTGGGAGATTCCCTTTATTGTGGTGGTAATATGAAAGTCTTGCAAACAACTTGAGTTGTAGGAGGAGTTTTGACTGAAAGGTATTTGTTACTGACTGAGGTAGTTAGTTTATTGTGCCAACCTGGCCCATAAACACATGTGGGGTTAATTGAAGGGCGGAGGGATAAATGGCTCAGTGAGCCTCGCCTTTCCTGTTCTCGGGTTTCTTGCTTTGTGATGGTCAGACCAGAGTGCAGCTGCCTTAGCCAGTTCTCTGCTCTAGCTGGCAATGCTCACTTCCTGCAAGACATCCCCAAGGAGAAGCCACATGGACCTACCCCAATGCAGCCCTGAGTGCTAGAGCACCTGTATAGAGGTCCCTGCCAGCACTGAGATGCCTACACAATCACTGACTCGGCTTTCCTCCTGCAGTCGGCATCATTGTGTGTTTTGTGAGATGGAGGAGGACTTTGTGGATTGGTGTTGGACATATGGGTTAATGTTGGACTTGTGGGCTTGGGCAGCACTGGGTTGGGATGTTTTCTTGATGCACACTTACCCTTTATATAAAACTCTCTCTTATATGTGAGTTTCTGTGGATTTGTTTCTCTAAAGTACCCAGACTAACACACTGATGGTATTGTAAAATAAATGCAATTCATATGAAACATCTGATGAAAATAAAATACACTTATGACATGATTTTTCACTTTATGCTTACCAGAGTGCTCTCGTCCTGAGAATTGTATTCCCACTTCCTGCAAAGCACCTCTTAGTCCTTTTGGTTTTCTTCGGTAGAAAAGCTAAGGAAATAAAAGAAGATAATATCTCAAAACCCAATTACTATTTGAGAAGCTTGTTATTAACCACTTATGTCATATTTAAACGTACTGATTTTTATTGCCATTTTTACACACTTAAAGAAGGTGTATTCGGGTGGGGGGTGGGAAGAGTATTCATGGAAACATTTTAAAAGAAACCTTTTTTTTGGTAGAAAGTTGTAGCCATGTGTGGAGATAAATGTACTCATTTTTCAATAGATGGAAAAGAATATGCTTCAGTCTTTGGACCCTTACCTTGTAAGTTGCTCGGAGATCAATCCACGAATTTAAGAAGATGGGTTTTAACAGCTGTTTCCTTTTGCACTCATACTCCAGGCAAACCCCCAAGTCCCAGTCTGTATGGAGGACATTTAGAGAGAACAAAGGCAATGGTGCTAGCATATTTTTAAGTAAAATGCAGGGATATGATGGGGAACATAACAATGATGTTTAATTGCTACTAATATCTAATAAGCATTCACTTTACACACTTAATAAGAAATTAGGTTGGTGACTAAGTTTCAACATTTCGTAAGCACCCCAATAAAATACAATGCATATTCCAGAAAGAAGGGGAAAGATATCAAATTATAAAGTCTATGTGAAGGTTACCTGCTTTCAATGTTACAGCAAAGTACTTATGTGCTTGAGAAACCAAATACTGTACAGCAAATAAAAAGATGATTGTCAACACTATGCTATCCATGGCACAGCCATGGTAATACTGTATCAAGTTCTCCACCCCACCCACCTTTATCTATCTACTTTAACCCACTTCCATGAGTTAATTCTGACCCACAGCAATCCTATAGTTTCTAAGACTGTAAATGCTTATAAGAGCAGACATAGCCTTCGCTTTCTTCCCTGGAGCTGGTGGACTGAACCACCGACCTTGAGTTAGAAGAGTATAAGAAGACCAGTGGTGGGAGTGGTGATACCGGAGGGTGGAGGGAAGGTTGGGTAGAAGGGGGAACCAGTTATAAGGATCTACATATAATCTCCTCCCTGGGGGACAGACAACAGAAAAGTGGGTGAAGGGAGATGCCGGACAGTTTAAGACATGACAAAATAACAATAATTTATAAATTACCAAGGGTTCATGAGGGAGGGGGGGGGAAAAATGAGGAGCTGATACCAAGGGCTTAAGTGGAAAGCAAATATTTGGAGAATGATGAGGGCAAGAAATGTACAAATGTGCTTGACACAATGGATGGATGGATCGATGGATGGATTGTGATAAGAGATGTATCAGCCACCAATAAAATGATTAAAAGAAAAAGAAGTCTCAAAGTATAAAAGCAAAGGATATAAGCAAAATGAGAACACTTCCTATACAAGACTGTAATAAGTTTCACTTCATCATAGTTAATTGGAATGTGAAGAACAAAGATAATCATTCTAGAAAGATTTTTAAAAGTTAAAGCTTAAATTTCTACAGTACCCTAGAATAGTAATTTAAAAAATATTAATGAATTTATTTTTCTTAGTTGATATTCATTAGGCACTTGTATTTCTTTTTGTGACCTAGGAGATTTATAAGTATACTTTTTCTTAGAGATAATGAATTAGATGCTTATTTTCTTACCTGACCAAGTAACAAAGGCGCATAATTTTACTTCGGAACTGGAAGAATTCAAGATTCCACTAGGGAAAATTATGTTCTTCTGTTGCTGAATCTTATGAATCCATTTACAAAACTGTGATAAGCAAATCTTCAGAGGGATTCCTTCATCAACTTGAACCTAAATAGTTACAAAATCTCAATTCAACAGTCAAATTCTGTAATTTTTGAGAATTTACTATAGGTAACTGCTATGGGGGATAAGAGGAACTCCTTCTGGTAAAGAGTTTGTTGAGATGTTAAAACATATGGAAGAAAGAAAATACTATAGTTAGTGTTCTAAACCAACCTAAAACCACAGATATGAAACTCATACCATAGAAATTAAAGCCAAATCTGAGTCACTTAATATCTATAAAATAAATTTCATCTTCATTCTTATAACACAATGCCTTCTCATTACTACGATTCGAATAGACTTCTAAAGAGCACATTATTTCTTTTAACTGTAAGTAGTAAATACCTACTTCTCACTTATCGAGAAGGTTAGTTTTCAAATGCCAGGTTGTTGATGTAAAAAATGGCATTACACAAAAATGGAGGCTGGCCACATCGGATAGCAAAATGGGAGTGTGACAACATTACAGCACTGTCCAATTACATCACGTGTGATCGACAAACCACTGAGCATCATAGTCCACGCAAGTTGACCTTAACCATCGCAGCCGGCATAACACTCCCTTGGTACCTCAGTTGTATGTTGTTAGTGCTCAAAACAGTCAGGATTACATGCTTTATTATTGTAGTAAGTGTGAAGTACCAGGTAACATGATTGTTGATAAATGTATAGCTTTTTATTCTTTTCATCCTTTTTCTGAGTCGTAAAATTTGCAGCATTTCGGCTTGGCTTCAGCTGGGCTAAGAGAGCATACCTGCTTTATGCCTGTCAGTTCCATGCAAAATTCAGATAAAATGGGATGTTCCTGCGGCTGAACATAAGCATGGAACTCAGATTCAATCTCTCCAGTAGATGTATTCAACAATACTGCTGGAAATTCAACTAAATGAAAAAAATCAATTGACATTTAAGCATATAATTGCTAAATTAATGCTATGACCCTAAATGAAATACACTGACAGCATAGCATTATTAAACAATCATTGTTTTAAAGAATATTAAAATGTCCCAACAATGCACTGCAATAAACATTATACCAAAGATAAACTATAAGACTGACATTCAGATTTGAATGTATCTACTCAAAAGGAAAATATTGAGCACAATTCCACAATTACAAATACTAATGGAAATTGAAATACACTCCTCTTTTGCAATGTGTTTTTCCAGTATCTATGCCAAAGAGGCTCTTATGCAATTCGAAAATAATTTGTGAAACCTGTGAGAGCCAAACTCAGTGGAGACTGTCTTTTTGGGGCCTGGAAAGGTTTTGCCTTTGACAGGGTGTAGTCTTACCACTTTGCTATAGCTCCTTTAGTGGAAAACATCGGCATGTTCCTAAAGAGCCCTGCGAGTTGAGCTGCCTCTACATGGTTCGTGGTTTGAAGCCACCAGCGGCTCCATGGGAGAAAGACTGGGCTTTCTACTCCCCTAAACAGTTAGTTTCGGCAATCCACAAGGGGGTGGCTATGAGTCAGCACTGACTTGAGGGCTGTGAGTTTGGTTCTAGTGAAGGAGCCCTGGTGCAGTACTGGGTAAAGAGTTGGCTACTACCTAAAAGGCCAGCGGTTTGAATGCACCAGCCGCTCCATGGGAGAAAGACGACCCAGTCTGCTCCCATAGAGATTGCTAACCTCTGAAAGCCTGAGGAGCAGTACTCTTCTCTCCTACAGGTTCCCTGTGCATTTGAATTGACTTGACAGTAGTGGGCTTCTCAGACAGCTTTCCACTTTACACAGGCTCCGGCTTTCACAGGTGCACTGTATTGTATAGGATGACCCATTACTGAAGACGGGCATTTCTTTGTCTTGCTTTCTAAGGAAAGTTCAAAGGTTACACTAATTTTCCTAAATTAACTACTGACTAGCTATCAACATTAAAGTGATTCATCTAGTGTTAGCGTTGGCCACAAGCCATCCACTTACTTATTTCCTGGCTACGGTGGTGCTTCCTCTCGTTCCAGCAGGTGGACTCAAAATCAATGACTATGAAGTAGTCAAACAACTGCTCTGCAATAGATGAAGGTACCCTTAGACCTTTTCAGTATGAAAGTGCACAACTAAGGAACCGAAGGACACAAACACACCACTTACGGTATTTGCTTCTTTGTAGATTTCTATTTACTGGTGCAAATGACTTCTTCCTAATTAATCCAAGTCGCCTGAAAATGTAACCCCAGTATTAATACATAGTTCACACTCTTTTTTTTCATAGGCTACCAAACTAAGGGTATTTGGCTTGTGGCAAATACACTCTCATAAATGATTGAGTTGTGATCTCGGAGGGGACCCTGAATTAGATTGGAACATCATCCTAACGGCCACCCTGGTCTTAGGTTTACTATGTAGCAGGACTGAGACACCCGTCCCTGGAGAAGGACATCATGCTTGGTAAAGTCTATGGGCAGTGAACACCGAGGAAGGTCCTCGACCAGATGGAGAGCCACAGTGGTCGCAACAATAAGTGAACTATAAGAACAATTGTGAGTGTGGCACAGGGCCAGGACGTGTTTCTTGATGTACACGGGACGGCTAGGAGTGGGACCCGACTCCAGTCACAACAGGTAGCAGGTGCAAAACGTAGATGACCGCAATTGACTTACAAGTCCTTCCAACACCTAGCGACCCCATACACTAGGATTTCCGAGACGTAAATCCCTCAAATCGCTCATATGGTCAGCAGTACACGCGACTGCCTAAATCTCAAGTTCATGCTATTCAATAGGGCATTAGACTGCTTCGAGTAATCAAAAGCGGGAACAGCATGCTCAATGATAATCAGGAAAAAGTACACGCCGATCCATATGGACTCAAAAGGACCAATAGGAAGTTGCGGGGTAAACAGCTTGGTAGTGCGGGAGGCGGGGGGCAGGGGGCGTGTTGTCACGTTCAAGGGTTCCCCGGGGGCCTGAATGAAGCAAAGACTGGCTTATGGTCTCGCGCCTAAGAACTCAGGTCTCCTCCGTGTCTCTCGGCCCAGTGTTGCGGGCCTGAGGCTCGAACCCGGGTACCGACAGGGGCCATTTTGTCTGGCCAGAGAAGCGGGTCGGAGACACGGAGCTGTAGGGAACGGAAGCTACCGTCAAGCTCATCTCGTCCCCAGCCCTGCCCGGGTCCCCCTGCCGTACCGGGCCAACTTCTTAGTCGCCATTCCGGGTACTCTTCCCTCTGCCAAGGTAGCGGCCGGAAGTCGCCCGACTCCCACTTCCGGGCGGTTCAAATGCCCCGCGCAGCTGCGGCAAGGGTTCCGCGAGTGAGAAGTCAAGGAAGTGGCCCAGGCTGGGCCCTGGGCTCCGCCCAGCGTCTACTAGATGCTTCCGGGCCACGGTGGGCGGGGCGGCGAGGGGTGGTGGGGGCCTGGGAAACGGCTCAGCAGCGCCCCCTACGGGGCCGTGTGGGAGCGGTTGGAAAGTCGTTTGGGATAGTTGAAGCGGTCGGTGAAACGGCTTGCCTTTTGCCTCGGCCCCCATTTCTGACCAGCGAAACGACAGGTATGGCCCGGACCTCTCGCCCTGAGCGCCCTGTGACCGGTGACGCGGGGAGCGGCTCGAAGGGCGGTGACACAGTCAAAGCTCCGAGGGCGTTCTGTTCGGGGACCGCGGAGCCGGGGAGTTTGGGCGTCGGGGTTTCCTCAGTCCCAGTTGGTCGTTCTCCACGGCTTCTTGGAGCCAGAGAAGGAAAGGGCCGGGAGGCACCCTGAGAAGGGCGAGAAGAGGACGCGGTTCCACACACGCCGGTCGGGACAGCAGAGGTGTTGGGATGTGGAAGAGAGGCGGCCTGACGCCCAGGTGAGCAACCAGGAGCTCTGGGCGGCCCGGGGTCGCGTCCTCCCTGGGCTCTGGTCCAGCAGGCCCGGCCCGGCCCGGCCACGCAGGCGTATTCAGCTCTTCGGCGCGCCAGCGTCGTTCAAGGTTCTGGGGATGCTTCATGCACACCGTCGCAGAAATCCCTGCCTTCGTGGCGCTTACAGTCCCGAGGAGAGCTCCAGGTGTATGCCCTCCGTTCCTTCCGTTTACTCACTCGACATCTTTTGTCTGCCAAGGGCCCAGGACTCCGGTGCATTGATGGAAAACAAGACAAACAAACAAGCACTGCCTCGTAAGACCTAGTGGAGCGATGCAGAAGGTGAACAATAAATAAGCTGTAAAAGTAGACCATGTGAAAGGTGAAAACTTTAATTTGAAGAAAAAGAACAACAAAAAAATCTTTATTTTGTGAAAATGAAATTCTATGGCACACACTTTTTTCCCCCCAAGTTAATGCAGGAAGTGTATGGAAATTGGCCATTTTGTCGTGTTTGTTTTGAAACAATTTCAAACTTAAAGGCTTTAAGAACAGTAAACACAACCATTCGGAAGTACTTGCTATGACAGAATGCCTCCCCAGGCGGTGCAGTGAGCTCCTACAAACCAGCCTTCACACTCTGGACGTTCAGAGTGGTGAATTGCTGCATTCTGATTCTCAGACCGCGTGCAAGTTCCTCCCGTTCACGTTTAGCAGTTTATAATCTCGTGTTGCCCTTGGCTGTCAGGTCTCTCAATCAAAACAGTTCCGTTTTACTCATGAACTTCACTGATTTTTTCATCTCCGTGGCTTGTAATTCTGTTCATTCAGAAACCTCAGCCTCAGGGCTGCAGCACATATAACTCACACATGTGCACAAACAGTGAATGGACTTCTTTCAAGGATTACTGGACCAGGTATTTTGTCGCCTGTCCTCGGGTTTGTCTGTTTCCTCAGTGGGAGGCTGAGCTGTCAAGAGAATCGATATGTTCCCTTCATTAGGCTGATTAGACTCATCATCAGTGATAATTACCTCTGATTACGTAAGAGCGTGTCTGCTGAGCATCTCAAATGTTACTCTTTGTAAAGATTATTTTATGGGGAGGTGCTGTCTCATGAAACCTTCAGTTCATTCACTTTTTTTTTAATCGGTATGGGCTATAAACCGTTACGGTTATTAAAAAATTACTATATTCATTTTATGCTAAAAATAGCATAAATGGGTTATTAAGCTGCTTTCTTTCTGTGCCCTTTTGCCATAGCTCACATTATTCTTTAAGCATTACTTTCTGGCAAGAACAAAAAAAAAACCTAAGTTAATTTTAATTTTTCCTATCCTATCACACACACCATCTTTTCAATTCCAGCTCGGCAACCTTAATGGAAGTCAGAGTAAGCGTGTGCTCCCTTGTGGGGTAAGGGCCCTCCGGAGTGACTTTGCTGTTGTGGAAAAAAGACAGCAGGGCACAGGGGCTCCTTGGCCTTATGTCAGGATCAAGAGAGTGGTGCATTTTCTTTCTTTTTAAAAAGTATTTTATTTGGGGGCTCTTACAAATAACAGTCCATCATTGAAAAGTATGAAGCACACTTGTACATTTCCAAAACAATTTCTTTCTATATGAGCCCTTGGTATCAGCTCCTTTTTATTTCCCCTTCCACCCTTGTGAAACCTTGATCAATTATATATTTCGTGTCTTACACTGTCCATTGAGTCCCTTCACCCACCTTTCTGTTATTCGTCCCGCTTGGGGGCGGGGCTATGTAACCAACCTTGTGACGGGTTCCCCTTGTCTCCCGTACCCCAAGTGAATGTATTTTCTAATGAGTATTTAATGGGTTACAGATCTTTCAAAAGGCACACGTATCATACAGTGAACATATTACATAATCAATGGGTAATATAAGCAGGTAACATAATAAACAATGAAATGATTCATCATCTTGACCAAGTGCTAGTTGACCTCTGACAGCCCTGAGCCCTCCTCAGGGGAACAATCTGTGGTCAATATCAGCAAGAGATGTCAGAAGAGGGTTTGCTAGACTTTACACTGGGTTCAGTTGTAGAACCTGGTTGCTCTTATCTACAGATAGCCTGTTTTCCCCATATCTTACACAATCCAATATATTCATTCACATACAATTCTGTTGATCCCATTCAGTGGGGTTATACATTCATCAGCTCCCTATTCCCCACCCCCACCCCACCCCTGTCTTCGTGCCCCCAGGAAACCATTACTCCCATTACTGTTTCTGAAGGGTTATCTATTTTAGCTTTCATGTACCAAAGGATCTTAAATATACAAATGAACATATGCAAATCTAATATGATTAATAGGGTAAAGAAAACCATAGTAGTAAGGGGAGGAAGCATTAAAGAACTAGAGGATAATTATGTGGTTTATCAGTGCTATACCACATCCTCGATTTTTCATCCCTTCTGTGTGGCCCTTCTGAGAGGGACTGTCCACTTATCTTATAGGTGCGTTAATTACATCAGCGTCCCTTCACATCTACTTGGTTGTTTGTTTTGGAACCTCTGATAGCTCTGGCAGAGACACCGCATGATCACATAGACTGGTGTGCTTCTTCCATACAGCCTTTGTTGCTTCTCTGCTAGATGGCCGCTTGTTTAACTACAAGCCTTTAAGACCCCAGATGCTGTGTCTTTTGATAGGTGAGTGCCATCAGCTTCCTCAACACATTTGCTTATGCACCTATTTTTGTCTTCAGCAATGGTGTATGGCTGATATTTTGGAAGTAGATCACGAGGCTTTTCTATGAAGGTGTGTTTCTAAGTAGACTTGTACTGCAGTTTTTTGGTTAGCAGCCAAACACGTTCAGCAAAAACAGCAATAAAAATAACCACCGTTCCAGAGTGCGACAATCTGTCAGGCACTGCTAAGTATTTTGCATATACACTAACTTGATGGTCTTGTCATATTGGTATATGTTCAAATAATGAGAGACTAGAATATTTAATAATTTATTTTGCTCTATTACTGTTCTTAATAGTCATGGTTTGTTACATACACCCTGATGTACCTTTGCAGAAAGTTCGCTTATCTACCATTTTATTTGCGGACAACTGTGAAGGGACCCACAGCCAACTCTGAATTGCTGAAGTGTATGCAGTTCTGGGCAACTCTACCATTTCTAAACCCAGGTACGAGATGAACTTCCACGGTGAATATAGACCAGAGGTTTCAAACTTGTATCCAGAGGACCACATTTGCTCACTGACATTAACCCTTTACCATGCTGCAAGACCTAAAAGATTTAAAAATAAACTCTAGATTTTTGGCATCTTTGAAAACTAGCCCCTGCATGGTAACAATTTGTTTAGGTAAGTCGTGTGGGACTCTGCAGTACCCCCCTTGAACTGCTTCCTTTAATTATAGTACCCTCTACTCTCTATAGACATTTTGGTTTGTAACTCCCCTAGTGAGGACCGAATTGAAATAATATTATACATTAAGAGTACCAATCTTTTTTCCCCTTTACAAATAAAGGGTAAAGAGAAGTTTGCTATTCTGATGTTGTAAGAGCTATTATTAAATGTCCTATGAAAATTGTTTTTAAAACTATGTACCAAGAGAGATTTTTCTGCTAACTGCAAAGTCAGCAGTTCAAAACCACCAGCTTCTTCACAAGAAAATGACATGCCTTTCTACCACCGTAAAGAGTTAGTTCAGAAATTCACAGGGGCAGCTCTACTCTGTCCAACCTACACAGTTGCTCTTAGTTGGAACCGACTCAATGGCAGTGAGTTTGAGTTCCTGTGGAGGAAGTGATTATGAATTGGCTAGGCACCTTAAAATCATTTTTTCTGCACAATAGATATTGCTATTGGTCTGATAGTTTGTTGAAAACTGACTCTTAATTTTTTTTCAGGCAGATAGAAGTTTTATTCTGTGCTTTTTTTTTAAGATCATTTTATTGGGGGCTCTTATAGCTCTTGCAACAATCCATACATCAATTGTATCAAGCATATTTGTATATATGTTGCCATCATTATTTTCTAAAAATTTACTTTCTATTTGAGCTCTTTGTATCAGCTCCTCTTTTTTCCCTCCCCCTTCCCACCCTTGTGACCCCTTGATAAATGATTATTATGATTTTCTTTTTTAATCATTTTATTGGAGGCTCATACAACTATTATCACAATCCATACATACATCAGTTGTATAAAGCACATTTGTACATTCATTACCCTCATCATTCTCAAAACATTTGCTCTCCATGTAAGCCCCTGGCATCAGTTCCTTATTTTCCCCCTTCTCTCCCTGCTCCTGTCTCCCTCATGAACCCTTGATAATTTATAAATTATTATTTTGTCACATCTTACACTGTCCGATGTCTCCCTTCACCCACTTTTCTGTTGTTCATCCCCCTGGGTGGGGGTGTATGTGTCAATCATTTCCTTCCATTCTCCCTTTCTACCCCACCCCCACTTTCCCCCTACTGTCCTGGTATCGATACTCCCATTTCTGTACCTGAGGGGTTTATCTGACCTGGATTCCATGTGTTGTGAGTTCTTATCTGTACCAGTGTACATGTTCTGGTCTAGCCAAAGTGAAAGGCAGGACTGGGGCCTTTCATTATAGTGTGGGGTGAAAAAGCCTCAAGGAACCAGAAGGATATTGTGTGTTTCATGGTGTTATACTGCACCCTTGTTGACTCATCCCTTCTTTGTCACCCTTCTGTGAGGGGATGTCCTATTATCTACCGATGGGGTTTGGGTCTCTGCTCCAACCCCCCCTCCCTTGTTCTCAACAATATGGTTTTTGTTTGTTTGTTTTGGGTCTTCTGGTACCTGTTATGTGATCCGGTTGACACCTCGTCATCAATGATCGCACAGATTGATGTGCTTCTTCTATGTGGGCTTGTTGCTTCTCTGCTATGTGGCTGCTTGGTTAACTTCAAGCCTTTTAAGACAGTAGATGAACTGGCTTTCTTAAAGCCAGCCCTGTGTTTACCCATCTTAGGAAGGGCTGCAGAGCAGGTGGGGATTTGGGGGATGTGTCTTTGCAAAGTGAGTTTAGTTCTCATTTAAAGCACCCTCTTGAGTGGAGTGGAGGCCCAAGTACTCCCTCAATGCAAGAATACTTTCTTCTATTAAATTGGCATTCT
>NW_022103901.1:24153316-24163580 GCF_000313985.2 Echinops telfairi | reverse complement strand
GGGCATCACAGTCAGTGATGGTAAACTCCTTTAGTTGTCGGTCACCGCTTTTTCTCACTCTCCTTTCTTTAAGTGATGGGAGGCTGTCGCTCTTAGTTGTGTTGGTTTGCTTTGTCAACAGCTGGTGTCCGCTTTCCCACCAAAACCACCTGAACGATGTGGTAGTTTTTATTCTGCAGGGAATGAGTCAGCTACACTTTTACGGATTCTGTTTGGAGTTCGGAGTTCTCCGAAGGACATTCAGACACGTAAGTTAAGACAACTTTGCACTCGAAGTACAAAGTACAGCTCCTCCTCTCTGGATTAGTACCTCTGTCTCAAACTCTGTGCTCCCTGGCAGCCTCACTGAGTGAGCAATAGGTATGGCAGAAGGCAAAAAGGAGAAAGATTCAGAAATGTCATGTTGAGATTAATTTAGTCTCTGGTTATCTTTGATAATCTGGACAGAATATTTATTGCCAGATTATAATCTATAATTCTCAGGTAGATATTGTCCTATTAAATGTGTATTTTTCTACTTCTGAAAAATCACAAGACTGGGTATACTTAAAACAGAACCTAGATTGGCTTTTCTGAGAATTTTGAACATATTGCTGAGCACTTCCTATAGGCTGGGCACTATATTCATCTCAAAGGAGCACTTGTGACTCTTATCAGCTAAGCACTGGACTGCTATCCACAAGGTCAGTGGTTCAAACCCACCAGCTGCTCCTAAGAAAAAAGATGAGCCTTTAAGGCTGTACAATCTCAGAAAGAATCCACTTGATAGCAATGGGCTGCTTGGGTTTATATTAATCACAAGGAACCTTGGTGGCCTAGTGATTAAGAGCTCAACTGCTAAACAAAAGGTTGGCAGTTCAAGCCCACTATCTGCTCCATGTGAGAAAGATGCAACAGTCTTCCCTGGAAACCATATGGGTAGTTCTCTCTGTCCTATAGTTTGTTGTGAGCTGGAATCAACCTGATGGGAGTGGACTTGCTTTAATATTGTCATATTGCATGCATCACTCAAAATGCTAAACAATTCTATTAGGGATAGATACTTTATTCCCATTTTACAGATAAGGAAACCTAGTAACTTGGCCAATCACAGTAAGTGGGAGAACTGAAAGTGAAGCCCAGGGAGGCAGAGACTGGAACTCTCTCAATCACTGCTCCTCTGTTTCATTTGTCCTAACTGACTGGCATGGGGTTTAATGGAATAATACATGTAGAAGTGTTTTTCAAATACATGAGGGACTTGTTTAAGTTCCATATTTCTGTAATGTTCATCTTTTTATGATGTGTAATCAACAAAGCAGGGAAAATTTCTGGAAGTGTTATACATATGGCAAACAGTGAGGATCCAAACTTTCCATATGACTGCACTCACAATAAAGTTCCAATGTTTTCCAATATTTTAACTGCTTTCAGGAATTTTTTATAAAATGTCTGTTACGTATTTTCAGAAATTCCACTTGCCTCCTCCATCATCTAATTTTTTAGCTGATATCATTGGACTTCGAAAGAGACAAGCAAATGGGAGTCATCCCAGGATGGTGGACGGTATGCTGTGACTAATTGATTTATAAAACTGATCATTAAAAAAAACCCTGATCATTATGAAAGATATTATGACTGTGCTTATATGTAGGATAATCAGCCAAGTTTCTTATTATAAGAAATAAACCTCATAACTAACTTAAACAGAAAGGAAAGAATAAATTTCAAGACAAAAGGGGCAGGAACAAGGGGAGCCTGAATAGAGAACCAAGGCAGGGCTGGTGGCTGTCTTAGTTGTTATCTAGTGCAACTGTACCACCAGTACAGCCAGTGATATGTTCACAGACAGAAAGAAAGGTGCGCTCTCGCATTCAGGAGCTGGAAGTCTGGATTCAGGAGAAGGCCGTTGGGGAAGGCTTTCTCTCTGTCAGCGCTAGGGGAGGATCCTTGTCTCATAATTATCAGTGGGCCTGGCACTCCTTGGAGATCTCAGTGTCTGGGCACAGGGACCTCGGGTCCGAGAAGCATGCTGTGCTCCTGGTTCTTTCTTGGGGATAGGTCCGTCTGATCTGCACTCGCTCGTTTAGTCCCTTCTACATCTCAAAAGAGATTGACTCAAACTACAACCTAATCATGTAAATTGCATCTTGTCTCATTAACATAACTACTCGAATCCTGCCTCATTAACATGGAGGTGATGATTAGTAATATGATAATTTCACCCGATTATAGAAATAGATGATAATGCTATAATACCGACAACCTTACCCCAACCAACTTGAAAAATACTAGAGCAGAGGGTGGGGTTGAGGGCAATTTAAATCTGTAATCTTCACCCTTTGGCCCTCAAACCCGTGTACCTGCCATATATAAAATACTTTAAATCCATCATGCCATTACCAAAATTAAAAAATCATCTTCAAAATTTAATAATATTTTAAATCCATCATGCCATTACCAAAATTAAAAAATCAACTTCAAATAAAAAATTTGGAGCATAATTCCTCTTTATCTGTGAAACTACAATATGAGTTATCTTCTTCCAAGTACAGTGGTGGAATATAAACCAGATAGGCATTTCCATTACACATAGAAATTGGAGAGAAAAAACAGGATAATAGACATGAAACAGGTCTAAATTAGCTCTCAAGGTTTGAGAATAATCCTCTGTCCTTTGTGACTATCTTTGCAAGGACCTCACCCTGGAGGTTGGTCATTTTTTTTTTGGATGGAGATTATTTGGCCCTGGGCTTCAGTTCCATCTTCCAGGCCTACTGCGACAGCAACTCTCTCTGCTCTGGGTGGCCCATTCTAGCCCAAATGAGTGTCAACTGCAGGTCCCCTTCTTCTGCTCCTTGGGCATGGCAGCCTCATCCCCTTTGCTGTGGGCAGTGGGTCTGGGCCCATCCCGTACTCTAGACCAAGCTGGCAAAGATCTGACTCTTGGGAACCTGGGAGGCCAGGCCCCAACTCTTTCTGTTAATACCATTTTGTCTTTAAGACAGCAATCTTCCATTTTAGGATTGCTTTGTCTATTTCCCCATCTTAATCTGCATGGCTCCTTCTCTTTGCCTCTAGAGCTTTTCCTGATGACCATATATAATGTAGAATCTTTTTCCTGCCCCAGCAATCCTTATCAGTCTTGCCCCTACTTTCTTTATAGCTCCTATTGCCACCTGTTGTGTTAAATATTTATTACTCATCTTCCCAACTAGAATTTGAGGTCCGTGGGATATTTTGTCAGGCTTATCACTGGATAATTTTCAGCCACTAGAACAATGTCAGTTATAGAAGAAGCTGTGACAAGCAGATTCTCTTGAAACACCAGTGACCGGCCTAGGCAAAAGTATAGCTTTCCCCTTTTCCTTTCATAGCCTTTCTTTTATAACCCATTTGGGACTTATTCTTGTAACCATATAAGGTTGCCAGCTCCTTAAAAGGGGTGACTGGGTCTTATTAATCTTTGGGTGTGCACTGTGACTTGCCTAAACAAAGTTGAGAGGTTTCCTAAAACACATTCTAACAAATGTTTAATTATCCTTGTTTTAGCGTCTTCACTTCCTGTCAGTGTAAAAGGCAGCATCAACCTGCAGAATGACCCCATCATTCAAAAGAATGGCTCTAAAAGAGTGGGCTTGACCCAGTGTCTTCTGACAAAGGAGGAAATGAAAGCGTTTCACTTTCCATTATAAGGCTGGTGTGGATGTCATCTGGCCTTAGTTGACAATGTAAGAATATTTAGCAGTTCATTTAAAAATTTTACAGTTGAAAATTAACCTTTCATGACTGCTTTCCAAGTGGTTTATTCTGAGTTACTCCTTCTCCCATTAGTAAGAACATTATTTTAAGTAAAGTGTTTCCCAAGGTGTGAGATGCAGACTATTGGTAAAGTGATGGTTTTATGTGGTAAATGACCATACTATAAAAAAGTATTTGAAAATATTCCTTTTTCAGTTCTCTTTCATTCCTTCTCTTGACCATGTAGGCTTGGTTGCCAGATAAAAGTACAAGACACCGGTGAAAAAGTACAGCACTGGAAACCCTGTGGGGGAAGTTCTACTCTGTCCTATGGGTTTGCTGGCCAACCAACTGGAAGAGACCCATATTTGTACACATTCCAAAGATAGGTGGCCCAGCGGAATGCTCCGACTATAGAACAATATCACTGATAACACATGAAGTAAAGTTTTGCTAAAGATCATTTAACAATGGCTGCAGCAGCACATTGACAGGGAGCTGCCAGAAATTCAAGCTGGATTCAAAACAAGATGTGAAAAAAGAGTTATCCTTGCTGATGTCAGATGATCTTGACTGAAAGCAGGGAATACCAGAAAGATGTTTACTTGTTTTGTTTCGACTCTTCCAAAGTGTTCGACTGTGTGGATCATAACAAATTATAGATAACATTAAGATGGATGGGGGAGTGGGAATTCCAGAAATCTTCATTGTGTTCATGTGGAATCTCTACATGGATCAAGAACTAGCATATCAAACAGGACAAGGGCATTCTGCATGGTTTACAAACAGAAAAGGTGTGCATCTGAGTTGTATCCTCTCACCATACTGGTTCAATCTGTACGCTGAGCAAATAATTCAAGAAGCTGGATTATATGAAGAAGAACCCTGTATTAGGATTGGAAGAAGACTTATTAACCACCTGTCATATGCAGGTGACACAATCTTGCTTGCTGAAAGTGAGGGGGCCTTGAAGTGCTTGCTGATGAAGATCAAGGATTGCAGCCTTCAGTATGGATGACAGTTCTGACTCAGCAACCCCACAGGGTACAGTAAAACTGCTCCATGAAGTGTCTGAGGCTGTAAATCTTTATGGGAGCAGAAAGCCCTATTTTTGTCTCATAGAGTGGGTAGTAGATTTGGACACCAGCCCAGGGCTTAATCCACGGAGCCACCAGGACTCCTTTGAGCCATCCTAGTGGCTATAAAGTGATATCTCATTGTGGTTTAATTTGTTTTTTCCTGATGACTGATGGTGTTGAACATCATTTTATGTGCTTATTAATCATTTGTATATCTTTGGAGAAATAACCATATATACTTGTGTATAAGCCAAGTTTTTTAGCACATCTTTATGCAGTTTTTGTGGTAAAATTAGGTGCCTCGGCTGGTATTTGGGTCGGCTTATACTCAAGTATATACGGTAATATAACCAGATTTTTTGTCCATTTTTAATTGTCTTTTTACTATTGAAATATGAGTTCCTCATATATTCTGAGCACATCAGACTTTATTTAAGTGTTAAAGGGCATCTGTAAAATGGAGTTAATAGTTAATATTCCCTGGGATCACCATATGGATCAAATAAGCTGATGTCTATAAGTGCGTAGGTGCAAAAAATATTACTATTGTTGCTACTATTGAAATGGTGAGAAAGGTATAGTGAGTCCCAGATTTTGAGATTCCTTTATTTTCTGTGTTAGCCTATATTTTTATTGTTAAAATTCCAATTGTTTCTGGATATAAGGATATACAAAGTCATTGAAAGTTTTCATCCTTACCTTTGTTTCCTGTCAAACAAAATCTGGGCATCCCTTTACTCAGTGGTGGGATTCAAATAATTTAACAGCCGGTTCACTGACTCTAATGAGTGGGTGAAGAAAAACTTGGGGCAGCCATTTGCTTAACCTCTAAATTTATGTCTGGGACATACATCAAGAAGGTTCCGTGGGCAGTAAAAAAGAAAGTGCCTTAGCAAATGAGGTGTTTCAAGTATGCCTGGATGACTTCAGGAGTCATGTTTGCATCTCTGGGTTTTAAAGGCAAACATTTTGTTCATTTTTTCCTCCTAGGTTTGTCTGACTGTGAAGACTTTGTACCCACCCACTGTGATGGTCCTGTAATGAAGAGCAGCCCTCTCTTTGGACTTGACTGTGAAATGGTAAGTTCTACTTTTGATTTTTCACCTGGAGTGTCCCAAACTCTAGTTTGAAAACCACCTGGGTCAAATGAAAACAATTTATGGAGTCTAATGTCCTAAGATTCCTTTTTTTCTCTCTCACATTTTAGTAAACTTGGATCTTTACTTTAGGAGGAGCAGTAAATAGCACACATTTTCTATGTAGTTGGTAGGTTTAATCAAGTCTTTGCACATTACTAGAAGTTTGCTTCTCTGAGTTTTGGATAAGTATACACCTGACTTTTGGACAAATGGTTTGTGATGGTTAGTGTTATTGCCTTTAGGAACTTTGTTCCGTGACTTGTTTGGCTTTGCATTGTTTTTATACACTGAAGATCAGAAGGGAAATTCCTCTGCTTTTATTCCATTTACTTTATTTAATTCTAATTAGTTTTCTTTCAAAACCAGCACATTCCTTCTCACTTAGTACTCAGGAAACATTTCTACGTTCATGAGAGGGGCTGTTAATAGCTCAGGTTTTGAAGTCTGACTCATAAGGGGTTGTAGCATGATTTTAAGGAGCCCCAGTAGTGCAATGGTTAAGTGCTCACCTGCTAACCAAAAAGGTCAGTGGTTTGAACCTCTGAGAATCTCCAGATGCTCAAAATTCCATAAAGGTTATATATCTCATAAACCCTGTGGGGGTAGTTCTCCTTTGTTCTATAGGATGACTTGAGTCAGAATTGCCACAACAGCAAAGGATAAATCCTGACTTTGCCTGTTAGTGCTTGAGACAGTTTATTGTGCCAGCCTGGCCAATAAACACAAGTGGGATTAACTGAAGGGCGGAGAGATAAATGGCTCAGTGAGCCTCGCCTTTCTTGTTTCTCGCTCTTTGATCATCGGACCAGTGTGCGGCTGCCTTGCTTGTTCTGTGCCTCAATTTACAGGCTACACTACCTGTGGGACGCCTAGCCTGTGAACTGTGTCGCTGTAAGTTGAGGTCCCTTTAAGACATCTCTGGAGCTGGGGACTGGCGGTTGGTGACCTGGCTGACAGTTGGTGACCTGCCTTGTGATTGGCTGCTGTGCTGAGATAGCCTAGCTCTCTCTATATAGAGGAAGACCTGGCAACAGACTAGACTTGAAGGACTGCTAGTGTCTCACAACTCTCTCTCACGGGAGTGAGTTGTACTGAGCCATTTGTAGTGCTTTATAATTTAACTGTTCATTTCTTGTATTATATATTTATCTATATATAATTTAATAGTTCATTTCTTGTGTTATATATATAATTATCTTTATAAATAAATATATTAAATTATCAGCAACTTGGTTTTATCTCTCTAGAGAACCCTGTTTAACACAGTGCTATATAACCTTGTACAAATTTCTTAACTTCTCTGATCCTCAGCTTCCCCTTTCGCTCTTTGTGAAGTGGGGGTAGTAAAGATGTTACTTATTAGGATTATTATGAGGTATCATCCAAAAGTACTTAGTACAGTACTGGATGGTTAATTTTAGAGAACATTAAAAAGGTCATGAAAATAGAATTAAAAGAGAGTGGGTTCTTTGAAACCCCTCATAGAGAATGCTTCATAAATAATGGGTCTATGTAGTAAACACTCAGTAAATGGTAGATAGTGTTCTAAATGCTATTAATCCAGTTCTTCTTCCTTGACCATATCCTTCCTAGAGAAATTGGAGCCTGCTTAGCTTTAATTTCATTCCTCCTGGATCCAGCCTCTAGTCAGCAAAAGACTGTTCCATTGTTTGAAGGACCCCAGTAGCTTAGGCAGATAGATGGCCACTGGCAGAGCCTGAGTGATGAGAGGAAGCAGGAGCATGTACTGCTCAGTTGTCTTACTACTACATTTTGATGTTTCAGTGCCTCACATCCAAGGGCAGAGAACTAACTCGCATCTAGGCTGCTGTGTTATGGATGAACTCGTTAAACCTGACAACAAGATTGTGGACTATCTCACCAGGTATTCCTCATTTCACCACCAGTTCTTTTAAAAAAAAATTTATTTAATCAGTTTATTGGGGGCTCATACAACTCTTATCACAGTCCATCCATCCATCCATTGTGTCAAGCACATTTGTACATTTGTTGCCATCATCATTCTCAAAACATTTGCTTTCTACTTGAGCCCTTGGTATCAGCTCCTCATTTTCCCCTTCCCTCCCTGCTCCCCCCTCCCTCATGAACCCTTGATAATTTATAAATTATTATTATGTTTTCATATCTTACACTGTCTGACGTCTCCCTTCACCCACTTTTCTGTTGTCCATCCCCCAGGGAGGATCACCTCCAGTTCTTCCTACTTTTGTCAACCTTCAGCGGAATGAGACTTAACAGGAACAGCTCATAGCTTCTATTTAGTGAGGTACTATGTAAGTACATAAGGAGCCCTGCTGGCGATGCCATGTTTGGTTGGGCTGCTAGCTACAAGGTCTGTGATTTAAACCTACCAGTGGCTCTGCAGGTGAAAGTTGAGGCTATCTCTTCCTGTTCCTGTAAATATTTGCAGTCCCAGAAGCCCCATACAGGGTCACCTGTTAGTTGGGATCAAACTTAAGAGTGGTAGATTTTTTATATACTTAAATATTATCAACCAAGAACAAAAAAGGTTGAAGCAATGCATCTGTAGATTTTAGTACTGAAATTGCACAATGTCCTGCCCTTTTTGTTCTCTTATGACCTTACATTAGAATACTCTCATCCTTGTCATAGACTCTCCTAATTGTGATTATGATTTCATCACTACGAAACAGCTAGAGCTTGGCTTTCGGTCAGATGGCCTTTAAAAAGAATCTGTTACCCATTGTCAGTCATACCTGAAGAAGTTATCTTTCTCAACACACCTCCCTTAAGAGAAAACAAAAGGTAGTTCTCCCATAGCGGAAATATAGAGCTCTCAATCAAAGATTTACATGTAATTTCGAATGTATAGACTGCCCCCATTCATTTTAGGCAGAGAAAAAGCCAGTGAAGGACTGAATTTATAGAGATCTATTATGCTTCCTTAGATACAGAGAGGCCAGGCTAGTGGCATTGGCATGAATGTGTTATTAGCAGCCTTGATAATTAGGCAGTGTTTGTAGGGAGCAGTCATGTAGCAGAGATGTACGTATAAACATCTTTATACAAAGGATTATAAAAATATGGGCAAATAAGTGTTTGAATGTAGGGGATTGGAAGGAATATTCTATAAGTGATATGCTAGAATAGATTTATGAATATGAAGGCTTGCTCATGATATGTAAGGGGGTATCCAAAAGAACCAGTTTTTTTTCTTTTTAATAATGATTTTAATAAATAATTTTATTGGGGGCTCTTACAGATCTTATAACAATCCATACATCAATTATATCAAGCACATTTGTACATATGTTGCCATCATCATTTCCAGGGAATTTTTTTTCAAAGCTATGTATTTAAATGTTTTTACAAAACAACCTTACCCCCTTCAAAGTATTCTCCATTACACTTAATAACATTTGTCAAAGCTGTGATTCCATTCTTGGAAACATTTTTCAAACTCATCTGTTTGGATGGCTGACAGCTCCTGACTCTTTTTTTCCCTTCATCTCTTCTATATTGTCAAATATCTGTCCTTTCCCGTCCCTGTTCATTCTTGGAAACAAAAAGAAGTCACATGGAGCAAGCTCAGGTGAGTCAGGTGGGTGGGATGAGAGAGGCTTGCTGTGTTTTTGTCAAAAACTGGTGCACTGAGAGGGCTGCATGACCAAGTGCACTGTCATGATGGCAAACCGAGTCCCCCATCTGCCACAAAGCAGGCCCTTTTTCCGCACAATGTTACACAATCTTTTCAGAACCTCTAAATAGAAAGCTTAGTTAACAGTCTGACCTGGTGGAACGAACTCCAAATGCACTATCCCTCCCACATAATAAATAAATAAGCCTTATCTGATCTTTGATTTCACTTGACAAGTTTTGGGGGGCAAGGTGATGATGGTGTATTTCACTGACTAGATTGATGTTTGCTTTTGGGGTCGTAAGAATAAAACCAGTAATAAAACAGTCTGGGTCACTTTGGAGCTGTTCTTTCAAATTACAGCAGGTTTCCACTCAGTGCTCTCTGTCCTGTTCAATCAGAACCCACCAATTTTGCAGGAACCCTTTTCATTCCCAAATCTTCCATTAAAATTTGCTGAACTGAACTCCAAGATCTTCCACATAACTTCCCCATCTCTTCAATGGTCCATTGACTGTCTTCAAGCACAAGTGCACGAATTTTGTTTGTCCCCCTGGGGCGTGGGGAAAGGGGTTAGTGTGTTGATCATTGCGATCAGTTCCACCTTCCTCCTCTCTTTTCCCTACCTTCCCTCTTCCCTCCTGGTATCACTACTCCCACTTCCGTTGCTGAGGGGTTCATCTAACCTGGATTCCATGTGTTGTGAG
>NW_022103901.1:24143541-24153084 GCF_000313985.2 Echinops telfairi | reverse complement strand
CAATATGTTTTTTTTGTTTTGGGTCTTCTGATTCCTGGTACCTGATCCCCTTGACACCTCATGATTGCACACGCTGGTGTGCTTCTTCCATGTGGGCTTGTTGCTTCTGTGCTAGATGGCCGCTTAATTAGCTTCAAGCCTTGAAGACCCCAGATGCTATATCTTTTGATAGCCGGGCGCCATCAGCCTTTTCACCACATTTGACCATACACCCATTTTGTCTTTTAGCGATCGTGTCGGGAAGGTGAGCATCACAGAATTCCAGGTTGTTAGAACAAAGTGTTCTTGCGTTGAGGGAGGGCTTGAGCAGAGGCCCAAAGTTCATCCACTTCCTCAATGTATTGCCATATAAATACATGTACACAGTCCAATACCTCTATTTTTAATGAATTAATATATTTACATATGTACACACCTCTGTTTATACCTCTGTCCATAGCTTTGCTTCTTAGATCTTTTGTCTTGTTTCCTTTTACCTTCCTCCTGCCCCACCATCACGCTCACCCTTCTTGTCTCTTCGTAATGCCTCTCAGCTAGATTGCTATTGCTCCAACACCTCCTTGTTGTTGCATTTAACCCTCTAGTTGTTCCCCTGTCTGTGTTGTTGTTTGCTCACCATTCCTTTCCCCTGCCTCCTCCTCCCCGCAAGTCCCTCTGGAATTATTGGTCCAGTTGCTTTCTCCTCGGGCTTGCTTCCCATGCCTATCTTATATGTAGGCAAAACAGCAATAACAGAGACAAAACAAAAGAAAAGATTGAATAAAAAGAGGGAAAAGAAACTCCAGCAAAAAGCGTACATAATTTCAGGTCGGTCCGCTGACCTTTATGACTATCTCCCCACCAGTCCTGGGGGATTCTGGGAACTGCTTCTCCTAGCCTGAAGTCTATTTTGGAGACTCCTCATGGCCTTTGCTCCCATTGCTCATCTGTTATGTTCCCTTCTGGTTCTCCCCACTGTGGGGGGGTCAGACCAGATTCACTCCCCACCCTGTGTCCCCAGTATTGTCCTCTGTTGCTGTATGCCCCAGCGAGGGGACATCATGTCTTGAGCTGTTGTCAGCCCTAGCAGCTGACAACAGGGACGTCATCCTCAGGGCATGGTGTGCCAGTCTGGGTCTCGTCCTTCACTCTCTCTTTTTCCTTCTTAGTTTGTTTCTGTGTAGGCCTGGCAGGCTGGCCCCTCTCCCCAACCTGTAGGTTTAGTGTTGTCCTCTGTAGCATGCACTGCTAGGGAGGGAGTCAGTTTGGCTCTGAATGGGGCCGGCCGGCCCAGTGGCCCTCTGTTCATGTGTTGTTTCATGTGGTTACATTGCCCTCAAAGTTTGGGGAGCTGTGGTGGGTCTGCACTCACATTCCCATTTTGGTGGAGACATAAACAATACCCTCTCCCTGGGTGGATTAGTGCCCTGCTCTCCCAGTGCCGCTGTCTCCCTCTTTTTTTTTCTTTTTTTTTAAATCCCCTTCTCTCCACCAACTTCTTTTCCCTTCTTTGTGTTGGAATGACATAAACATCCTTGGGTTTGGTCTGTCCCTGCCTGATTGCTTGTACCTCAACCTATACAGTGGCTGGTGGTTTCGAACTGTCGACCTTGCAGATTGCAACCCAACATTTAACCTCTATGCCAAAGCCAAGAGTTTGATTTATTAATCTGTTTTTTTGTTCTCAGTAATTTATGTTTTTACTTTTAGTCTTCTTTGTGCTTTGATTTGTTGGTTTTCTTGCTTTTTGTGTTTGGGAATTTACTTTTACTTTAATTCTTTTAGTTAGAAAGGTTCTTAGGGCATGACTTTTCCCTCTAATCACTGCTCTAAATAGATTCCATAAATTTTTATATGTAGTGTTTTCCATTTTTGCTATTTTGAAATTATGTACTTTGTTTCCATTTTACCTAAGAATTGTGTATCAAGGAGCTTAAAATTTCCAAGTGTAAAATCCTTTTGCTTTTAAGTGAAGCTCGGCATACTTTGCTATTATTGATAGGTGTGGTCTCAGGCTTTTGAAAATATTTCCTTTGTTATTTAGGACGGTTTCTTGTTTACCTTGAGAACCTTTCTCCTTGTTGAACCTTTGCCTAGCACGTCTGTGACACTCGGGTGGCCTCGTGGGGTACCTGTTGGGTAGCTAGCTGCACGGTCAGCAGGTTCACTAACAGCCACTTGGTGGGAGAAAGATGAGGCTTTCCCTCCCGTTCAGAGTTACCGCTTGGCAACTCACACGAGCAGTTCACCTTGCCCTAGAGGGTCGCTATGAGTTGGAATGGACTACACAGCAAGGAGTTTGCTTTGGGGTTTATAAAGGGGTGGCAAAATATTTGTGGAGAAATTAATGAGTTTGTGAGGGCGGAGGGGGTTGGTCAGTTTTAAGTGGTATCCTTCCCTCCCTGCCCTGCCACTTATTATCTATACAGTAATTGGTAGTCTTATCCTACTTCCTGTTGTCTACAACGAATGGTTTTACCTTTTTCTTTCCAGTCTGTATGCCTTTTATTTCTTCCCCTTCCATTTCTCAGTTTTCGTACTGTGGTGTGTAGTGGATAATCCCTAGCACAGCACTGAGTGGAAGTGACGGAGCAGACAGCTGAGTTTGTCCTGATCTTAGGGGAAAAGTACCTCATTTCATACTGTTAGCCAGGACACTAGTTTGTGTTTTTCTGATTTTTCAAATAGATGCCCTTTATATGAGGTTCTGAAAGTTTTCTTCTGTTCCTGGTTTGCTTTACTTGATCTTTGACTGGAGGTAGAAGTCCTTGTAAGTTATTTTTTAAAAAAGGTCAATGATAATGTAATTATTTTGGCCTTGTAAATTATTTCTCCTTTATGCCTCGAGTCCTTTGGTCCTTTGATGAAGAGTCTCATTCCCTTACCGAGCCGTCTCACACTTTCCTGGTACCCAATGGCCCTTTTCAATATATAGCTCTGGTCTCCGTTTATTTCCATATTTCTTAGATTATATTTTCAAAAACTCATTTGGTTTCATTGTTCTAATTTTCTTCCTCATGAACTCCAACTATATATGTACAAGGAGGCTTCAAAAAGTTCATGGCAGAATGGAATGAAAAGGAAATGGAATTATGCCATGAACTCTTTATTGACCGTCTTTTGCTTGTCTGCCATTTAGCTCTAGTCTCTCCAATCCTTATCTGTTTTATTCACTTATATTTTTCCTGATTTTTTTCAATGTCCTTTATTAGATTTTCACCTGCTTTCTTGACACTCTGCAGTCACCTCTTTTGTGTTCTCATTTAAGGGATTGTTTTGTATCTCCTCCAATGCTTGGTTTCCTGTCGCTAAATTTGCTGGTCATAGTGGTTGTGGCTCATTCCCAAGAATCACAGTAGACTACTGGATCCCTCCCTCACTCTGGTGTTTCCTCCGCAGGCTCTTGAGCAGACCAAAGTGGACATCCCCCTGTCTCCTTTCAGCATTGTCCAGTTCTCTTTTGAGCCCTGCTCACCACACCTGACAGGATATGAACAAATGAATAAGGGGACGGGCTCTTTGGAGGATTTACTTAATTACTCTTAGAACCTGCCCCCTTAGAGGAAGAAATACCTCCTTTATTACGTTTGTTGTGCATAGTAAAAAAAAAGGTTGTATATTTCTCCAGTTTTTCTATGTTTATACTTTAAACATCGTGCATTTTTCAAAAGTGCCTTTAAAAAGAGCATATTTATAAAATGGGAATCAACCTAAGCATATTGTTTTGTCACTTTTATATTTTCATTGAAGAGTATATTTTGTACATTTTTCCATGTTAGTATATACCTTATCACCCTTGTTTTCAATGGCTGCAGTAGTCCTTTGTATGATATACCTATTAATTACAACACCTCACTTTATAAATTTTTGTTATAAGTAACACTGTAATAATGCATGTCCTGTATCCAAATCTTTGTACTTTGGTAAGTCTCATGTGAAAACATTCCTTGAAGTAAAACTGTCCTGTGTTTAAACTCGTGGTTCTCTAACCCTTTATCTCTCTTTTCACATGCACCTCCTTGCTGTGTTCTGCTGGTCTCCGTAGCTGGGGATCACATGCCAGAGATGTCAACTGTTTGTGCTGGACCCTTTAGCAAAGATGCACCCTCCAGGCTCTGAAGAAGCTGCGTAAGAGCGTCAGTCCAGTCACATCAGTGAGTCTTGTTCTTGCAACTCATCGGGGAAGGAAACCAGAAAATGTAGATTTGGGCCTTCTAGATTAGTACTACAAACTCATCTCTATAGGAGCTATGCAGTAATATTCGTTAAGTAAAAGTGATTGGTACCGACTGGAGTGAGACATGCTGTCTGATGGAGGCAGTTGTTGACTCACAAACATAAACTAAAAAGCAAATTCACTGCTATTGAGTTCTTTCCAAATCATCCAACCCTATAGGAGAGGGTATAGTCCAACTGTAACTCCTTACAAGAGTAGAAAAGCTCCCTTGGATCAGCTGGTGGTTTTGAATTGTTGACCTTATGATTAACAGCACAACATGTAACCACTAGACCTCCAGAGCTCCTACCAACAGGAACATGTACCCATTATTACTAGTTTGGATTTTTAAAGAAAATTGAGAAATCTGCCAATTTTCATATGTTGGCTTTAGTTGTCTTAAACATTTGTGAGCTATACAAAAAGAATCTTTCCTAGCTGGTTGTAGGTTGTTGGCCTTCTGATTGTGACCTCAGCTTTCAAAGGGCAGCAATAGTTTGCATGTCTTGGGCTATCTGGGTAGGGTTTAGATTCAAAGTAGTCTCTAGATGGGTTAAGGTCCAAGAGGATGGTAATGGAAGGGTTTTCTCCCCACGAGAATGCTGTAGCTCAGATCAGCACAAAGAGCGACGATCCCTGAGGCATCAAGGGGACCGCAGGAAGAGCTCTGCTCTGCAGCACAGCTCTCTCTGGTAGAAGACAGACTGCTTTAGAACCGAGAACATGCTCAGACCCAGATAGGATAAAAACAGTGGTTAGATATCCAGATATTGAAGGGTAGTGACGATAAGACCCAGTTAATGAAAAGAATTTGGCTTCTCAAGCTTATAGCACAGCTGCCTCTCTCTGAGATTAAACTAAGAAGATGAATGTGAACCTCTACCTATAGTTGTATCTAGTGCTGGCATACACCTTTGGTGACACCTAAGAAACAATGTGAAAAGCAAGTTGAATAGGAAACATTTTGTTAGTCCATTCTCCAAACCACCCAGAGAGATATAGGCTTCCGTTTTAAAAGATAGGTAAGGGCTATTGCCTTAGAATCAGTTCCTAAACCTCGGTGATGCTACTTAAAATTGAACACCACCACCACTACCACCACCCCCCCAAAAAATTTGACCACCACCATGAAGCAGCCGGCAGCCACTGTCTGGCCCCACACAGCAAGGGGGAGTCTATTCCGGTGGCTTTGGGTACTGCAGGTCATGTGCCTTCTCCAGCTCTTTCCAGTAGCTTGAGTCTAGAAGGCAAAGCTCTTCTTCTCTCCGCAGCCTCATCTCTGTGTCCAGCAGGAAGTCCTGGAAGCTGCCCAGCTGGCCAGCTTTGGATGATGCTCTGGTGGAAGGTATCTGCATCAAGGTAAGGTGGCCAGCAACAGGTCAGAAAGGCAGTGGCCTTTGTGCAGCCATAGCCCAAGACATACAAGAAACTGCCTAGAGAGGCCCAGGCACAAGAATTCTGCCGTGGAAAATCTCTAGCCTGGAGTTCTAACAGTGAGGCACCCAGGACATGACAGCTTTTGCTTTTATTAAAATTCACTTGGGCTAGTAATTCCTACTTAGGGTCCAAATAGTTTATTCGGGGAGGTTCTTTGTGATTATCTTTTTCTTCAACTTGCAGGGGTGAGCCATTGTTGTTATTTTGAAGTTGATTATGTAAGTGAACAGACTTTCACTGAGGTTAGGTGGCATAAAACTGATTTTTAATGTTGGGGATGGGAAGAGAAAGAGAAAGAATATACTTACCTAAAAAGATAGAAGTGTATTTCTATCCATCCATCCATCCATCTTTCGATCTATCTAGTCTCCACCAGGGTTCTCTGAGGCAGCTATCTTCTCTTCATTTTATGGATGAGCAAACTGGCAAAATTCTTTTCCCAAGGGCTCTCGCTAGTCTGCAGAGGCCAGGGGGCTTGCAGTGGTGACCACTAAGCCTGTGCTTTCTGGCTTAGGTGCAAAGGCCTGTGACAGAGCTGACCCTCCATTGTCAGTGAGCTGGAGCAAGATTCGGAGAAGCTGGGTCCTATTTACCAATCTGGAGTGAGCGAAACCTTCAAAGACAACTTGTGCACCATGCCAGCCTCTTCCTTGGCCTGGAAGCTGTGATCTTGCCTAACGATCTTAAATGTGGAACACCGAAAAATACTGTTTCTTGAGTAAGTGTACGCCACCAGATGCAGCCTTAGGGAAAGGGGTCACTAGTGGATGGTGGGAACATGAGGTCAGAGAAGGGAAAGGTGCTGGGCCAGGGCAGGGGCTCCTGTCTGGCTTTTTGCCATGGCCCTGGCCAGGAGCCAGCTCGGACAGTGACCACCTTTTTGGGCCCTCTCTAACAGAAGGTGGTCTTCTTGCTTTCAAAATTCAGAACTCTGGCCAGTGTCCAGAAGGCCCTGGCCACTCTCAAAGGCAAGGAGTGGAAGCTGAAAGGCAGACGTGCCCTAACCCCCAGGCACCTCCATGTTCAGAGGTTTGCCTCCAGAATCAAGGTCACCCCCACCCTCAGAGCAGCAGGCCCTACAGGTGAGTCGGCGAGTGTGTGGTGGAGTGAGGGATGCAGGGCTAGCTGATTCTTAGCTTGGCCTTCAGTTGTTTCTAGAAATCAGTCGCAGGAGTCTTTCTCAATGACACTTAAGCCTTCAGTCTCCCTTTCTGTCCTGGCCCCGTCATCTTTCATTCTTCATCTTCTTGCAGCCCTGGCTACATCAAGCTTTCTCCCAGGTCTCTCCTTCCTTTGCCCCCTTCTACCTGCTATAAAGTCAGACTTTTTGTTCTCAAGAGCCTTTGAGGGATCTCAGCAGGAGGTCAGAGAGTGGGACAGGCCATCAGTGATCTAGTCTAGGGATGACTTTTCATGGTCACGATGGACTCCCCTGATGCCGTTGATAGTTATGCACTTGTTTTTCTAACCATGTGTGAAATAGGCCACCACTATCTTGAACCTGTGATTTCAGAAACAGCATTGCTTATTATTAATTTAAGGGAGAAACTTTTTAAAAATAGGTAAAAATATCATAAGGGCACACAGAACGGTGAAGGTAGAACATGAAACTTTAGAGTCAGCTCCCACTCTTAGCCAACGAGGGAACAGAGGTCAGATGGGAGCCTGGCTTGGTGATGTGGTTCCGCTATGGGACCCACCTGGCAACCACCACCACTGTGTTTCCCTGAGAAGGCCCTAAACTGGTCTGAGGCCTGAGATGCCAGGGAGCAGTGGCATCTGTAGTGGGTTCCCCTTTCAGAGCAGGGGGTTGGGGCTCTCATGGCCCTAGAGTGTGAGGAAAAGAGCCATAGCCCCTCCAGAGGGGAGCAGAGGATGCCCTGGTGGAGTATTGACATGTGGCTTTGAGTCCTGGATCTGAAGGTGGACCCCACCCCAAGGTAGCAGCCTGGTGCTGGGGCCGGAAGATTAGAAAGCTTTACCACAGCCTATGTCCAGGCACCCTCTGCCTCAACCTACGTCCAGGAACCAAGAGGTAAGGACTGTGAAGGGTTGTCCCTTTGTGAGTGGACCCTGAACTCGTTTCTTCTGTAGAAAGGACATTTTGAAATCTAGGCACATTATGAAGACTTACATATCTTACTCTTCACAGTACCTTTGAGACTGGTAATATATTCTCACTTTACATTAATATGTGTCTGAACTCACAAAGCCCTAGTGATGTGTAATGGGTTATGCATCAGGTCTGCTCAGCGGGAGAATGATTGGGCTTTCTCTCCACTCCTGTGAAGATTCACATCGTCAGAAACCCACAGGGGCACTTCTACTTTCCCTTGGAGGGGACTGAGTCAGAACTGACTTGGTGGCAGTGAGTTTGTAGTCTGAATGGTACGTACTGCTCCCTTGAGAAATACAGCTCCTCCCATTTTAAAGGCGGAGACCTCAGGTCCTGCAGCCTTTCTGAAGCAAGAAGCAGATAAGTCCTAGGACAGGACCAGACTCAAGGATGCTCTACCCTTCCAGCCTACCATGATCATGGTCCTCTGCTCTGTCCTCCATGACCACTTGTGTTGGTTCTAAGAGCAACCAGGACCAGTGTGGCTGCTGCTGCCCACTCACAGATTTGCTCTGTGGCAAATGGTCAAGCAACTCTCCCACTCTGAACTCATTGCATCAAGCCGATGCCGACTCATTGCAGTTCCAGAGGCCAGAGTAGAGCTACTGATGTGAGTCTGAGAGTCACTCTTGACTATGGGAGTAGAAAACACTCTTTCTCCTGAGGAGGAGCTGGGGGTTTCAAACTGCTGATCTTGCAGATAGCAGCCCGATGAGTAACCACTGTGCCACCAGGGCTCCCATTTTCCTACAGCGGATCTCAATTTTCCCTTAGTAAAATCAGCGATTCAAAGTAAATCAGTGATTTCTCAAACTGTATAGCCCTTTCTTTAGATAACAAATAATAGAACATCAAGGGTGGGCAGTTCTGGCTATGAGTGGGTAGGTGAATGAGCGTGTCTATTAGGGGACGAGCAAAGTGAATGGGGCTTTTCTGAGCATCATTTGCAAGCCACTGGATGCTTGACTTCTAAAACGTCACGGACAGTTCTGGCTTTCTAGAAGGCAACACACGAATGCCTCGGTCTTAGCCTGAATGTGTGGATCAGAGCATCATTTTCCATCACAAAGTCCTCGTAACTGCATGTCAAGCCATTCACAGGAGATGACTACCTGCTGGCCATCTTGAGAGAAGCTGACGCAACTATTAGGTTGCGTTTACATTGGCCCCGGCTCTGGGTTCCCGAGACTGTTGAACTGTTTATGGGAGTAAATAGCTCCCTTGGAGCTGCTGCTGGTTTTGAACTGCTGACCATGCAGATTGCAGCCTAGCTCGTAACCACCCCACCAGTGGGCTCTTGTGTGGATAGGTTAGCAGCAAGAAAGTAAAATGTCACCAAAAGTTGCCAATAATGGAGCCTGGCTGTGAGACAAGCAGACCTGGCCCTCCACAGCTCCCTCGCAACCAGTGTACGGAGGGAGTGACAGCATAGGAAACTAGGTCTTCCTGCTCCCAGGTAGAGTCTTTAAGATTGTCATCTGCCACTACGAGTGACCCCAAAGCATGACCAGTTCAGTGGTCATAGAGGGTGTGAGGGCTTGGGGAATGCTGGGGTCAGAGAACATCAGGGCTCAGGCCTGATTTTGCCAAAGGCTCACAGACAGGTGTGTCAAGTCAAGAGCCAGCCCCCTTGGAAGCAGCCAACCCTGTTGTGAGGAAGCCTGGCATTACCCCTTACTCTTCCAAGTTACACTTGGATGTCTGCAGCCCTATTGATCAAACCCAGCAGCAGAATCATGCATTTTCCCGATGAGCAAACTGTGAGCTTGTTACCAACCGCCTCCTCTGGGCCTTG
>NW_022103901.1:24123677-24142888 GCF_000313985.2 Echinops telfairi | reverse complement strand
CCAGACTTGCAAGGTAGAATTCGGATCATGATAGTGGGGGTGGGGAGGAAACATTTAGGAACTAGAGGAAAGTCGTATTTTTCATCGTTGCTACATCACATCCTGACTAGCTTGTCTCCTCCCCGAGACCCCTCTGCAAGGGGATCTCCAGTGAAGGCCAGTACTTTTAATGAGTGATCCTATATGCATTTTTTATTGAGGTTCTTAGATTCTCCACTTAACAAGTAGAGAAAAATGTTCAGATTGAGCAGCATCTGAGGGCAGTCAGGGTTTAAACTCTGATGGGCTTTCAGCCTCCAGAGCTGCTCTTTAGGCCACAAGGTTCCAGTCCTCCTATCCAGAATGGCCGGTGCATGGGGCTACACTCAGTGAGCAGGCTGGGACAGCTCTGGGTTTGTCTGCTCACATCGCCAGCACTGCTCAGGAAACTGCTTCAGCCCTCCACATCCAAACAGGGCCTGGCCCCTAAGAGGTGCTGTGCTGCACACATTCGTGTCAAGTGAAGAAAAAAGGAAACGCCTATTGGCAATTGACCAAGACCGATGACAGATTGCTATTATTGAAATGTGCTTCTGAGCCTCAGCACCTGCGTAGCTTCAAACAGTTTTGTAATGTCTCTGAGTCTGTTTCTCTACTTTAAAAAAAATGGATCTAATAATTGTACCTACTTCAGTGAGCTATTTTGAGAATTAAACAAGGCAGGTGAGAAAGCAGATAGAAAGTGCTCAGTGCGTGTCAGTCACTATTGTTCGGAAGGCCAACAAAGTGTTCTGTGAGGTAGGAATTTAAGTATGTTATAGGTGTGTCATTGTTGAGCTCATTTGCCCTCAACTGGAATGCGCTTGACCTCACCTCTCATAGCATAGGCATCATGCTTGCTTCACTTAAACAGCTCCAGACTGGCAGTCAGCCCCCACTCCATCCCGTGCCACACACATAGACCCCAAACACTTGATACCTCTAGCTAGTGGGTAGCCAGTCTTCAACCCTGTGGATAAAACTGCCCTCCCTTTTCTTTCCCCAGCACCCATGGCTCTCGGGCTGATGGGGACCAAAGAGGAAGAGGACAGTGCCCCACAGACATGTCTTAGTTGAGTGTGCCCTCTCTCTACTGCTCCCTGACAGGCAGCGGCCGACTGTGGGCAGGCTGCAGCCGCTCCGGGCCTCTCCATCCAGTAGAGGGCTCTTGCAGAAACCCATGAAGGAGCTTAGTTCATTTAGATGACAGGTACAATTGTCCAATAAATGACTAAAATTCAAGCATTCCTCCTCGCGAGACAGGAGGGAGGCAGTTCGTTTTCTTTGTGTCCGCGGGTTGATGTGCACAAGTGCTGCAGCAGGTGCTCCAGCCACGCAGCACTCCTGCTAGGAAAACTGCAGCAGACCCAGCCAGCGCACAGCAGGAAACGTTTCCAAGGTAAACGGTTTCCTCACGTACAGGTGCGAAGAGTGAAATTTGGGGTAAAAATGAGCAGAACTGAAAACCTGGCAGCTTCACCAGAGGAAAGTGGAAGGCTCCTTCAGCTTCTCTGCAACACTGGAAACCCTCACTCTTAGGAGTACCGCTTTCCTCCCAAACGGGGCTTCCATGCCACCCTTCACCGGTAGGTGGCGCCCTCACACCAGATCTTTTCACGTGAAACACGAAGTTTCGAATCCAGTAAAAGTGTGCTGTTTTGTGGTCAGCTCTTCCGGTGATAACACTGGGCATGGCAGGCACACAGTTCTAAAAAAGAAAGCCTGTGGGTGAAAGGAGGTTAGTCTCCAGTGACAGATTGGCAAGAAGTGACAGCACTTGTGGACCCAGCCTTCCTGCTCTTACCTTGTGAACTTTAACGTGTCTGTTGGGATCATTATGTACAGTTCATAGAATTGTGGAGACTATAAATGAGATTATGCACTCAGTATTACATACAGGGTTCACGAAATGTGCTGTTATCATGAAGTGGCGAGTGTTATAGAACCATATATACAGTTTGAACCCATTTATTGGGGTAGGAGGGGGGAGTATGCATAGCCCTGTAACAATGTCTGGAAGGCTGTAATGCCAAAATATTAACAGTATTCTCTGGAATTAACAAATTTGTTCTTACCGAAACCTTTTCTGAATGTGGGCTGGATTTTAAAACATTCGGCATCTATTGCATACGTAATTAGAAAATAATTCTACATAAAATTCTCAAGCTTGAGCATTTGCCCCAGGCCTTAAGTGTGGCTGCTACAAGACCTGGTCTTCTGGAGAAGTGGATTTGGTTCATCAGGAAAGGCCCCAGGCATAGTGCCAACCTCACTGAGCTAGCTACAAGGCTCTGAGAAACCCATTTCTTTAGTGGCGGACAGGAGAGTGTCCAGGAACTTGGTCTGTCATTCTGCTAACCTTGGCCTATGGCAGTTCTGACCAAGGCCCAGCTCCAATTTTGCCTTTTCCATGGAGCAACTTAAAACTCGCCCTTTTGTTGGATTCCTTCTGCCCAGCTAAACCCCCGACTGTGCTTCCTCTCCAGGCTCCAGCCCTCGGTACCAAGGATGGGCTTGCTTTTAGACACATTAGCACTTCAGCTCCAACTGCTGGGTATTCTTAGATCAGTCACTTGAATGCCACTTGGGCCCTTTTCTCGGCTTTATAAAATGAGGAAATAGCACTTGAGGAAGGAATTCAAATAACTAGTTTGTGGAAGATGACAGTTGCGAAGTAGGCTTCATATGAATTCTTTCCCTTTTCTGCGCATGTTTATTCACCTTTACTATGGGGACATTAATAACTCCCGTTAGAATTAGAGAAGACCCTAAAAGCAAGGACATTTTACCAAGGACCCCTTCCAAATGCAGGCTCAGACCACAGAGGCGGCTCCCTATGCCGAGCGCTTTCCCAGGTCTGCCCTTGAGCCGAGGAACAGCTAGGGCAGTGTTTCCTCCCGAATGGGTGGGGCTGGCGGTTTGCCCTTGGGCCCCCAACTCTCTTGAATTCCACAGAGGTTGGAGACCGGACTGAAGCCTCGTCTGCACGTTGCATTCTCTCAGCCGATGCTCCCACTTTATGGCTGCCAACTTGGCCTTCCGTCCAACACACATTCCACTCATATGTGCGTTTGTGCATTCTTCCTCCCACACCCTTCCAGAGAACCAATGCCGGGCTGCCGGGGCAGCTGGTGGAGAAACAGCTTCTGGGGAATTGTTTTAGGAGGGAGGGGGCGGGCAGTGATGAAGTTTTCACAGAACTCTCGGTTCAGGATTTGCACATATTCCTCCCTCTTCTGACCTTCCCTCCCACCATGGGATTGCTCAGGGCACTCGGTGATGCTAACTTTGTGTTCTCTCCTTTTTTGCAAATGTTTTCCTTTGTATTGTTTAAATACTTTCACTTTTACTTATATATTCATTCCTTGAATTTATTATAGAAAGCTCATTAATGGGTTTATATGAAAACTCCAGTAGAATCACACCTAATCCCCTTCTTAGTACCAATAACTGCTAGTGTATATAATCTATTGTCATCATTCTTTAAAAGTTGTTTTAAGTCGCTGTAAGATACTCCAGCATGCTGATGGTCATGATTTCTAAACAAATGCCCTACTGTTGACACTCAAATGTCTCCCAAATGCTGCTAATGATGCAAATGATTTGGAGGTTATAGTGGGTTAAATGTTATTAACACTTAAAGATACTTAACCCCTAGAAAGGTTTTTGCCGTGTTAGCATGAGTTTAAAACCTTTCCCAATTTTATATGCAAAAGGTTTTCATGATAGGTTTTTCTAATTGAATACCCTTTAGAATGGGATTACACACACACACACACACACACACACACACACACACACACACACACGCTGGCCTGCTGTTTTTCTTCAGTGAGTTGTCCATATTCTTTGCCCATTTTTCTATTGGGAGACTTACTTTTTTCCACACTGAATTTTTAAGGGCCTCATATGGATTAAGTATAGTTTTGTCCATTTATCAAAGTCTTCACTGATCCATAGATCAATTTAAGACCTACTATGTATTTTTAATTATTTCATGTTTACTTATGCCTTCATTTCCCCCCTTGGAATTTAATTTGGCCTATGGTACTTTCTCCCAAATCCTTAGTAAAGGAGTCTCCTTTATTATAGAATTCCATGTGCAAGTCTACTAGAGACTGTGCCCATGTTTTTCTTCTTAAACTAGAGCCATCTAGTATAAAGCTATTTTAATATACTACCACCTAGCCCCAGATAAGCAAAAGCCCATAAGGAGTTGTCATCTGCATGGATTATGTAACAGTTGAGCATTATATGCCCTCCTGCTAACTGCATTCTTATTACAGTCCACCAGAACTTTCTCCGTACCCCTAACTTGAGTGATCAAGGCCTGAATATTGCATTACAAAATGTTTCACCCTGGTAAGAGCCGTGTGGTTTTCATAAGCCATGCCAGCTTACACAGGCAAAGCTGAGAAAGGGAAATACCAGGCGAGGAGTTAGCTAGGCTCCCTTGCTTCTTCCCATGCCGACCAACCCTGTGGATCGAAGTCAGAACCCAGCCCTGAAGGGCACTTCCAGCGCCAACCCGGCTAAGTTTCGTAAACGGATTTGAGCAGAGGCATGTTTCAGAGGTGTGTGCTGCTCCAGACCTGAGCACTGCTTCTGCTGCTACAGCAATTCTGCTCCACGTGCAGTGTGGACAAACAGCTAGTCCTCATTTCATTTAAAAGTTAGCTATAAACACAGGCACCCAAATCAATATCCTTCCTTCTTCAGTCCCCATACCTGTTTGCAAGGCCCTTGCTAAACTGGACTCAGGGGCCACATAAGCTCAAGAGCCAACAAAGTACATAGTTTGGAGATATAGTTTTTAAGTGGAGGTAGGTGGAGAAGTCACCCTTAATTTCCTTCCTGCCCTATGTGATACTATACTTAGTAATAGAGAAAGCAATATTTTAAATTCACTGACAGTCCCAAAGGTCTGCACACCACTAGTAAAAGTAGTACCAAGCCTCTTCCAACTCAAAATTTAAACCTACCCCTGTATTTACTTTTAGGAGTCCCGGTGTAGTTACACACACCTCCACCTGCTAAACAAAAGGCCAATGGTGTGAACCCACCATTCCATCGTTCCCCAGAAGAAAGATGAAGCTGTCTGCTTCGGTCAAGATTGAAGTCTTAGCAACCCACAGGAGCAGTTCTACTGTCTGTCTTGCAAGGTTGCTAAGAGTTACAACCAACTCGAAGGCAGTGAAGTTTGAGTTAGAAAGATGTCCAAGCCTAAGGTGACCAGATGTCCCATTTTTTAACAATCTGTCCCATGTCCCGTGACAGTTTTAAAAAGTCCCGGTTTTGGGAACGAATGCAGGACAAGCTAGGGTATATGGTTTTTGGCTGCCATGTGGCTATTTTGTCATGATGAGTTTTATCAATGGTGTCCCGCTTTACCAATGTTAAAATCTGGTCACCTTACCCAAGCCCGTATCAACTTAAAAAAAAAATTCTCATCCAACCACTGTACCTACTTTTAGATTTCACTACTTGTAAAAGGTGAGAATTCCATTGTGGCCTCCTTCAAAGCAATGACTTAAGATGGTTGGTTAATGGCTTCCTGGACATAAAGAACTAAGCAGAAAGTACGGCTAATGGTTGAGAGACAGATCATTCGTGGTTTACAACAGGCTGCTTGACTAAGGAGATGGAGTTCTCAGGCAGGGATCATCCTGCTCCATCTAGTACAAAGTGGAGTTGAGCCCTCAAGAGGGGCAGCACCTTGTCACAAGTGAGCATGCCAACCTCTCTCCAGTCTTTTGTAGCCCCTACATTACTCAGCTAGTATCTTTGGTGGAGAACCTTAAGAAAGCGCTTCTGGAACTTTATAAGAAAATTATTTTAAGTCTTCACACTGATGGAATGAACATTCTCTAATGTTACAGATGAGAAAAGGAAACTCAGGTTTACTAACATCAAAGGTCACATAGTAGTGGCACTTCAGTCCTTTAGAACCAGGTTCACCTTGCCTCCGTCTTAATCACTGCCAGCCTGGAAGAGCAAGGAGCCATGCCATCCATTTTACACGGAACTCAAATTCAATTTGTATTCTGTATGGGAATCTACAAGTTGGTAAGGTGAGACTGTGGTCCTGGGAGGATTCATTTTCTCTTTGCCTGCCAAGTACTGGTATCCCAAAGGCCACCCCATGATATCTTGGTGAGTGGGCGGGTAACACCCAAGTTTGGAATCTGATTCCTCTTCCTATATTGGATTAGTTTCAAATCCAGTATCATGTTGAGAGAGGTTTCTGATGGGATAAATCTTGCCCAGAATTAAGTCACTGCCTTTTCATCCCACATACCACCACCCCAACCCACCCTCAGAAACGTCAACAGTCAAGTAAACAAATTTATTAAATCCAACAGCAGGTAACTTTCCAAATTAAAAAACATCGAAAGAAAATATGTAGACATCAAAGACCAAAAAAAATGTGTGTAACAAGTTAATAAAAATATTTAAAGGGCCATTTGGAGAGTGCAACAATGCAGAGAATACAAACAAAAGTATTGACTTCTGTCAACAACTTTGTACAACCTCGAGAAACTGACACGCTGGTCACAAACCAGGAGGATCCACAAAGGTGGAGGGTCACGTGAGTAGTGTGGACTCATCACCTCAGCGGGTTAAGGCAGGGTATCTGTAGGACCAATTCATCCAAGCCCCATTTGCCTATTGCTTCAAATTCCCCTTTGAAACCTAGAATCAGATTCTTTAGTGCAACAGGTAAGAACAATTAAATCACAGATGCAGGGGCCTGAGGACCAGGGTCTGAGGAAAACTCCTCCCAGAGCAAGTAACGAGTATTGGGGGTGGGAAACCCACTGCAGCTGCTGAATGGCTTCCTTTGGCAATATCCACGATTTGTGTTGAAAGTAGGTGGGAGGGATGGTGGGTAGTAGAACTGGGTGTGAGTGCAGCCTGGGGTTTCAGGAAGGGAAATGAGGACGAGATGCCCTAGCACCTTACGCAGAACCCATTGCAACTATCTTGGCTTCTACCATCTTGTTTCATTTCAAAAGGGGGGAAAAACACTGCTGAGCCTCAAAAAGACATACTCCTGGTTCATGCTAAAGTGAATATAAGAGCAAAAAGTTTATGGAAAAGTTCCCTTATCTTTTGATTCAATTTTCCACCAACTTTTTTTTTATTCTCCTAAGAATTACGTATTATATATTACCATGGGAATAAACTCTGAAGGGGATTGGGGACTCCTCCATTTGACCCACAGCAGAAATGGAGCATCAGTGTTGGCATGTCCTCAGCTGAGTTCCAAGTAACACCCTTCAACTGTAAAACAGAATTGCCTCGTCAGCTGTTTAAAGGAGGCTGCTGGATGCCCTTAAGGAAGACCTTTGTCAGTTACCAAATGTTCAAGTAATCGCTAATCAAACAGAAACGGAGGGAAAATGGCAAAGCAGGCAACAAAACCACATCCCAGACAGCAGCAGCTTCCTTCCAGCCCTCCCTTTATTGGGGCCGCCTTAGGACTTCCTTCCCCTAACACTAAGGATGGCAAACTGAAAGATGTTCTTCTTTTAGACAAGTCCTTCCCCCACAGCTCCCCCCAGGGTTTACCATAATTTGGCATAGTACACCAAGGTCATCCAATCCACTGTGGAGTCTCCTCCGCTGCAGCCTCTGGCACTGAGGACTGACTGTGGACACCAGGCCCTGGGAGATCAGATCAGCACTGTTCCAGAGATCACTTCATACCGTGCTGTTGAATTCTTTCTCGCCAGGGCTAGTTCAAGGTTTCCTGGGGGAAGTTTAACATGGGACCTTCCCAATGGGACTTCCTTGGACCTGGGGCCTTGGTCAAGCAAGCAGAGATCTTTATTCAGTTCTAGGTTTTTTTCCTTGTCAGAAGGGTAGGCATGGGCTTTGGACCTAACTTAGAATATAGCCATATCTGGCAGCCATGAGAGGGCAGCTACTGGGGCAACCAGCTGAAGCAATGCAGAGCCAGTACAAGGGGTGCAGTTAAAAGCGATACATTCAGAGTTGGCAGGGTGGGGGAAAGCGAGTCAATGAAGCAACGCTTCATCTCATACCAGCTTTCTAATAAATTGCTAGAGAAAATAACAGCTCACAAAACCATTTGCCCCAAACCAAGCAATTTCCCAACACACATTCTATTTGTTGAGGTATCCTTCAGATGTTGGCTTTTAAACTTCCCGCATCCCCACACCACTCTGGAGTCTCACTGCCAGTGTGAAGGGTGTAGGACTCGCCCGAGGGGTGTGCCTTTGGCTTCTTCCACAGAATTACTGCTCCGTTAAGAACAAAACCTGCCTTAGGTTCCGAGGAACAGGGCATTTTATTGCCAGAAGCTTAACTGAAAATACTACACACACCTCACCTCGGATCCCTTTGCTGAAAAGCGTCTGCATTTCCTTGGCCACGAAAACTCCGTGCTTTGGCCCAGAGCTACTGCAGAAACTGGCACGCCTGGGTGGTGGGTGAGCATCAGGGAACCAAACGAAGAGTGTTTCTGTCTGACCAGCTCCCGTTCTGACTTCTCCAGATGCGTTTCACCAATGGATCATTAAAAACATCAAAACGTGTTCTTTTGAATGGCTCCGTGGCTGGGAAGGGAGTCCTTGGGGGGTGCAAAGGTGCTTGGCTGCTGCTTAAAAGGTGGGAAGCTCAGTCCACTTAGCGTTGACTTGGTCTACATTAGAAAAAGCAGCCCTGAAAACTGGAGCACAGTTCTACTCTGACACTGGCCAGGAGTCAGAATGGACTCAACACTTGGTTGGGGGCAGCTTGTGTGTGTGTGTGTGTGTTAATAGCTTAAAAACAAAAGATCTACCTACTATATAGTCCACCTAATATACAGAACGAAGGAGTCTTGTTGGCGACGCAGTTAGGTATTAATGAAAGGTCTGTGGTTCAAAGCCACCAATCCTGCTCCTCAGTAGAAAGATGTGGTTGTCTGTTCCTGTAAATATTAGCCTTGGAAACACTGCGGGGCAGAACTACTCGGTCTTATAGGGTTACTGTGAGTCAAATCTATGGATTTTAATGCATGGAATGCCTTCTGATAGGCTGGGAGGAATCCAGTCCCTTCGGCATCCTCCATCTCGTGTACTTTCCCCCTGTACATCCTTCAGACCTGGGTCAGAAAGGACCTTCTCTAGTAGGAACAGCCTGTCTTCCCCTCAGCCAACCTCCGGCCATTCTAGAATGGAGAAGAACCGGGGTGCAGATGGTTACGGGAGGAGGAGGTCTCTTTTAAGACCTTAGCCTAACACGACTACTACAGCGGAGGTCAGACCTGCTTGGGCCCCAAGAGACTCTTACATAGGCAGGACTGATTCAGTGACAACAAAGCAGGCACCCGGCCTAAGACTCTCTTCAGCTTCTAACAGCATCTACTCCTCAAAAAACCAAGTTCCAGGACATTCTCTGTTAATGTCAATTTTAGAGAAACACCGCAGCAACATCCCCAATCATCTTTGCAACAACGGAGGCCCAAAGGTGTAAGCATAAAAGAATGAAGACAAGCAGTTCCTGCTCAAGATGTAAACACCTACTTGGGGTAAGGCGGGATTAGGAGAGCAAACTCCAAATGACAAATTCTCACTGCCCCCGGAGTATAAATATTCTTTTAAGAGTTTATTTAAAAGATTCCCTTTTCAATGTGTTTCCAAGTGTCGGAAGCTGAACTGTGTAAGTTCCTGCCAATTGGCACAGCTTCTAGAAGACATATTTTGTAAAACTGAAAAACAGCAAGAGACTCCACTACTGAAACTAGGTGTGGGCCAGAATCAGCTCCTCGGGTCCCTGTGTGGCAGTCTGGCCAACGTTGGCCTTGCGGAGCCGGTGCGTGAAGGAGTTTGGGGCACTCTATCTTAAAAGGAAAGGCTAAGTGAAAATGGTCCAAATTCAGATTCAAAAGCCTCCTTCATCCTCGTGTTCCCTGGTGCTCACCTTCCACTGTCATATACTGAAGGCAGCTCCCTCTTTTACGGCCAGTTTTAGCAGGCAAAGAAACAATTGACTATCAATACATATATGTGTGTATATATATTTTATATAGGTAAAATATATACATATATGTATATATGCATATTTGGGGGCAGGGAGGAGAGGAGGGTCATGTAAACCTAAACAGTCATCACATTACCCCCAGTGAGCCTGACTTTAACAGAACAGGTAATAAATAACTCCTGGGGCTTCGGTGACAACATGGGTGCAGCAAGAGGGGAGAGGGCACACGGTCAACTATTAAATACACGTCGTATGTTGGCTTGGCAGAGCTCAGGCCAGCCCCAGGCTTCTTCACTTGCCAGACAAGTAAGCTAATGATATTCAAAGAAAAAAAATTAACAAAATAACAATACAAAATTTCAAGCAGAGCTCCATACCACAGTTTTTTTTTAAGTCAGCTGGCCGGCAGGCAGAGTTTTCCAACCACCAGGAACAGGAACTTTGGCTCCATGTCAAATTAAAAAAGCAGGAGAAGAAAGTATTTCCACTTACAACATGAAAACACAGAAACTTCAACAAAGAACAAAAACTACCAGAGAGGTCTACTTCCAGCAAAACTGAGGTAGCACTGCTTCTCTGCATGCGATGCTTCAGTGGTTCTCAGTATGGTGCGCTTAAACAAATAACTGCTCACTTGCCTGGCGGGGGCAGCATGTTGGTGGGTAAACGCAACATGAAATGCAATAGATCAATGAAGGAATGAGCAAGAAGTGAGGGAAAGGAGGGTTTCCGATAAATTAGCTTGAAGGTGGGTGTCAACAGACGGCAAAAGCTCCCCCAGGGCTTTGAACTGTCTGGGAATTAATGCAATGTGGTTAACAGTTAACACTGCAATTCAACTTGGCGTAAATCTTTAAAAAGAATTATTACAACCTAAATTCAACCATGTAAACAGCACTACACAAAGTACAGACCTGCCCTGAAAAACAAAATATGCAAAACAGACCTGGCACTGGGTCGTTTTTTTTGTTCATTCAACCTAACTGTCCCAGACCCCATCCTGCTCTGCACTCTAGCCCCCCACACCCCCAAATCTAATTTGTGCAAGAAATGGCAGGCTTCTCCTATCTGAAGGCTTCAAAAAACGATACACAACATGTAGCCAGGTTCAAATATTTTGGGGTACCCCCCCAAATGAAAGAAATAACCAAAATAACCAAAATGAAGAAAGTGCCTAAAACATGATACAGCATTTTAGAGCCCTTTCAGATACAAGGCAGAGAAAGGTGTAAAGTAGAAAATATCCGGATCTTCAGTAATTTCCAGAAAAGTCTAACTCCTCCGTTGGCTGCAGGGCAGCGGACAGATCCTTGGTGTTGCTCCTTGCGGAGCCGCTAAGTCTGCCCCTCAGGACACAAGCCCTGGGGCCCTGAGCTGAACACACCACTCCCTTCCTCTTCTCTTTTCCTCCGCTCCATTTCCCACTCCACAAAGGTATCAAAGAGACTTGGCCAGGCCTCGTCTTCGCTGTAGTTGCTGAGGTCGGGGCCAATCACCTGAGTGAAGTTAAGGAACATGTTCCAAGTGTCCCGGGAGATGCCCTTGATCCCCGAGGGGTTCTCTGTGAGGAAGTGTAGCCACTGGTCCAAAACGGGAGGATTGTTCTGGGTAAAGACTAGTTTCCACAGGGCAATGGCTATTTCCCGATGCAGCGACCGCTGCCCTTCTTCCGAGTCCAGGCCAAACTGAAATGTAAACCGGTAAAGATCCTTGAATCTGTCCTCTTGTTTGGCTTCAATTAAGAGGCTGGGGAACCGCGCACAAATCCCATCAATGCTGTCTGCACTTATTGCTTTGCAGCCATCAAAAAACTCTTTCCTGCAACAGGAAGGAAGGGAGTACAATTAGAAATTATTGTAAGCAACATCACTTTGTAAGCACCATAATTAAGAGCATGGGTTTGGGGAAGGACAGTCTCAATTTGAAGTCTAACCCCAGCACTAATTAGTCCGATTTCCTTATTGTTTTGATAAGGACTACAGAGCTAATAGAAACGAAGTGCTCCCCACAGTGCCTGGCACATGGTAGGCAGATGAGTGATACTGGCCCTTTCATTTCTTCATTTATCCTGCCTTGCACCAGAGCCAGGCCTGTTCCATGCTGCCGTAGTGATTAAGCTGCAGAGACGCGCCCCAAAGCCTCTTTCTTCCTGCTTCCCTTTTGGTTCCTGGTGGGCTGTTTACTGGGGGAATGGTTTTTGTTACAGCCAAGGGAGAGCTCTGGAGTCAGAGATTCTGGATGGATCCACATAACTCTACCACCAATCATCAAAATTTTGTACTACAGAAACAAAAATAGTACAGATATTTTAAAATTTTATATATAGCACTTTTCTGTTTACAAAGTGGCTCACAAGGACCATTTATTCAAAGGCTGCTGAAGTGAGGGTATGAGGTCAACTACACGGGCACACAAGTTGGAACATGTGCAGCCAGTTCTGATTCACAACTCAGTACTATGCACACCACACAGTGGAGTGACCCTGCCCCGTTGTCTGCCAAAAACCACATGGATAGGGACGAGGAAGAGGTACACAGTGACTGCTTGGTAACTGCAGTCAGTGCTTCTGGCACATAGACTACGTGGCCCATAGCACCGGCACGTGGCTTTGTGGAGAAATACAAGTGTATACCCAAAGGTACTCACCGTAGTGATACTCACTGTCCCCTACATGTGACGCCAACATGGTTAAAGAGAAATGCCCCACAGGCTTACCAAGACTGTAAGCTGTATGGAGGCAGACCATCACATCTTTTTTCTCCGAGAGCAACTGGTAGGTACAAATCATTGACTTTTCAGTTAGCAGCCAACTGCTTAACTGCAACGCTATCCGGGCTCTCTGGCTCATGGATAGGTGTGCAATGAATAGGGAGGATGGGAATGAGTAAAATACATTCTAAACAGCACACGGCTGGACAGCAGCTCAGCATGGGGATACACTGGATTACTCCTAAGTTCAGCCCAAAGCGGTCCATGCCCAGTTACTCAGACATTGCCTGTTACTATGGCAAAAGCTGCCAGAAATTTGACCCACGAATTAGGCAACGGCTCATTTTATACCAAGAAACTTGAGGTCCACATAAGAATCAGACACAAAGCTTGAACCCTCTGGGATTCCTATTCCTACCACAGAGACAGGTATACATTAAAAACAAAAACCCTTAAAGGAGTCTCTGGAGGAGAACATGACTTAGCTCAAAGAATTTAGGCTTTATAGTAAGTGGTCAAAAAAGAATAAAGACTTACCCAAACCCCTATGAATCCAACCCAGTTATATCCTAGGTAGGCACCACTGCCCAATGGTGTGCTCTTTCCTCCTTGGCTCACCTGGTGGACATGAACTATTTGTGACTAACCTGGTGAATTTGCACATGGTAGCAGCCTGGAACTTCCAAGCCAAGAGCAGCACTCGAAATTCTGTGGGGTCGACACACAGGTCATTGCAAAAGCGCTCCATGCCTTCCTCCAAAATTGCATCCTCCCGCTCGTCCTTGTAGCGCCTGAATAGTTCTTCCAACCTCTGCAAGGAAGACTCCTCGGCCTTGGACTTTGGCTCCCTCCCAGCGTCTCCTGAGGATGTTGGCAGCTGGAAGGCCTCGGTGGCAGCGTCCGTTTTCTTGGTCCCATTAACGAGAATATCCCCACCTGGCTTGCCACAAGCTGGCACTTGTTCCTCACGGTGGCCTGCGCTCCGCCGGCTGTGTGATTTGCTGCTGGGGTCACGGTCTCCATTCTTGCTGCCCAAGGTTGACGAGGGATTCTTACATTTGGTGACACACTGGCCCATGGTGCTGGTGGCCTGGACTCTAGAGTGGCCCCCTCAGGATGAGATGCCCTCGTTGCTGCTGACTTATATGCCTCAACATGCCATCAGCTAGAGGAGCCAGCCAACCTGGAGGGAAAGCAGAGCACAGTCACATCCAGCCAGCGAAGACACAGTATGGCTGCTACCCCTCCTTGGCTGCCCTCTGCTGCACCAGGCCTTCTTAATGAGCCAACAAAACACCAAGGGAGATGCCCTGCGTGCCCGGAAGATGCAGTTTGCCAGTGACAAGGGCCCACAAGGAGAATTAGGAAGGGCAATTCCTGAAATCCTGAAGGTAACGTATGTTACAGAGAGGTTGATCAGTTTGGCCAGAAAATAGTAGAAAATACATCTTTCTACTTACCATCACATAAGAGTTATTTGAACTTTGGCTGATACAAAAGGTACAAATAAAAAGTTAAATTCCTAGCCCCTAATGTCAGAATTCCCAGGGTTCCTTAAGTAGGATTACTAAGAAGAAAGGGATAGAATATCCAAGATAATATATGAGGGGGCTCCAAAAGGTCTGTAGATCAATAGAATGAAAGGTTGTAGGGCAGTGAGCTTTTGTGTGGCTGAGCATGGCCAAGCTCTTCTGGCTTGCGCACCAGCTCATTTCCACTTGCCAAAGAGGACTTGCTCAGTGGCCTTGGAGGCCCAGGGTCCTGACGTCATTGCCACCTTTGTCTTTCTCTGGAGATGCAAAGAGACTAGAGTCTGGCCTCACCACTGCCCACGACCTCAGATCACTAAGTAGCCCCTTAACTACAAATACAGTTATTACCATTGTAAGTTCTTTTATTGCTCTGGGTTAAGCACTGGACTGCTAACCTCCGGGTTAGTGGTTCAAAACCTCCAGCCTACCCAAGGGAGAAAAATGAGCTTATCTGCTCCCTTAACGATTTTGGATCACTACGAGTTGGAATCAATTCCAAAGCCAGCCAGCAGGCTTGGTTGGGGTTATGTTACCATCGTATTACCATCACAGAGTACTGAAAAGCAAGGATGTTATTTTGAGGACTAAGGGGCACCTGACGCAAGCCATGCTATTTCCCATTGCCTCATATGGAAGTGATAGACACAGAATGAGGAAGATGAAGAAGATTCAAAGCATTTGAAGTAGGGCACTGATGAAGAATATTCAAAGTACCATGGACGGCTAAAAGGAGAAACAAATCGGTCTTGGAAGAAGCACAGCCAGAGCTCCTCGGTGGCAAAGATGACAAGATCTCATTTTACATCCTTTGGATGTGTTATCAGGAGACCAGTCCCTGAAGGAGGACATCCTGCTCAGTACAGAAGAGGGGCAACGGAAAGACACCATGGCCAAAGTGACATCGTGGCTGCAACCACGCATGGGCTCCAACACGGCAACAGCTGTGAGGTCGGCCAGCACAGGACTGACTGGGCAGTGGCTCGTTCCTCACGGCGCCTAACAACAACCATCACAGAGCTGGCAGCCTTCTCCTTTGGACTTTTGGAATCTTGGGAGGAAATTTCAGGTTAGTGGTCTGTGCCCAGGCAATTGCAAACGTGCCAGTGGGCTAATGGCAGGGCTGTTAAGGCAGCAGCATCCAACAGGAGTCAACCCTGAGTCAGTGAGCTCCACAGGGGCAGGTTTAACACACCTCCAGGGGGAGAATCCAGGAGTCAGCAACAGCATGTGAAAAGGCCTCTCTCATAAGCACCTACCCAGGCTCAGGTGAAGTACTGCATGGATACTGGGTTGCCACCCCACCTCCCCACCCCCAATGCCAAGTTGCACAGCCTGGGTGTGGAAACTGTGGCGAGGTGTAGTGAGATGGCCACTCCTGTGAGCAGTTTGGCCACCGGCACCTTGTCAGCCCTGAAAGCTCCTGCCCCTACGAGAATGGCACCAAGAGTGCCAGTTCGCAAGGGATGGTGCCAGGGCTTCCTGCGGCCTCGAGGAGACAGTTTGTGAAGAGGAGGAGGAAGGGCTCAGGGGCAGGGAGTGTGAATGAGGGCTCTCAGCCCAACACTGCCCTCCCCCCTCCCTTTCCATGAGTGGAGCCCCAGTTGAGGCAACCATCGCCCAGCCCCTCCTTCTTCTCGCCCTCAGGCAGTGGGGGCGGCACAGCAAGCAGAAGGCAGGGAGAGAGAGATCTGGAGATGATGATGACCAGGCCAACTCCTAGATGTGGCATGTGGGGAAGCCACCTGGCTGTCCCCTTCTCCCCGCAGAGCAGCACTGTGAGGTGCCTACAGCCAAAGTACGCAAGAATACGCACAGCATACAGGGCCAGGGTTCTTTGGGGCAGAAAAGGAATGCGGGATCTTACAGGTGGCTCCACACTTAGCACGCAGCTCTCCAAGTGGATGAGGTGAGGGGGTGTGGTGTGGGAAAGGGGGGTGGTGCTAAAGAAATCCCGTAGTTCCGCACAAAAGCAAGTGAAGCCCCTTGATGGCAACCTGAGAACTTAGTGGTCTCAGGAGAGGGCAGTAAAAGAGAAAACCACCTATGAAAGACATTGAGGTGGAGCGTCGCCCCAGCATAATGCCATCTTTGGGCTCCTACCCTGGCCCTGTGAGATCAAGCCCCTTGTCTCCAGTGAGACCCACCTAGTCCCTAAAGACTGGTGGTGGAAGCTGAAATCACTGCAAGGACAGGGTCCTGCATGGCGACTGGAGACCCCAAGTGGAAGTCAGAATATACTGGTCAGGACCAATAAGCTGGAGCCCTCGCTCTGGTTGAGAAGTCTGGTCTTCGGAAACCCTAAGGCGTTTTTCAAGGCCACCCCCCTTGGCAGAATACATCTAGGGGTGATTCTCCGTGGGAAAACTGCAGTCACGTAGTGAGAAGAGCCTTGATCCTACCATCCCGGTTCGGAACTGTTAGGAGACACCTGGCCCACATCAGACGGTGTCAGACCTGGCTCGTGTGTGTTCTTCAGCATCCCTCTAGCCTACAGATCTCCAAACGTATTTGGTCTACCACCCCCTTTCCAGGGGGGAAGAATTACTCAGTGCCCCCCTGGCAATTTGTACTGTAGCCCATAATCCAGAATCAAGTGTAGGTTATCTGTAGCCACGCTATACCATTCTAGCTGCCACCCGGCACGACCACCCACTTTGGGAAGCACTGCTCTAACTCCATATGCTCAGGACCAGGAAGGGCAGCAACGGGCCCCAACATATGTCGTGGGATGGTTACTAGGGACCCAACTCTACCTTCTTTCCCATTGCCGCAGTCCCCCCCCACCCATCATTGCACTGATGATACCACGTTAACTACTGAAGATGTTTCTGTTGCAGGAATGTCTAGGTGATAATCACCCACCTACAAGGGAGTGAGCTGGGAACTCCCAAAAGGTATATTTATCAGGAGTGTTGCCTGAAGCCATGGGTTTACAAGTTGCAAGACTGTCCCTCCTCTAAGAGGCCAAAAGAAGGGTAGCCCTTTTGGCTCTTTCAGGGTTATTTCTACCCCGCTCAGCCCACTCCACTAGGTGGTAGCTGAGAGTGCCTCTTGGGACTAGGACATAGCAACTGCAGCACGCTTCTGAGGAAATCAGCGTGGGTCAACAAGTGAAAACTGCTGAGGACCCTGTGGGAAGGGCACATACTACAATGACCCCAGCAGAGTGCGCCACCAGAGCTGCCTTCCCTCGCTCCCTCTCTACTACGAGAGGGGAGGGCCTGTTGCCAGCAGGTGCCTGGTACACACATGACTCTAACAGAGGTGAAATTTGCTCAGGGACAAGCAATCAATGGGCTGCTTTAAAGGCCAAAGGATGGCCATCAGCCATGAACCCTGGCCTGTATGTAACCCTCTGCACAGACATTTGGCAGTAGCCTGTGGACTAACCATGTAAACTGGCCACTGGCATCAGGGGCAGTGCAGTGAACGATAGTGGGCAAGGTCCTGGGGGTGGGGGCGCTGAAGCAGGTTATCTGGGAATACCCCCAAACCTCTGCCACTGACCTGCTTTTCACGTGGCAGCCCATTCACCTCTTTGCCTGTGGGGAACCAAGCAGCAGACACTGGAGCAATGAGCTAGAACGGTGTATCCAGATGGGGTACCCACTGGAGTTGGTAGGAGCCCAAGAGGCATACAAAGCTGGGAAGTATAGTGATTCCGTGACTATGTTCCTGCCCATGCCCACGGCATCTGCTCCACGATCCTGAACGGTGAAGCTGTGCCCACATTCTGGGCATATGTTAGCAGCTCTGAAGGAAACGGACTGAAGGTTGGAAAGGCAGGTGTGTGGTAGGTACCAGGAAAGGGAAATCTTCCTCTTAAACATAAGGGAACATAACCATAACAGACTGGGAGGTAGAGTGCTGCCTGGGGTTTTGAGGTCGATAAATTCGACCCCACTGAGGCTTTTCACTTCCTGTGGCACACTTGGACCTTCCACTCACCACAAATGACATCACAGGCTTTGTAAGCTGCCCAGGCTGCTGGTGGGGCAAAGTCCTGTGGCACTTCAAATAACTCAGGACCTGGCATTTGTTGTGGGTCACTGCACAGGATGGATTGGCTACTTTATTCCTCGGGAAACTGAAGAATTGGGAAGAACAGGGGAAGCCTCCACACGGCTGCATGAAGGGTCTCACCGACGGGCAAGCTCCACGTGTGTGGAGTGGGAGCAGGGCCTTCACCTGAGCTGACAGCAACAGCACGAGGGTTGCAAGTGGGTCCCTTTCCTGGCATACAGAAGCCCGGACTTTACTCCTGCCCCACAGGGGACTCCCCAGGGTTGCACATGTGGTACACTCAGCCTGGGAAGACATTGACGGTGCCACTGTTCTCACCACCCCAAGGGAAGCCATTAGCACCATCCTAATGGAGGGAGGGTGTGGCCTAATCTCAGTACCTACTAAACATCTGCCTTCCAACGCAAGATCTGAAAGCGTGCATGGAAAGACACACGTGGAATATAAGACGGGGAGTATGTCTATCTATATAAGAGAGGTAGGACAAACCATCCTGAGGAGAAAACAATGGGACTAGTGGTCCCCTGGGGGACATGGGAGAGGATGGGGTGGGGAGGGAGAGCAGGGAGCCAACAAACTCAGGGATGAGGGAACAACACAAGATCTAAAAATGATGGCGAGGAGGGCGTATCATGCCTGGTGGGGTTTGATCAAGTGCAATGTAACCTAGAGGAATTACTGGGAGTCGAATGGAGGGTGAGCATGATAGTGGGACAAGAGGAAGGTGAAAGTAAATAGAAGAAAGAAATAGCTATAGGCATGTATATATTTAAATATATAAATTTATGATCAAAGGGATTGAGGCCAATGTACATATATTTATATGTTAAAAGTATTAAGATAACAGAAGGACTTTGGGCCTCTACTCAAGACCTCCTTACACACAGGAACACTTTGTTCAAATAACCCGGTACTCTTTGATACTCACCTTCCCGACTC
>NW_022103901.1:24108353-24122440 GCF_000313985.2 Echinops telfairi | reverse complement strand
CGCACCCTTTGGGCATCCTGACAGCAGTTCAAGTTGGGCTATGTGAGGCAGTGGCTATCTAGACGCTACAGACCAGACTGCCACCAGAGCACCTCTGACTTGTCTGGCCACTTGAGGAAGTGACAACTCTGGACACACCTCACCTGAAGGCCAGTCTGCTGTGGCCACCGGTTTTTCTCCTTTCCTCTAGCAGTGCTGCTGTCTCCACCTACAAAGTGATACTGCTTCCCTGTAGGGATCTTGGGACCTTGCATAGGGGAGGCAGGGGACAGGACGGGGCGGAACACGAGCCAGATTTTAAGAGCCTTTCTGGATGGGGTAGACTGTAGGTTCATAGGCTTTTGAGACCAAATACAGCCATGCTGTCATTTACTGCTAGCTCACTCCATTTGCTAAGTCACTTTTCTGTAACACTTGCTAGGGTGGTCTTGGAGGACCAGGGCCCTGGCACCAAACCTCTTTTGTTCACCAGAGCTGTAAAAGCCCTTCCCTCTCTCTAGGGGAGCGGTTCTCAACCCCTTTGGGGGTTGAACGACCCTTTCACAGGGGTTGCCCAATTCATAACAGTAGACAAATTACAGTTATGAAGTAACAACGATACTTTTATGGTTGGGGGGTCACCACAACATGAGGAACTGTATTAAAGGGTCGCAGCATCAGAGAGGCCGAGAACCACTGCTCGAGGGGATGAGGAGACTTGAGTCTGGGCTTGCCACTGCCCAGGGCTTTGCTTCAGTCAGGGATCCCTTAAATAAAACTCCTATATTACCATTATGGAATAGTCAGCCTTCTTCAGTCTCTTCGCGCCTTAGGATTGGTCATGCCCAGACAAGGGTCAAGACTAATAAGGCCTCAGAAAAAATTGTGAATTTACTCCAGCTTTCCCCATATTCCTCTCTAGGGCTATTTGGCACAGTGGGTGAGGTGTCCTCCCCAGCCCCTTCCCTGACTTCCAGAGGCTATCCATCAAGCCTACACCCCACGCCAAGTATCCCAGTCTCTAAACACCTCTCCTTGTCTCCCACAGGGTCCTCTGGGAGGCTGTACTCAGAACAGAAGCCAGGTGCAGCATGCAGGTGCATCATCTACAGGACCATAGGTTCGGTCCTCCGAGGGGCTGGCTAGCTTCACTTTAAAAGAGGCCCTCTGAACAGCAAGACAAACGAAAAGGAGAGCCTGTGCTGATAGGAGAAGCACTCTTCCTGATGCTTTATGCATGCATTATGTGTCCAAAGCGTTTCGTAATTCATTGCTAGAAAGTTCTGAGCTGCAAGTGAGGTGATTTCTCCATGATGATCGACTTGGGATCCTTCTATTTCTCCCCTTAACCGGCCTCCCAGAAGATACATTTATCAATTAAGACTTCACTGAAGAAGCTTGCCAGTTGCTATAATACTTGGTGGTTCAGTGGTAGAATTCTCACCGTCCGTTTGAGACGTAGGTTCAATTTCTGGTTTCAAGAGCACTTCTAGACTAAGACAAACTAGGAAAAAAGGCTTGGCTATCCAATTCCAAAAATCAATTAATGAAAAATCCTCTGGGTCACAACAGCTTGGTTTCAACAACTCAGACAGCCACAGGAACAGCAAGTATTTTGCTCTGTTGTGCCGGGGGCCAACTCATGAGAGCTAGCAACACTACCATAATAACTGCCAACACTGAAGCTACTATGCAATAGAAGAAATGTGGACCAAGAGTGAGAATTGTGGCAGGAAAGGTAGCTTAGGACCAAATAAAGGCAGCCCCCAAGCCTAGGGAACACTCATGAGTGCTTATGATCCAATTAAAAGCTGGTAGGTGGCTGGCAGGGGACGAGAAAGGGGATTGTAATAGGATGCCAAAGCTTTAAATCACACCTGCAGGCCTTAGCTTTCTCCAAATAGTATCTGGATCAATGTGAGGGCATCTTCAAAACAAATGCTCTCTAAAGAGTAAGCTCTGGGTGTATAAGAAGTTTCAAATGATGATCATAATCATTCTTGTCATCGTTGGAGACTACTCCTATCAGGGTGTGTCGTCCCATTCTCTACCTTCAAAAAGAATAAATGACAAAGGGATGTCTCTACATGTGTTCCAAAGACTTGCAGTTTGACTTTGCTTCAAAACCATACTGCCAGCCTTGCAAGGCTTTAGTGTGGAAGGTGATAGACACAAACAAGGCTGTTAGAAAAGCCTTTTCTTGTTTTTGAGAGTATAGCTAGTAAGCAAGAATACAAACTAGGAAACCATTTAAAAGGCAAGGGAGTAATTCTTGGAAAACGCACACAAAGGAAGCAACTGTTCAAACGAAATTATCTCAAAACAAATGCGACTATACCATGTGGAGGGTCTGGTTTCCAGACTTGTGTTTCTAGAGACTAGCATGCTGAAAGAAACAAAAGGCCTAAATCCACACAAACGCCACATGCGCACAGAACAGCCCCTCTAATTCCCAAGCGCACTGACTCACCAGGCTTTGCTGCTCAGCTTCTGCTGAGGAACCAGGCTGGGTACCCAGGAAAGAGGATTTTTTTTTTTGGCCACCATCTGACTCACCTACTTCAGATAACTCAGTCCCACCCCCACTGCCCACTGACACCTGCTTGGTTATACCAGCTTCCTCTAAATCTGTAGTTCTTAACCTTCCTAATGCCGTGACCCTTTAATACAGTTCCTCATGTTGTGGTGACCCCCTCCCCCAACCATAAAATTATTTTCGTTGCTATTCCCTAACAGTAATTTTGCTACTGTTGTGATATTGGGCGACCCCTGTGAAAGGGTCATTTGACCCCCCAAAGGGGCCTCGACCCACAGGTGGAGAACCGCTGCTCTAAATCCTGGCACCACAGCCTTCATGTAGGGACACAACAGATGAGGTCCCCCACCAAAGAGGCCCTAATCCCATTTACCCAGCCAGGCCACCCCAGAAAAGCATCTTTGATGACCCGACACAGCAAAACCGGCTGGAACCTGATGTCTTTTAATGTACCCAGCTGATGAAAACCAGAAGAGAAAAATCCATTTAGACAGATGATCAATCACTGAGTACCAGAAAGTCAGGTGCCTGTATTCCAACCTGGTCTCGGTCTGAAGCAGGCGAGTAGGGGGTCTCAACCCAGTGGAATTTCTGGTCACGGATGAATACGGTCTCAACCCTGACTAATTTCAGATCTGAGTGTGAGATCAGTTGCTTGCCTTCTTGCATGTAGCCCTTTTTCTGGGAAAAGACTTTTGGTCCCGGGGCTTTCCCCAACTTCAATCTCAGTGTCCTGCCTTGCGTCCCAGGTTGGCGGTATGTCAAGTGTTTTAAGTTGAAAGTCTCCCTGGGCCCATGAGCTGCTAGTTGCTGGCTAACAGCTAATGCCAGCAGTTATCAATTATTGAACACTTGATATGGTGCCAGGTACTATATTAAGCAATTTATGCACATTAATAATGCACATATCCTGACACAATCCCATGTAAAAGCAGGGAAACTGAGGCACAGAGTGAACTGTATACCATTAGACAGCAAACAGCTGGGGTATACCTGACTTGAAAAACTATGACCTTTATCCCTAGGTTGGACTGCTGAGTTCATCTACAACGAAGCTCCCAGGGAACGCCTGCCCCAGACAGGGCTTTGAGCTCAGGAAGGGCACCAAAGCAAACCCAGAGCAGCTAGGCTTATCAGGAGCCACTGGAAATACGGTGAGACCTGGTCAGCGCCCTCCCAGCGCTCCGCTGTGATCCAGGCAGGCAGATGGCCCCGGGGTTAGTCCCCCACCACCTGGCCTACATCTGATCATCCAGACAGGGGGCTGGCAAAATTTCGAGACAGAAGAGCCAATCCTGTCACTCACAACAATTTGAATATTATTCAAGAGCCATAAATATATATTTACAAACAAATACAATCACCATTATCTGAAAAATATCCTTTACTTCAGTCATATGGAGGTACTGAAAGAGTGCAGGTGGCTGGAGAGCTGCCGACCCCTGACCCAGTCCATCAGAATGGTCAAAAGCTCCCACGCTGAAGTCAAATCCCAACTCTGCCACAGGTTCAACTCTGATGGAAAGCCGAACTTCCTCCTGTGTCAAGTGGTCACGGGCCTCCTTGAGCTGCTGGGAGAAGACTCAGGGAGACTATCTGGTATATATCTGCCCGACCCACTTCAGTCAGAAAACACCCGGGTATGTCATAGCCATTATTATCAGCAACTAAGTAATATCTGGTTAGCCAAGGGGAAGCTGCAGTGATTGTCTGAACAACAGATTGCAGGCCTCAGCTTCCCCAAGTTCAGCAAAAAAATGACCAGTCCCATGAAAAGTCAACCTATAGACCCAGGGGTAGCGTGGAAAATCTCTAGAAATAACTGATCTTGGTAAACCTAAAATACATAGAAAACTTCAACTACCCAACAACAAAAAGATGTACACCAAATTAAAAAATGGGATAAAAGATGTGAACAGAGATTTCACCAAAGGTGATAATAAAAACAGCTAACAGACTCATGAAAAAAATGTTTGCAATGGTTGGTCATTACAAATAAAAACTACAATGAGTTATCACCTCACCCCTGCTAAATTGGTACTGATCAAAAAACCAGAACCCAGTAAATGGGGACACGGGTAGATTAGAACCCTTATCCACTGCTGGTGGGGCTGGACAACAGCACAACTATTAGAAAAACAGGATGGAATTCCCCCCAAAAGACCAGAAATAAAACTTCTATGTGACCCAATAATCTCACTCATCAGCATACACCCTAGATCAGGCGTCCTCAAACTACGGCCTGCGGGCCACATGCGGCCCACTGAGGACATTTATCCTGCCCGCCGGGTCTTTTTGCCCCATTTGTTTTTTTACTTCAAAATAAGATATGTGCAGTGTGCATAGGAATTTGTTCATAGTTTTTTTTAAACGATAGTCCAGCCCTCCAACGGGTCTGAGGGACAGTGAACTGGGGCCCTGTTTAAAAAGTTTGCGGAGCCCTGCCATAGATAGCTAAGAGCAGAGACGTGAATAGACATGATGTTCTTTGCAACAACAGCAATGCAGGTACTGCCGCCTTTCTTATCACCCCAACGCAATGCCCAATGAAGCGTACGACTTGACCAAGTTAAATGAACCAAAGCAGCACACAAGCATAAGGGAAAACGTGTTTGAACACAGAAGTTCGCAACAAACAGCAACAAAAACCAAGCAACGTGTTTGTGGTGATGTAAGTAGATTAGACTATGCATGCGTATAGGTATATATGTGTGAGTGTATATATGTGCCCACATGCCTACATTCATATGGCATAATACAGCATAAAGGGGGAAAAGTTACAGATACTTCTTAGATATACCTTGTGGATGTGAAGCCTTAGGATCACAGTCTTGTGGGACAACTCAACTGCTGGCACAGTGCAGTTCCTCAGGCTTGTGTTCTAGACCCCAGTCTGGCGGGTAGTTTCTGGGGTCTTCCAAGCTTTGGAGCAGCCATCTAAGACACAATTCATGATCTCTTCTTACGAGAGCAAGAGAGGAAAAAAAGGAAACAGAGACTCGGAGAGAACCTTGTCTACAGGGCTAACAGGCTTTAGGACGTGTGACCTCATCTATCCTGGGGCGAGAACTAGATGTGCTTGGCTACCAAAACCTGTCGCTCTTATCAAGGACACAGATGGATCTAATGGGAGGGGAGAAAATGTGAAACAGAACTTAAAAAGCCTGGATTTATTGGGCCAGTTGAGATTAGAGGACTGTCTAAGACTATTGCCCTGAGATACTTCATAAACCTGAACCCAAACTACCACAAAGGTAGTTGTAGATAACTAGCTTATTGTATTATAAAACAATATCATCTGTGAGTACAGTGCTCTTTTAAGAAAAACATCTATGTGAGACCAAATGGACAACAATCACTCTAAAGCAAAGATGAAAAGATAAACGGGCAGGGAAACGAAATTACTGAAAACAAAACACTAATACTGGAATTTATGAGAAGAATAACACTGTAAAAATAAAACATACATATCACCAACATCAGTGAACAATTCATGTAGCAACTGTTATATGAGAACCTAATTTGCAATGAAGATCGAAGTTGTCAAGGAGTTCATGGTGCTTGGATCCACAGTCAATGTACATGAAAGCAGCGGTCGAGAAATCACCAGGTCATTCTGCTGCAGAAGACCTCTTTTTAACACGCTGAAGAGCAAGGATGTCACTTTGGGGACTATGGTGTGCCTGACTCTCAGAGCGAGCGAGAGACAGACAGAGACAGAGACACAGAGAGAGAGAAAGGAGGCTGTCTGCTCTCAGAGATCTTGGAAACCATATGGAGCATTTCTACTCTGTCCTATGGGGTCACTATGAGTGAGAATCGACTTGTTGGCAGTGGGTTTGATTTAGTTTGGGATGGATACCATAAAGGAGCGGTGGTAGCACAGTGGGTTAAGTCCTGGACTGCTAACCAAAAGGATGGTGATTCAAGCCTGCAAGCTGTTCCACAGAAACAAGATGTGGCAGTCTGCTTCTACCAAGATTTACGGCCTAGAAAATCCTATGGAGTGGTTCTACTCGATCCTATAGGGTTGACAGATGCGGGGAAACTGGCTCAGTGGCTATGAGTTTGAATGGACACTATGGAAGAGAGGATGGTGAGATTTTGTCCCATATATTTTGGACACGTCATCAGGAGAACAGTCTCTAAAAAAGAACCTCATGCTTAAAAGGTTAGCAAAAAAGAGGGAGACCCTCAATGAGATGCAAAGACAAAGTGGCTACAAGAGTGGGTTAAAATATATCAACGACTGTGAGTTGTAGTCAATTAATATGGCCCTGCTAGCGCTGATTCACTATGTGATGATGTACTATCCTGCCTGTGCTATAGCCCCATTTGGGAGGCTGATCTCTACTACACTAAGGCACAGGATTAGGGCAGCGTTAAGACCTAACTTTACAGGGAGCAGGTGAACCAAGTCACTTTTGATTTCTTTGGGGTTATGACTGACTAAAAGACAAACCACATCGCCTTCTCAAAGCCATTCCTCACTCAGTATACAGACCTTGGAAGAGCATGTCCAAGATCTCTGTCTGCAGTGGTGGTGGCCAGATAGCAGATGCATTAAAAACTGTGGCATGGAGACAGAAAATAGCACTGAGACTTCTCCCCATCTGGCTTCAGGCTATGGGACTGTGCGACAGGGCAGCAAGTTGGCTTCCCAGACCATGGAGGCAAAGGCCAAGAGACCATGTGGCTGGATTGCTAAGGACCCAAGAAAAACTTGGCTGCTGGTTGAGTAAAGAGGTTATTATGAAGTGTTTGCTTTGGACCAATGGCTGTGGCCTTACTGTTTGATGACTTGTGGTAATCACTTAACTTCCCTTAATAAACCTCCTTAATTTTGAGTTCTTCCTTTGAGGTCTGTGGGGCTATTGCAATGAATTATTAAGCCTACCACAGAACACTTCATTGTCCTCATACAGAACTGGTACATGGATCAAGAGGCAGCTGTGTGTACAGAACGAGAGAATACTGCATGGTTTAAAATCAGAAAAGGTGTGCATCAGGGTTGTATCCTCCCACATTGCTTAATTTATATACTGAGCTAATAATCAGAGAAGTTGGGTTATATGAAGAATGTGCAACAGGATTGGAGGATGGCTTATTAACAACTGCAATATACAGATGACCCAATTTCACTTGCTTAAAGTGAGGAGGTCTTGAGGCATTTGCTGATGAAGATCAAGGATTGCAGCCCTCAGTATGGATTACAACTCAATATAAAGAAGATCCAAATCCACACAACTGGACCAACAGATAAACAGCATGATAAATGGAGAAAATACTGAAGCTGTCAAGGATTTTGTCTTGCTTGAATCCACAATCAATGATGATGGAAGCAGCAGTCACAAGATTAAAAGATGCCTGGAACTTGGTAAATCTGCTGCACAAGACCTCTTTAGAGGACTGAAAAGCACGGATGTTTTGAGGACTAATGTGTGCCTGACACAAGCCATGGTATTTTCAATGGCCTCATATGTTTGTGAAAATTGAACACTGAACAAAGAAGACCAAAGAAGAAGCAATGTGTCTGAACTGTGCTGGCGAAGAATACTGAACATACCACGGACTGCCACCAGAAGAACAGACAAACCTGTCTTGGAAGAAACACAGCCACAGTGCTGGCAAGACTTTACCTCAGGTACTTTGGACATATTGTCTAGAGAGACCAGTCCTGTAAGACTGTAATCCTTTATGGGAGTAGAAAGCCCCACCTTGGAGCAGCTGGTGATTTCGAACTGTGGACGTTCGGGCTGGCAGCCCAACACATAACCACTATACTACCAGAGCTCCTTCCATCTCTTAGGCAGCTCCATTAAACAGCAACCAGAAAGTCCTTGTCTTCTACCAGAGGTTGTTATCTGTTGCAGAGAATGGACTGCTTGTTATGGTACAGAATTGTGCAAGGAGGGCTCAACCATTCAGAGCAATTAGTGAGAGTAAGATGAGGGAAGATGGACTGGGATTATATGAAGGTAGCAGGGGAGACGAATCAGTTTTTATGATACATGGAACTACACGCTTCCTATGCAGTACTACTTCCAACCTTACAATTCTGGGGAATGGACTGTTCTACTTTTTACAGATTAATAAAGGTAGGAGGACTGGAAAATAAAGCCAGGTCAGTGAGACGCCCAAGTCCACACAGGGGGAAAAGTTTAGTGGAGAAGATAAGCCTAGTGTTGACCCTCGAATAACCCTAAATGGAAGGGAGTGGGGAGAATGCCAATGTGGTTGGCCCATGTCTAGGAGTGATAGAAAAATATATATGAATAACAATATTTTAAAAATAATTACATTTATTATTTATTAGGTCTGTCCTAACACTGTGTTAAGACCTTTACTTGAATAATCACATTTAATCCACTACAACCCTCCAATGGAGGTAATGTTATCTTTATTTTACAGATGGAAAAATTGAATAGCAGTTAAAGGATTTAGCCTGAGGTCACGAGGCCAGTATATTAAGGATCCAAACTCAGATGGTCTGACTCTAAACTCACCATACTACATTGCCAAACTCACCACTGTTCTCGGCTGTGACTAAGCACCAGGACACGTTCCATTATGGTCTAGGATCGCTTCAATCAATGTGTGAGCCCCCGGTTACTCAAGCTCTGAGTTTCTGTGACCTCAACACACAATTAAGGCGCCCGAACAGTCCTTCCAAGGTCTTAGTATTGTAAGACGACTTCAATCAAAAGAGGCCGAAACAATTGTAGCCCACATAAGAACAGGCACTTTGCCTGTGTCATGAACAGCCCATATGGTCTCCTGGCTGAGCCTTTCAGAGTCAAGGAAAAATAAAAGAAGTGGGAAAAGGAGGAGAAAGCAGGGCTACTCCAATCTGAACAAAGGTGATATTGACACAGTGCTTGTGACTGTCTCCCTCCCTCGCCTCAAGCTTGCTCTTTGCAGGGCCAGGAACAGGCCTTGACATATGGAAAGCAGACCAAAACAAGCTGGCTCACTGCTACAGCTGCCTGAGTCAGGAAACCCCTGCAGAGTGGTGTGACAGATGCTACTGGGGAGCCTGTCACCCAAGGCACAGCCTTGTGAAATGAGGAGCTAAAGAGCAGGGGGAAAATGTTGGTACCATAACACACTATCAGCAAGGCCCGTGAGATGTACGACGGCTTCCTTGAAAAAAGGGATCAATCCAACCTACCTCTCCATTCTGTTTCCATTTGGATGCTATCCTGGATGAAGAAGCTGCTAGTAGACAGTGGTATTTCTACAGAGAAGTAAGAAGAAATCTACATTTTTAACTTTATTTGCAGAGCTGTGTTAGCTACACGTTTTTAGTTTTTACTATATATGCAGACTCCCAAAGGTCAGAGAATAGAAGTACATGGATTCCTTGGACAGCTCTGTTACTGCTGCATTAGTGTTGGCAGAAGTCACTTCCCTCGGGAGTCTCAAAGCAGGACCACAAGATCCCCTTGATCCCACCTGGCAGCCCGACTGAATGGCTTGAGAAAAAGATGGAAAGTGGGTGGTGTCCACTTGTCAACCACTTTCTAGAAAGAGAACTTGCAAGAGTCACCGAGAGGAAAGACTGAGAAAGTGTTTTAGATGCAATCGCTGCTGTCACCTGGGACCTCCAAAATCACCTTTGGCGATTCGGCCTTACCCAGAGCTACTTGGGAAGGAAAACTGTTGCCTCTGCCAAAGCAAACGAGACCAGTCTGCTTCTATTTTCATGTTTCAAAGACTTTTTTGTCCCATAATGTCCTACAGCAGCTCAGTAGTTCCAGTTAGGGTTGGGTAGGAAGATAAGATTTTCTACCTCAGTCAATCTCAAAAATACAAAAGAGGGATGGAAGAAAGATTTTTTTTTTAAAAAGAAGATTAAACAAGTTGGTTAAATTTCTGCAAAATAATATTAGGTCATATAACTAAGATCAGTCTTGGCACAAAATAATTTTTTTCCTTTCACAGTCTACTGTTCCTTACTTTGCATACTTCAAATATACTACAAGATAGAGATGCGGCTGGGGACTGAGAAGTGAAGTTATCACAGGTTCCAAAGGCCAAACTCGCTGCCATCAAGTCAATTCCGACTGACAGCGACCTCACAGACAGGCTAGGTAGAATAAACGTTGTTGCGTGTCCACTGTTGAGAGTCCATTCTGACTTACAGAGACCCTACCGGACAGGGAAGAAGTGCCCCCAATGTTTCTTAGGCGATCATTGTTTGGGGAACAGATTGCCAGGTTATTTCTTTTGCGGAGTCCTTAGTGGATTCTAACCACCAACTCCGTTAGCAGCCAAACATTTAGCCGTTGTGCCACCCGGGCCTATTTTATAGCAAACAAGTAGACAGAACTCCCCAAATACCAAATGAAAGGTGCTTTTGGTCTCTTGGTTTGAGAGTTATACTAGGGGGCTTCACAAAGTTTGTAGGAGAATGAAATCGACAGATAATGGAATTTTTCGTGAACTTTTTTGAAGCCCCTTTTATGTTTAATTCCACACAACTCAAAATATCACAAATACTCGAGTATAAACCAACCCGAATATTAGCGAAGGCACCTAATTTGACCATAAAAACTGTATTAAAAATGTGCTGGAAAAACTCGACTTATACATGAGTATATATGGAAACTAAAAAAGGGCTGTCAATATTTCTTACTGACATTATTGTCTGGGCCAGAAATGTGCAAGGGGGCATCATTCAGGAAGCAGACTGCTCTATTTAGCTCTGTAATACCTGGATTTGTGCTTCATGGTACTGCATAAAAATGGCTTGCCTGCTACACACTTGATCTCTGGTCTTGCCCTTGCAGTTTTTCTTCCCTCTTAGGGAGCACCTCATTATACCTTGTTGAAGGTAAACTGCTGACTAGGCACTAATTCCCCCTCTTCCAGCTACCCTGGGGGGTAACCCAATGGTAGCTGATTAGTGTTCAAATAAGCCATTACCACATCATCTGCTCAGTTTACTTTTCAGTCAACTTCTGAGGAATTCAGAAGTCAGCAACTGATGGGAAAAAAGGCAACCGAAGATGAGATTACGTTTCTACATTTAACCCTTTACAGAATTATTTCTTGCTTTGAATTTTCATTAAAACCATTTATTTTAAATAAAATGGAGATAAATTTTTGAAGTAACAAGGAGTTTTCTATAATTGGTGAGACATGTGTGTCTCCTCAGTAGTCTCTGGTGTGCACCGGGTTGATGGGAATGAGGTCTATTTCTTCAGATTCACAGGTCATATAGGCCTCCACAAGATGGCAGCAGGCATTAAAAGTGGGATAGGAGAGTCCCACTAAACTGCCAAGGTGGAAAATGTAGATGGACCCTATACAACGGGATACCCAGAAATCCCAGAATTTCCCCCCCAAAGCTATGTATTTAGATTTTTTTACAAGTCAAAACCTTATCACCTTCAGAATACTCTCCATTACACTTAATACATTTGCCAAATCTGCGATTCCATTCTTGCTTGCTTCCAGTTTTTTTTAGTACCCCCTCCTATGTCCAATGGATCATAAAAGGGTTCAGTACACAGGAAGACAAAGAAATTGTGAGATGGATCAAAGAACAAGGAAGAAACTCAATTTAACGATGACAAACAATAGAGATAACCCAGACCACTGAATAACCACAAATGTACAGATGTGGTTTCTAGAATCACACGGTTCTCTAGATAGGGCTCAAGTTGATCATGTGGTAGCAAACTCATCTTTTAATGTTTACCAACTCTCAAAAAAAAATCAAATCCATTAAGGCCTCCTCTATCAGTCTTTTCCTATAATATCTGCCTGCAACCACATCAGCAAATTGGTCAGAGACCAATTAGGTCACTATATGGGTTTCTTTCCTGGAATCAAATTCAAGGCTTACATATTTATATTCTTTCAAGTTTACAAAACAAAGAAAAGGCACAGAGGAAAAAGTCCCCTGATACCTGAATACCTATAGTTAACATTTCAGAACATATTCTTGTCAATTTTGCCTAAAGACATATGAATGCACACATAAACACATATATGTACATGTTATGCAATGCCTATTTTAAACAAAACTGGGGCCATGATGTACATGCTAGCTTGTGTTTTCTCTAAATTCACCCCCAACAAAAAAATCTTCCTTGATCTTAGCCAAAAGGCTGAGAAGTGATAAAAAAAACCTTCCTTAGTACATAAAACATTTTGGAAGAGCAACAATTCAACAATAGTATTGGAATCTGTTTCATGTAATCCAGACTATTTCCTACAATCCAATCTGTCAAAATTTGGGACTGCACTGCAGGGGGATGGGGAAGTGGAATGGGATTGGTGACAAATGTACTAAAGCATTTTTTACTAGCAGATAAATACACCATAGAATGGAAGCATCATAATTTATCATTTTAATTTATTGTTAAGACATTTAAGCGAACTTCCAATAATTGGTTACTATAAAAATACTAGGAAAATGAAACAGCAATGCAGCTAAAATCATCAGAATCTATTTCCTGAGAATAAATTCTTAGAAGTGGTAGTAATGAGTAATGCACACAAGGATATGGAAAAACACACACACACACACACACACACACACACACACCTCTTATCTAGCTTCCCCCAAAGTATGTCAACTTACATGGTGAGTATGCCGATAACATTTCTCCTAACATCTTCCTGCCGCTTTGGCAACTAATTTGTCTTTCCTTTTGTTATAAAGAAGTAATCCTGATCAAAAGCAAATAAAGCATTACATTTTTTTTTAAGGCATTACAGTTTTGGAAGCATTTCCAACAATCAAAGTAAGATAGAAGATAGGTAGACTAGGTATACTTGCTTTAATGTGAGTAACATCAACAGTGAACAAACCCAACAGATTCTGGCTCCAAGGATTTGGCTCCCCGAAAGGCGTTAAAATGACGAGACAGGAAAAGAGATTAATCATAAGGACATCTTTTGATTATAACTAAATTTCCCAAATTTATTCTTTCAAAAGAATTCCCCCCTCCAAAAAAGACATGCCTATCTTCAAGTCTAATGAGTAATAGTCCTCTTACAATGGGTGAACATTAGGAGTTTAGAAGGCTCTAGTCCCAATGGATTCATTAAAACCTCACTGATTCACCCTGCCAGGGAATAGGAAAAAATCCAAACCAAACTTGCTGCCATCAAGTTGATACCAACATATAATGACCCTATCGGGAAGGGTTGACCTGCCCCTTTGGGCTTCTAAGACTGTGCGCCGTATCTTTCTCCCTCAGAGCAGCTGAGAGTTTTGAGCTGCTGACCTTGTGACTGCAGCCCAACTTGTAACCACTACACCACCAAGGCTCCTGACGGCGTGCAAGAGTCTCATTCAAAACAGACTGTGGAACATTAGGACAAGGCTAAGGGCTGGATTTAGAGCTTACGCTTATTATTTGGACTTCCAAGATATAGATTGGTTCTGTGGGTAATTCTTGTACCAGACACCTATCTGCTTCCTCTGGTTGATCACTGGGCGACAACCCAATTTTCACTAGGAGATCCCTCTTCCTTATTCTTGGCCATGTGGTTGAGTGTTCATAATAGAACATGTGATTCAACCAGGCCTTGAGGACGATGGTCCCAATTAGAG
>NW_022103901.1:24096213-24106153 GCF_000313985.2 Echinops telfairi | reverse complement strand
AGGAGCTGATGCCAGGGGCTTAAGTGGAGAGCAAATGTTTTGAGACTGATGAGGGCAATGAATGTAGAGATGTGCTTTACACAATTGATGTATGTATGGATTGTGATGAGTTGTATGAGCCCCTAATAAAACGATAAAAAAAATATTTGACTCAAGTCCAAAGTCACATACTCCAAGTTTCAATGACTGAAAGAGAATCAACACAGGTGATAACCTGAGCCAGTCAGAGTAAATCTTCGCACTTTAAGCAAAGGAAGTTGGAGCTTTATAGTATCTTATCAGAAAAAGAGGAGTCTGGAGACATCAGGGAAAATCATAATGTCTACCATAGGATCACTGTGAGAACTAAATCGTTCCTTCTTATCCAATGCATGTAGAACTCAATGAAATCACCCAAAAGACAAACTGAAATTTGGTACCGTACCTACAACTATAGTCAGGCTTAAATTTGGATGAATGGTACCCTACCTACAACTAGTCAGAACAAAATTTGCGTTTTATTTTGTGAATCACTAGGTTTCCCTTTTTGCATAAGCCAGTTACCAGGTCTCCTGTCAGAACAGAGCAAAGCACCATCAAGACACAAAAGCTGCCACTTAGAACTCTTCTATTCACAAAGCAAAGAGATCTAATACCTGGATGTCCTCATGTATGACCCAGAACCCATTTACCAGGCTACAATTTATTTTTTTAAGACTTAAAAAACGAACAAAAACCATATGGTTTGATTACAGAAAATCCTTTAAAAAATAATTTATTTTTCAGTTGTTATTGAAATTATCTACAGTAGAATTTATACCAATTCCATAGTTTCTGCAATTTGGTGACATTGATTATTAGTCCTGGGGTTGTGTAACCGCACTCACCCTCCCTAGCTGCTCCTTCATTAGCATAAATAACTTCACTGAGCCCTAAGCTTCCCAATCTTTTGACTTGTTGTTGTCAATTTGGTCTTATATAGATCGTCAAAGAGAACAATGATCAAGGCAGACATTCCTTACTAGGTTGAACAATTGTTTTTTAAAAATCTTCGGGTCAAGGACTTGGATTAGCACTCCTGCCCCCGGCATTTGCACCAGTCACTCCAGCGGACACTGCAGCGGACATGCCTTCGGTTTGCTTGTTTCTCGCCAGAGTGCGTGTTTGGATCTGGCCTCTTAACAACGACACACCTGTGTAAGAGGCGCAGGCGATCGGTTCTCTAAGGCCTGCTTTCAAAGGACTTTTTCGAAGTGCTGTTTTTATTTATTATATGTCTACCTGGTAAATTTTAATTCTGCCATTGTTAACCATGTTACACTTAAGTTAAAACTGTTTTTTTGTTTTTTCCCCCCTCAGCTGGAAATATGATACAAAATTGATAAGAGAAAACATCTATCTAACTTTTTACAGAAAAGATCTGGGTTTTTTGCTTTATGAAAAATATAATGGAAATAAAACAGGATACTGACATTATAGCACAAGATGATATTCTTCTAAAATCAGAAACGGGCACAGGAGAAAGTCGTTGGGAAAGTTCACCTCACAAATGAAACAGAAAGATTGGTCCTTTACTGTATGAATAAAGACTTCAGATCCAAGAAGGAAAAAAAATCTTCAGGATCATTTTGGTTCAAAGATTATCTCAGGGCAATGTTGTTCAGGAGAGGCGTTTCCCTGGAGGACATCATGCTTGGTAAAAGAAAAGGGCAGTGAAAGAGAGGAAGACCTTTCACAAAATGGTCTGACATAGTGGCTGCTTCAGTGGGCTCAAGGATAAGAACAATTGTGAGAATGGCACAGGACCAGGCAGTGTCTCCGTCTGTTGTACCTAGGGTCGCTATGAGTCGGAACACGCTCAGTGGCACCTAACAACATTCCTGACTCTCCTCCCTCAGTTGCTGCAGGTAGTTAGCGACCAATTGTTGTGGCTGCAGTAATGGGCCAAACATAACGACTGTGAAGATAGTGCAGGGCCAGCCGGCTTTCTTCTGTTGTACACAGCGTCACTATGAATCAACAGTTTTGATGACACTTAACAACCGTTCCCCCAAAGAATTGACAAGCTCTTTGATTTGCACCAGTCCTCAAGGTGGCAGGGACGCATATTCATACCTTGGGGGAGACTCAAATAGTGGTTTTCTTTTCAATTTTTACTTTAGGGAACAAAAACGAAGTCTGAAGGAAACAAATCAGAGCTGTAGGGCGGATGAGGCAAAGTTTCTCCATGAAAGTCTTGTAAGAATAGGCCATTTCACTGTGGGGGGGATTCCTGGCACAAACCTTCCTGGCTATTTTTCATCGATGCAGTTTTCAATCTATTTAAAACTTCTTCCTCTTAAGTCCCCATGATCATCCTGAGCCCTTCAAGAAAGTCTGTCATGATTATCCCTTCGGAATGCCAAACAAGAAACACCTTGACTTTCTGAGCTGACCTCGCAGACTTGAATAGCCCTGCAGATCCTCCTGGAAGTCACTGTTTTGATGGGACCTTATTCTTTGGATCACATTGGTCAATCTGAGACCCGTGCCTGGTTATGGTTTATTCTACAAAATCATCTTCGTTAGGTTCCACATGGCTTAAAAGCCTGGCAACAGTGCTGGAAAGAGCAGCTCTTCAAGCAGCTGGTCTTCGTGCAATGCTTTTGGCACCGATCAAGCGGAAAGCTTCCAGAGGTCAAGAAGTTCACAGAAAATGGAAAACAGCGAACATGTGAGAGCCCCACCTCTGGGGCTATGGTACCAATGGAAATTCTATGGTCTTCTACCAATTTCTGGCCTTGAGCCACAGTTTCTTCATTCGTTGAGGTTCACAGTCTTTCCTCTCTTGGCTCATTGTTAAGGTCTTCTTGACCTCCCTTAAAATGCTTCCATGTGAGGCAGAATTCTAGTAAACATGTTGCAAAGTTTTGATTTGGGAAGATGTCCATTTGAGGTTTAAGAATTTGCTATTAGTCCTGACCTCAAAATTACATTTTCCCAAAGTACAAAAAGTACTTTTTAAAATTTTGAAGGTATGCTAATGAGACTAAGACACGTGTATTACTGAGAGAATTTGTCTGCAGTCATCCACTGACCACAGAGACATGTTTAAATACATGGCTTGGAATAAATCCATGTGTTGTGTGGACTGGAAACCTAGTAGCAATTGTAGAGCTGCATCAGCAGTCATGTGTTCATCAGGGAGGGCAGGACATGCTTTGGATGCAGAATGCCTAGGTTGGCAGTCTATAAGCACTCCAGCATATACATAAGCACCCCACACCCTCAGTTTTCCCATCTGAAAATTGGGCTTGAATCAATGGGTCACTGTGAAGACTACTATTAGGTTAAATGTTGAGCTGTTTCCCTGCCCGCCCAATCTCAGGGGCCACCTCCCTCTGATTCTGCTCAACTCTTTTATTTCTTCACGGCACAAACTACTCTCTGAAGTTGTTTGTAGGCGCCTTCTTTCTTTTTTCATTATATATATTTTTTATTATTAAATAACCATTTTATTAGGGGCTCATACAACTCATCACAATCCGTACATACATCATGTGTCCAGCACATTAGTACATATGTTGACTTCATCATTCTCACAACACCTGCTTTCCACTTGAGCCCTTGGTGTCAGCTCATTTTCCCCCTCCCTCCCTGCTCCCCCCTTCCCCTGAACCCTTGATAATTTATAAATTATTATTATTTTATCATAGCTTACCCCATCCAATGTCTCCCTCACCCACTTCTCTGCTGTCCGTCCCCCAGGGTGGAGGCCATATGTAGACCTTGTCATCATCTGTTCCCCCTTTCTCCCTCACCTTCCCTCCCACCCTCCCTCTATCGCCACTCTCTCCACTGGTCCTGGGGGATTCATCTGTCCTGGGTTCACTGTATTTCCAGTTCCTATCTGTGCCAGTGTACATCCTCCGGTCCAGCTGGATATAAAAGGTAGAATTGGGATCATGGTAGTGGGGGAGAGGAAGCATTTAAGAACTAGAGGAAAATTGCATATTTTGTAGTTACAACACTGCACTTTGATTTGCTCCTCTCCTCCCCGCAGCCCTTCTGCAAGGGGATGTCCATTTTACCCGGGATTGGTCCTGGGTCCTCACTCTGCACTCCCCTTCATTCACAATGTTATGATTTTTTTTCTTTTTTGTTTGATGCCCGATACCTGACCCCTTCGCCACCTTGTCATCTTACAGGCTGGTGTGCTTCTTCCATGTGGGCTTTGTTGTTTCTCAGTTAGATGGCCCCTTGTTTATCTTCCAGCATGTGGGACTCCAGGGTCTGTGTAATTTGACAGCTTGGCACCATCAGCTTTCTTCAACGCATCTACGTATGTACCGGCTTTGTCTTCAGCATTCGTGTTGGGGTAGGCTGGTGTGCTTCTTCCTTGTGGGTTTTGTTGTTTCTTAGCTAGATGGCCACCTGTTTGTCTTCATCTTTAAGACCTCAGGTGCTGTATCATATGATAGCCGGGCACCATCTGCTTTCTTCACCACTTTTGATAATGCACCCCCTTTGTCCTCAGCGATCGAGTAGGGGCAGGCTGGTGTGCTTCTTCCTTGTGGGTTTTGTTGTCTCTCAGCTAGATGGCTGTTTGTTTATCTTCAGGTCTTTAAGGCTTCATGTGCTATATCTTTTGGTAGCTGGGCACCATCAGCTTTCTTCACCACACTTGCTTGTGCACCCATTGTCTTCAGTGACTTCAGGTGCTATATCTTTTGGTAGCCAAGCACCGTCCGCTTTCTTCACCACATTTTCTTGTGCACCCATTATCTTCAGCGATCATGCCAGGCAGGTGAGTATCTCAGACTGCCAAATTGTTAGAACAAAGTGTTCTTGTGTTGGGGGAGTACTTGTGCAGGGGCCCACTGTCCATCTGTTTTCTTAATACTCGACTTGTACATATATGTACATAGATCTTTTTCCCCCCTCTTCACTGTCTAGAAACCCTACTTGAAATTAAGCGGCAGGAGTTTTATCTGTCTTGTTCACTTTATCCTAGTACTTATGCTATGTGGGACATTTAAGGTACTTGCTTAACACTGAATGACTAGTAATCACTGATGCTGAGCACTTATTTATAGAAGGACTACTACTTAAGAGTATTAACTAATGCTGCATCTTGTATTTTACATGCTTAGTTGGCATCATCCCTAGCACTAAACCAGAATTCACTGGATCCATTTAACTCATAGTGACGCTATGTAGGGCTTCTAAGGCTGTACTGTTCCAGAAGCAGAATCTTCTCTGGTAGAGGGCTGGTGGATTTGAACCAAGGAACCTTGCAGTTGGCAGTCCAATGCTTACTAGTTAGGTCTCAATAAGTGACAGCCATTAACAACAACTCCAGTTATTATTGTGATGTTAACAAATATTCAACAGTAATGGGAGTTAAGTCCTACAGATACAGAACTGGATGTCATATCTCAAGAGTTGGTTTCTAAGGTCCAATTTCTCCTCGGCTCCAGTCAGTATTGACAGAAAACAAGGAAATGTCTCGTTGCTCTAATTAGTCCCTACTTCATCAGTTTCTCAAATAGTCTGATATAAACAGTATACAGTAAACATATAGCCACATCTCCTCATTGCACAGCTAATTTTCAGCTTAAATACAGTGAAAAGCCAAAATACGTCAGGCTAGAATAGGGAGGTGTTGATCCTGTCATACCTCTTTGTGCCCTGCACCTCAGTCCTTTGGAAAATTTCACATGGTTAACAGAAATCACACTTGCGTCTTACTTTTAAGGCAGTAAATCCACAGGGTTTGATCGAATACATACAACACAGCACTCTAGACATTCCAGGAGTTCACCCATTGAGTGCAGGCTGGTGAGAAAGCTTCCAGTCTACACTGAGTCTTCTCCCACTTGATAAATAAAGGTATCAGATTTAAAGCATTTGGAGATACAAAAGCAAAACCAAGCAGCTTTTAAAAGCACCGCATACTTTTAATCTTACATAAGAATTCAACTGCTTAAAACCCTCAAATGAAGGATTCGAGAAAAGCTGAATGTGCTTCAACACTGCCAATTTGTATTTCATGAGGTATCTTATGCCAATATATTTACTAAGGCCTATTTGATGGAAAATGGGTTTTCACTGAGGGATGGAGAATGTTGTGAACCACATCACTGTCCTCTATCCCTTTAGAACAGCTGAAGACAATGGACTATGTTTGATATGACAGCAGGGAAAGGCCAAGAACGAAAGTCCTAATCAGGGACTCAAAGCCAAACACACTTGCCAAGAAAGCAAAGCAGATTCCACCTCCGCTGGCTGGCAGGCCCTCACACTCTGCTCCAACCATGTGAAACGGCAGGCCTTTGCTCTCCCCGCCCCCAGGCCCAGTTATGATATTTGGGGTGGACAGAGAATAGCAACACCAGCAGCTCTTCAAGGAGAGTGTTGCTGTATTTTTAAATAGAGCTTCCATGTTTAGACCTAACACCGAAAAGAAAAATAGCCCGAATTAGAGAGTTCTTTTAGCACAATACACTGAAAATTACAAGTTTAAGCACTGGTAGCTAGGGGTGAGGGTGGGGAAGGGGGCATCATACCACCACATGACTTCTCAGTGAGTCACAGAGTATAGGACAGGTTTGTCTATTAGAGAGAATCCACCAGCAATGGAATTAGGTAGTCCAGTTGTGTCAGAAGAAGGTAAAGCACACTGACCCTTCTGCATTTGTCACAGCAGTAGCAGGATTGGCACACAAAAAAACTGGAGCAGTAATTTACAAGCAAGAAACATTAACAGTCTTTTTGAGGCTAGTCAAAGAAGAAAATGTTTGAAACCCTAAATATAACTCATTTTCAGAAGGTAAATCAATTTAAAGGGACTAGGGGTGGGTGGGTGGGTATGTATGTCAAACCTAATAAAAACTGCAACAGCTCTGGATTTCTAGCACAGATCCACAAAGGTCAGGCAATAGCAAATAGCTATTCTTTCTGAAATGAGACTCACTCTGATGTAACTATGTAAGAACAAAAATTAAGTCTTCGGGCCTAGATGGATACTTTCATGAGAAGATAACCCAGACCGCCTCAAAGGGCTTCCAGGTATCATACATTATGTAGCAAACCTCCACCTGCCAGGATTAGCTTCTCTTCACATGGAGTATCACTAAAAGGTCTTATAAAAATGGGAGAGGCAGGCACTGTCACTCTGAAAAGACATTGTCATCTGTGTCACTACACATTAGCCTGTTAACTCCAACCCAACAGTCTTCAAACCACACTGGACTTGTTTCTTCAGGTCCAAAGATCTTTAAAAGGGGAAATTCATGTAGTATTTCCTCCCTCCTGAGTTCTTCGAGGCAGCATGGTGGCACTGTGGGCTAGGCCTGGGACAGTGATTCAAACCCACTAGGCACTCCATGGGAGAAAGATGAGGCTGTCTTAGAAACAGTTCAATGCTGCACTCTGTTGTCCTTGGGTTCTAACTCGCAGTGGTGGTCCTATGTACAATGGAATGAAACATCAACCTGTCCTAGGCACTCCTCGTCATTATTATGTTTGCGTCCACTGCTGCAGCCACTGTGCCAATCCTTCTTGTCCGGGGTCTTCCTCTATTTTGCTGCTCCTCTACTTTACCAAGCATGATGTCCTTCTCCAGGGACTGGTCTCTCCTGATTAACATGCCCAAAGAATGTGAGACAAAGGCTCGTCATCTCTGTTTCCAAGGAGCACTGTGGTTTCACTTTGTCCAAGACAGATTTGTGTATTCTTCTGACAGTCCATGGTATTTTCAATATTCTTCGCCAGCACCATAATTCAAAAACATTGGTTCTTCTTTGGTCTTCCTTATTCACTGTCCCAACTTTCACAGGCATATGAGACAACTGAAAATATCATGGCTTGGTTCAGGAGCACCTTAAGACTTCAAATTAACATCCTGGCTTTTCAACCTTTTAAAGAGGTCTTCTAAAGCAGACTGATCTCTTGATTGCTGTTTTCATGAGCATTAACTGTGGATCCAAGCAAGATGTGATATTTGAAAACTTCAATATATTCGCCATTTATCATGATGCTACCCACTGGTCCAGTTGTGAGGATTTTTGTTTTCTTTGCATGAAGTTGTAGTACATAATGAAGGTTACAACCCTTGATCTTCATCAGCAAGTGCTTCAGGTCCTCTTTACTTTCAGCAAGCAAAGTTGTGTCATCTACATATCTGGTTGTTAATACGCCTTCCTCCAGTCCTGATGCTGCACTCTTCATATAATCAAGCTTCTTTATTTACTCAACATACAGATTGAATAATTATGAGAAGATACAACCCTGATGCACACCTTTCCGGATTTTCAACCGTGCATTATTCCTTTGTTCTGTTCACACAACTATCTCTTGATCCATGTACAGTTTCTGCCCTCTGTGCTATATGACTGCAATAAATCAGAATCACCTTAAAGCTAGGGGTTGGGTAGTAACTGCTTTTGATTCAATTACTTTGAAAGAAGATTTAAATGGATTGTATATTATTAACTCTTATGGAATGAATGCATTCATGGCTCCCAAGCAAACAGTCCAAAATAACAAGTATATAAAAATACAAGGATGTTATTTTGGTGAGAGCAACTTAATATTTGCAAGCTACAAGAAGGCAGGTAGTTTGTATTGAAAAGGGTCAAAGAGCTCTAAGAAATACTTCCCAAAGAATAAAATAAAAAACAAGCCCATTCTGCATACCTAGTGCAAGATATCATACAGCGGCGGATCTCACCTGATAGCATGTCCAAAGTACCTAACTTCCCAGCTTCTACGGAGTATTCTGGCTGCACTTTTCCAAGACTTGTCTGTTTGTTCTTTTGTCAATTTATGACACATTCCATTTCTTTGAATCATGACAACAGCATAGTTCAAAGCCATCAATTCTCCTTATTCGCGACCGTTTCCACATGTATATGAAGCAACAGAAAATACCATGTGTACATTAGTCCTCAAAGTGACATCTTTGCTTTTTGAGCAACTTCCGGCAGGGACTTGCTGGAGGAGCGGGGCACCTATCTGCAGAGCCAAAAGAGCTTTGTGACACCTGCTCAGAAAGGGCAGGGGCCAAGTAAATAGGTTAAGGGCCGGATTGAATCCTGAACATTTCTGAAACTGAACTGCAACCTATTCTTTCCTAGTAAGCCCACAATGTCCTGCGTGGCCAATGTCATGAATTATCAAACCCCGCAGAGAAGCAGAGTGCTGCCACTGAGTCGATGCCATGCCGACTCAAAGACGCTACAGGGCAGAGTAGAGCTGACCCTGGGAGTTTTCAAGACTGAATATTTACGGGAGTTGAAAACCTAATCTCTTTCTCCTGAACAACAGGTCAATTTAAAATAAGAAGTGCGAGTCCTCCATCTTTCAATTTTGTTTTAGCTAATTAATGTCTCTTGCCATTCCGTACATGTGTAAAGTTAAAGATTGGTTTTTCTAGTTCTGTAAAGAAGGCTGTTAGAATCTTTACCTGGATTGCACTGAACCTATAGATTGCTTTAGATAGTATTAACATTTTAACATTAAGCGTTCCAACCCATGAACATGGAACATCTTTCTATTTATTTAAGTCTTCTCTAATATCTTTCACTAGTGCTTTATTACACTTTTTCATTTTCAGGTGGCCTTCATGTTCCTGGCTAGATTACTCTTGGGTGTTTTATTCTTAGACGTTATTGCAAATGGAGGTGTTTCCTTAATTTCTTTTGCAGATTTCCCAACTAGAGAAACCAAACTCTTTATTTGTTGACCGGCATCTTTGCTAAATCTCTCTATTAGCTTTAGAACTTTGCTTGTGAACTCTGGGATTTTCTATATACAGGATCATATCATCGCTGAAATTTTTATAGCAACAATTTTACCATCGAATTTTTCTTATTTATGTCTGTTTTCCTACTAAACGGCAGGGTACTTAGAACAAATTCTACATAGGCACTCAAACTTGTTAAAACAAGGACCTGGCAACATATAAATATAGTTTCTT
>NW_022103901.1:24094141-24095878 GCF_000313985.2 Echinops telfairi | reverse complement strand
TTAAGCTATTAAAATTGTTCTCTTGATTAAGCAAGATGAGTCAGAAGTACTGTTGGCCACCTACCTTCAGAACTTTGTGTTGAGTGAGTCAATTTAAGCATTACATGGAAACAATAAAACCACAAATAAGAAAAGGGAGGAGTTTAGAGTAAGTTGCTCTAAAGCAGCGGTTCTCAACCTGTGGGTCATGACCCCTTTGGGGATAGAACAACCCTTTTACAAGGGTCGTCCAATTCATAAAAGAAGCAAAATTACAGTTACGAAGTAGCAACAAAAATCATTTTATGATTGGGGGCTTACCACAACATGAGGAACTATATTAAAGGGTCACAGCATTAAGAAAGTTGCGACCCACTGCTTTAAAGGAAGGCAAACCCATTTTTCTCCAAATGGGGAAAAGGCAACTGGAAAGACTTTCAACTGTTACGTATTATTTTATTATCTTTCCTTATCTGGCCAACCAATGGTATGGAGCTGGAAACTTAGAAAAGCAAATGCAGATCAAGTAAGTATTTCCACTGTTTTTATTAGATGTAAAAATCATAGTTAAAGAAAATCTCAAATGAAGCATTTTTTGTTTTGTTTTGAATTTGAAGTTACCATGAAAGTTCAAATTTTTAACATTCCTATAGGGTTTTATTTTAGATGTAAAAAGTTTCCAAATTAGAGAAGATTTCAGCTGAGAGGAAACCATGGTAAACAGTACTGGAAACAAGTAAGGAAAAATTGTAGTGTTATGTATACTACCACCAGGTTTGTGTGTCTTTCATAAAGGCATACTGACTGTAAATTATAAAATAATCTTTAAAAATGTGTAGTCTTAAATGATTATACTTCTTTGTTGATTGTACAAGCATGGAGATAATAACTTGTATGATTAGGAAAGAATACTCTTTTATGTGGTTCTCACCAAAAGCCCAAATGCTCAGTTCCCCACAAGAGATCTTAACCAAGACTCATTGATGCAATGGCAATTTCCCAAGAAGAGAAGAAATAAACAACTCACCTCTTGCTCTGCAAGTCCTAGTCTACAGACCACGGGCAAATGTCACAACCAGTGCTCATTCCCTTTCAAACTGTATCCAGATTCATCAGCAATTATGACTGAGCTCCGCACCAAGGAAAATGGATTCTGTGCTTCAAAAGCCTCCATCTGCCCTGAGCAAGGTCATGTGACTCTTATATCCAAGTGGAAGGTAAGTTGTTCAACCAGAATTCAAAGAATAACATCTATTTAAAGGAGGCATACTGTATGTCGTAAATTAGATTTTAGTAGGAATGCAAATTTTCAATTACTATTAATAAGTGCAATTTGAAACAATAAACATTACATGCAGTTATACCAGCTTTGTGGTTCTTTATGCTGAGTGAATTACTGTGGTGTAGTGAAATGTTTTAATGTACTCTTCTTACCATAATCCCTTACATGCTATACTATAAATTATGGCCTCTAATTACATGTTCAGGGGCAATCCAAAAGGTCAGCAGTTCAAGACCACTAGTTGCTTGGGAGAAAGATGGGGCCTTTCCACTGCTGAAAAGAGAGTCTCTGAAACCCATGGGGGCAATTCTACCCTGTCCCATAGGGTTGCTATGAACTGGCAACAACTTGGATCGATGGCTGTCAATTCTAAGTTTTGATACCTATGACTATATTCCCATTGGGGAGGAAGTTCTCTACTATGTTAATGGCAGGATTTTTTTTTTTTTAACATTTTATTAGGGGCTCATACAACT
>NW_022103901.1:24076681-24092827 GCF_000313985.2 Echinops telfairi | reverse complement strand
TTAGGAGACTGAAGCAAGGCAGTGGACTGGCTCCTTCCTGGCCCAGGGGCAGAAGCCAAGGGATAACCAGTGAGACGGACTACTCCTTAAGGGGAGGCTCTTCTGTGGACCAGTGACTGTATCCTTACAGTACACTGGTACTGACATGTGATAACCTGTTAAGTTCCCTAATAACTTCCATAATTGCAAGTTTCATCTGTGAGTTGTGTGGTCACTTCAAAGAATTATCAAATGCTGAAGAAAAGTAAGTAGTGTCATGGGAGGAACGGTTGGAGTCAGAATAGGGAAAGAAAGATGGAGAACAGAAGCTTACCTAACTTGTATGGAGTTAGGATTCTCCTTTTTCCTGTGTAGCCAGATAAGGTCAAATATAGGTCCCTGTACCATTTCTACTAAAGTCAAGATCACTCACACAGCCAATGTAGATTATGAAAGATGATAGTGTTAAGATACACAGAAAATGCCTAGACACTGTAGGCAATTAAGGCCTTTAAAAAAAAACCAAACTTCAATGAAACCACAGTCTAAAACTAAAAGTAGTTTTCTTAGTTTCTAACCCAGATTTCAGTTTTATTCTGGGATTACTTTAAAAGAAACCACCTCCCACAATAGTTTGTTTCATTTCTAACACTACTTATTTCCTTCTCAAGACTCCACTATCTTATGAGTAAAATGACAGAAAGAAGTGAAATGAAATTTTACATAACCTACTCCAGTGTTTACTTTCATTTTAGAGCACATGGTACACTGTCCCTTTTAAAGCAATTGTTAGCAAGAAATGATGTGCTCCATGAAGGGCAGGTGAGCCCCTGAAACTACTGTCTTGAGATACTCTTTGAGCCTTAAAGCAAAAATATACCCTGAAGTCTTCTTAAAACTAAGTTTAGTTCAACTAGTAAAAAGAGTCTGCCTTGAGCATTATGCTTTTAAAAGCTACCTATAAGAAATCAAACTGACAATAGCGACTAGAAAGATCAGAACAAGAACCTTGGGGGGAGGGCAGTGAGTTTATGTTAATGGGAAAGAGCGACTCAGAAGATGACAAGAACGGTTGCACAATTTGAAGGAAGTAATCACTGTTACTGGACTGTACAAACTGTTGGGTTGGTGTATGTGTGTAGATTCTCAAGACAATAAAGAACATGAAAAAGCACAGGTCCATTCTTGAGCGGGGTCAATGCAGAGCCTTGAACCATTCTCTGGTTTCCAGTCAAGAGAGACTGTTAGGTTTCCTTTCTCCTTCCTCAGGGGAACACATCAGAACCCTAAGTGCTATTATCAGGGAGTTACACTACCAAAAAGCAAAAGGAACTAAAGGTTAAGGTTAGGAGCAGGGGAACAGCTAAAGGTGAAAGAGGAAACAATAGCATTCATTTTTTAAAATATGCAAACAACATAAAGTGTTATTACTGCTAATTTCTATATGAGGGGTTTAAGTTAACTATAACTAAAGAACTTGGTCTTTGTTTGTTTCCTGAGATAACCTTAGCAATCTTGAAATTTCCCTGTAATGAAGAGTCTTAGGAGCCTTGGAAGATTAGAGTTAAACGTTGGGCTAACAACAAGGTTGGTAGTTCAAACCCACAGCTGTTAATGGAGAAAGGTGAGGCTGTTTGTTTCCATAAAGGATTTAGCCTTGGCAACCCTAACGAGGGCTTGCCATATGTATGCAGGGTCACTAGGAGTAGGAACTCATTCAAACGTGGTATGTCTTCAGCATCTATGAGAACTCAAGACCACACCTGAGGGCTTCAGCTAATGAGGTGATTTGGGGAGGGCCTGGTTATACTAGAAAGACCCATCATTTGGTATCAGCCAAAATGAAGGGCGAGGGGGGCTGGAGATTGAACGAAACCACATAGGCATTGCTTGACCTAAGTAGGGGGATATCTCATAAAAATTCTAGATGAGATTCCAACATAAAAATTCTGGACATAGAAGCTCGGTGAGATTCTTGGTTGGTGACATTCATGCACAGGGGACAGTTGTGTGTTCTTTGGGACATGTAAGTGGTAGAAACACCCCCAGATTATGTCCTTAATTTGTACCCTTTTTACCTCCCTTGCAATAAACCTAATCCTAAATTTATGTTTTCCCAAGGTTTGTGCCTTGTCCTAGAGAACTATCAAATCTGAGACAATATTGGGAAACCCGAAAAATTCATAGCCAGGAGTTTAGAAGTGTGGGTGGGGTGTGGGGAGGCAATTTAGACCCTGAGCTTCTGTATGACATCCTGGGAAGGTAGAAAACTCTTGAATCGAGATCCTGAGTTTATTGTTGGCATCCTGAGGGAGCCTGTAGGTCAGAAGAGGGGCCTAGAGATTCCCAAGCTTACATACAGCATCCTGAGGGGATAAAAGGCAGCACTGAATTTGTAACCAGTAGGCTCAAAGCGATAGTACCATGGTGCTTCCAAACTTGCAGCCTAAAGTCTTGGGCACATGTGACAGTCTGGAGACTGTGCCCCTTACTTGTGATTTCATCCAGCTCTGGGGATTAGGGCCAGAGGAAGTAGTTGTCCATTTGCAGCTGGTGTCAAAGAGATTATTTAGAGTTCAATTTAAGGTAAAGGCCTCAGAGAGATTGTTATGGACTGAATTGGATCCACACCCCACACCCCAAAATGTTATAAATCCTAACCTCTCTACCTGTTTATAATCCAACAGGGGAATCAATTTTCTCTCTTATTTTAAATAGTCTTGTCAGTACAGTGTGTTTTAAACCAATCAACTTTGAGGTATAAAAAAGGCAGATTGGGCACGGAGAAGCAAGCAGAGATGGGAAAGATGACACCATGCCACATTAAGGGCACCACAGAATGCAAAACAGAAAACACACCCATTAGTCTATACTTATTCAGACCCACCCTATAGGGCAGAGTAGAACTGCTCCATGGGGTTTCCAAGGTTTATGGAAACAGATCAACAGGTCTTTCTTCTACTGAGCCGATGGAGGATTTGAATCACCAATCTTTAAGTTCAAAACTGAGAACATGCCACCAGAGCTCCTTAAGCAAAGAATAGAATCTGAAGAGACAAGATCCTTCCACCAAAACCAATAGAAAAAGAAAGCCTTTCCCTAGAACTAGCACCCTGAATTTGGACTTCCAGCCTGCTAAACTGTGAAAATAATCAATGTCTGTTAAGGAAGGAGCCCGGAGGAGTGGTTGCTTCCATGCTGGACTACTGACGGATCCGCAGGTGGAACTCACCAGTGCCTCTAGGGGAGAAAGAGGAGGCTTTCTGCTGTCATACCATTTTACAACTTCAGAAACACTAGAGAACAGTCTTACTCTGTCTACACACGCAGGTGCTGCTGTAAAAGCAATGTGTTTTGATTTGTTAAAACCACCCACATGTGATTTTTGTTACAGCAGCATTTGATGGCTAAGACAGATGTCTATACGTTATTTCAAACCCTGCACCACTTATGCACGGGTATTTTTTGCCATGAATGCAGAAATAGAATGGCGTCAATTCACTTGAGTTAGTAAAGTCTGAAAAGCCACTGAAATTTGGGCCTATCCTACTGTCACAAAGACTTCATTAATTATAGTTTGGCACTGTATGAAAATTATTCACTCTTAGAACTTACAAACTTCAGCCATTATTAATGGCTGTTTTAGACAGGGTTCTTTAAAGAATCAAAACCAGGACACTTATGATTTCATATATACATGTAAATATAAATAGATATATATAACACAGAGAAATAAACAGCTAATTAGTCCACAGAGCAGTACAGAGGGCTCAGTTCAACTCACTTCTGAAGTGAGACAGTTAATACACTGGCAGTCCTTCAACTCGCGAGGGCTGCTGGGTGCAAGTCAAGGAAGCAGACAGCTGAGTCTTCTGCAGAGCAATACAGGCTGTTTGACCACAGGCAGCAAACAGCAGGGCAGGTCACCAACAGTCAGCCAGATGACAGGGTGCGACAGTCCCCAGCCAAGTGACGCATATATACACCAGCAGTGTGGCAAAGCAGGCCTAAAAGGCACCTCAAACTACAGCGACATGGTCCATGGGTTGTGTCTCCCACAGGGAGTGTAGCTCAAAAGTTATGGCAGAGAACTAGCTAAGGCAGCCGCACACTGGTCTGAGCATCAGAGAGCAAGAGACAAAGGTGAGACTCGCTGAGCCATTTCTCTCTTTGTCCTTCAATTAAACTGCAACTTTATTAATCCCACATGTGTTTATTAGCCAGGTTGGCACAATAAACCCACCTATCACAATGGCTTTTATTCTTAAATATTCATTTGCCACTCCAACTATTATTCATCTAAGATTCTTCTTACAAACATATAAAACTAATGTATTTTATAGCACTGTCCAAAGCAAGTCCATCCCCAAAGTAAGATGTCTGATACACAAGCGAGTTTTTTCACCAATACACAATAAAACACAGACCTAGTAAACAAAAAATATTCAGCCAAGTACTACCAAAATTCATCCCAGATGTACTTGAGTGCTTCTTTCAACAATATATTAACTAAAAGTATTAAAAAAAACCACATTTTGAGATAACTCCAAATATTTTACCTCAGAGTTAAGAAAAGACTCAAAAAGGAACTACAACCTCCCCAAAGACATACAGCAATTTGTGACACAGGCTAGTTTAGAATCTAGGACTTAGCCCACCAATTGTCCCACTTGTGGGGAATCTCCCACTGGATGCGTCAAAGGAGGCATTAGAAACCTGGCCTCAAAAAGAAGTGAATCTTAAGCAATCGGTAAACCCTTTACACATGCATTGGGGCGGCGGGGGTTTACTTCTTCTGAGAAGGAACACCCACAACATGGTACTTGCTAGTTGACTCTCAAAGATTGTCTGGACTGGTTGAAATTTCCTTCCTGAAGCCTCATATGGTTTTAAGCCCAACTCACTGAACCCTCAATGCATATTGCCAAAGTAAAAAGTCTCCTAGAGCCCACCTCCCAGGCCCCTTCCCCTCTTTTTCAAATTGAACACAGTAGCATCTTAGCTAATGAAGAGCCCTGATGGTGTAACGGGTTACATATTGAGTTGTTAACTGCAAGGTTGGCAGTTTGAGATCACCAGTTGCTCCTGGGGGAAGAGTGAGGTTTTCTACTCTCATAAGAATTAAGTCTCGGAAATCCACAGGAATTCTGGCCTGCCCTATAGGATCACAGAATAGCCAGGAGTTAGAATTGACCTGATGATAGTTTTTATTTTATCTTAAGCTACCAAGTCTCTGTTCTCAATGATACCTTCATGCACCCTCAATAGGGTTTCAGGAGGAATATTTTTCCATGTCTATGTTTGGAAGCAGGTTAGAAGTTTCCATTACAATCACTCATGTACTTCCCAGATACCCAGAGGACAGGTTTTATTTTCAAGTGACAGATAAACTTGTGTCTCTGGGACACAATGTTTAATACACTATCCCACAGATGGATTATTAAGAGAAGACAAAATGATATAGTTCTTGGTCCCTCGGGAGTTGCCAGTCCAGGTGAATTTAGCCAAGTATACCACATAGCTAATAAAAACTATCACTACACTAAATGTTTACTTATATGTCAGGCACGGTATCACGTTTTTCAATTTCATTATCTAATTGAATACTCACAATTGTATTGATCCTCAATTTATAGATGAGGAACTGAACTTTAGAGATGTTTGAGAGACGCCTTAGAGAACTAACTCTTGTAAGGTCAAATGGCAAGTAGGTGGAAAAGTTAGATTAAAATTCAGTCTGTGCTATTTTAGCATCTGTGCTTTTTCTTAGCCACTGCACTAGCAATACTTAAACCTTCTAAAAGTCACACTGAAAGAACATATGAAGTCTCTGCTGTATCTGATTTTCTTACTGAGTTTCTTGTGTCAGGGGGCCTGCCTCTAGAGCTGGTGAGCCCACGAAGTTCAAGAAACATGAAGCACATTCTGGGAAAGGGTCATTTCACCTCAACTGAGGGAGGAGTTTCTTATAACCTGAAGTAACTCCACTGGCAGTACTGATGGTCTAGAAACCCTATCAAATAACAATAGATGTGCATTGTTACTCAGCATTTACATCAACTTCGGGTAGTCTTACTCTGTAACTACTTATGGGATTCAAAACTGGAGTATAAATAACTTTGGGGAAGAAAAAGTCCACATTAAAACCTACTTAGTGCCATAAGACCAAGCCATTTCCCTGTTGGTCTAATCTCTACATGTAAAGCTGTCACCACTTCAGAGCCCTGATTGTTGCTTAAGGGACCAGTAGGAAATCTGACCCTATGGAACAAAGCACAAGGAGCCAGTAGAATTAAAAAAAGAAAGAATTGATCTGAGCTACTTAATAGAAGGATACTATGCAAAGTTGAAGTAGAAAATATTTAATTAACCATTTCAGTTATGATTTATTTCCTATTTATTATACTTTCCATGAGTTATGAACTATCTCACTAGTTTACATGTAACTACACCATTTGGATAAGAGGCACTGTTAAGTGACAATAGTAACCATCTACTGTTCTCAGCACTACATACTTTTAACCCAAACTCCAATGGGCCCAGGGACATTATTTTCCTGCTAATTGGCCAACTTATTTGTCAAATATGAAAGTCAAAAAAAGCAGAACTCTCTACAAAATAATAATTATTCATAAATTATCAAGGGTTCATGAGGGAGGGGGGGGGGAGGGAAGGGGAAAATGAGGAGCTGATATTAAGGGCTCAAGTAGAAAGCAAATGTTTTGAGAATGACGATGGCAACAAATGTATAAATGTGCTTGACACAATGGATGTATGTATGGATTATGATAAGAATTGTTTAAGAGCCCCCAATAAAATGATTTAAAAACAAACAAAAAACAGCTCTCAAACAAACAAACAAACAAACAAAATGTGGTTAGTACTTCCTAAGCAGTCAATTACAACTGAGCAGTCAATCTAGAAGACCATCTCGTCAAAGCAGCCACTATATTCCTACACTCATCCCTCCCCGGCAGAAATGCACTTTCCAGTCAGGGCAAAGATAACCTGTAGTCAGGGACACAGTGTTGCCCAATCCCACAGAGTCCAATCTTCCTCTCTGTGAATGGTGTTCCCAAGATTGGACAACCCTGTGGGCCTGTTCCTTCTCCACCCACTCTTCCCCCTATTAAGCTCCCCGGTCAACATTTTCCAAGCTGGACCAATGATAGGCATTTCTATGCACCCTGTATACTACCCAACATCAACCACCTTGCCCTCCCCCAAAAGGCCCGCCCTACATTACCCCTCATTGAGTCTACCATCCTAACACTTGAGAACATCTTTAGACTATCTCTTTCATAAGAAGTTAATCTCCCAAGCAAACGTTTCCTTATCATGGATATCAGCGATAACCAAGTAGTTTTAAGTAAAACAAGACTGGGCACATGACTAGTTACTTCAAATAAAGACGAATTTACTTGGAGAAAAAGAACCAGGGAAACATTCTTGAAAACGGACTCCATATAGCAAGACCATTCACCATCCCACTCCTCACTCTCAAATCCCATTTACTTAGAAGAAAGGAAACGTCACACCTGAGAAGAGTCCGTCAGAGGGCCTGGGCCACTTAGCAGGGCCCCAGTGCTGTTACAATCTCACTCCAGTGGTGTTCCCAAGCGCCTCCTCCTGTCCAAGCCCAGCCACTCGGCAGTCCTCACACAGACATGAAACATGTGTTTTGAATAAATTTGCTTTATTACCACAAAAAACGAAAAAAGAAAATCCAGTGCAGTCACTGTGGTTATTTCCACAGAGCTGTATTCTAAAGCTATCCGACAAAGGGAACACACGGGTTTTTCTCTGTTCACATTCCAGGGCAAGACTCTAGGAAAAGGAAGTCCATGTTTCTGAACTTTGCCTAGGTATTCTCTATAGTATGTCCACTAGCCGATCTTAAGGTTTACTGTGATAAAAATTCAACTCCTACTCAAAGTTGAATATTTCATTTTCAGGAATATTGAGGGGGAAAGACCAGCTCACCTAATGAGTAGCCTAGTCCTCAAACTAGTCTTTCATTATGCACTAATCACTTCACATATGGTTCAGATCTGATTATAAAGATCTTCTCTGACAAATGAATTGATTGTGACCTAATATCTAGTTGCAAGTTCAGAAACTAAATAAATTAAGAACCTAGAAATACAGAAGACCAATACCAAGCATTCGATTCAATGGGAAATCTACTCAGTGCCTGAGAGGCAGTATAAATGAAAGACAAAATCTCATGCAGAGGAGGTATTACTTCTAATATTATGGCTGCCAGTACCTTGCTCTGTGATGTTAGGTGAGTTACTAACCTTTCTAGCTAGATTTCTATTGTCACAGTAAATCAAATTCTCACACTTTTCAGTGTTCAACTCTTAATGTAGATGCCCAAAATAACAATCCTAAGGTAACCCTGCAACATGGTCAAATACAGTGGGATGAAATGGAAGACCGCAAAATTCCCTCATTCTTGCTTCTTCCTAAACTGGATAGAGAGAAATTAGCTGAGTCCAATATAGTACATGTTATGATTTAAGCCTTGCTATAAAGGAGCCCTGGTGATGTAATGGTTACTCTTAAGGCTGCAAGCTGCAAGGTCAACAGTTCAAAACCAGAAATTGCTCTAAGAGACGTGGAGCTTTCTACTCCTGTAAAGTTACAGTCTCGAAACTTACAGGGACAGTTACACCCTGTCTTAAAGGGCTACTTTGGGTTGGCATCTACTTGATGGCAGTATTAAGTTTTGGGTTTTTTTTTAACCTTGCTATAAAAATTTAGGTCATATACCAATCTATTTTAAGCAAGCACTGAATAGAATCCAAACTCTTCACCAACCAACCAGAGCTAAAAGCTGTAAATGCACCCTGTCTTGATAGCGTAGGAGTAATCTACTACTAACATAGAGGGTTTTTTCCTACACATTGACAGATATTGAGACACAGTTTTAAGAGGCTAAACATCCACTAAAAATGAAAAATCCCAAACTATGCGAGGGTGCTGTCTGAAATCCTTGGTCAGTTATCAGATCAGGTGTGGAGCAGGGCAGCATAGACACATGGGTGATACTTCCCAACACTAAGCAATCCAAGACTCCCTGCTGCAATTCAACCCCAAACCCAACAGGCAGCAGCGTGAAAAGACACTTTTGGGCAAGGTCAACTGCTGGAGAAGGCAAGAGCCATCAGTATGATGTCAGGTTGGTAGCAGGTATTGCCATTGGTGGCTTATTTTATCACAAGAGCTAATCATCACCTCCCTCAAGCATGGACTAACTTACGACCATCTCTTCTCTGATATGTGACAATAATATGCTATCACACCTTACAGGTTTGACATTTTCCTCTATGTTTGGCATAGCACAACTCTCCAATTTCTTGCCTTAATTCATTAAATTGATATTTAAGTTCTACATAAGTATGATTAGATGATCAATTGCATTATAAATAATCTCCTTGTCTCCTCATATAGGGAGGGGAAAAAATGAAAAGCTGATGCCAGGGGTTTAGATGGAGAGCAAATGTTTTGAGAAAGATGAGGGCAATGAATGTACAAATGTGCTTTAAACTATTGATGTATGTCTGGATTGTGATAAGAGTTGTATGAGCCCCTAATAAAATGATTAAAAAATATATATTAAAATAAATCAATAAATAAAATAAACTAGAACTCCCATCATCTAAAAAGACACAAAAATCAGTAAGACTTCGCTTGAACTGGTTAAAATACCCTGGTCCACTGTACAAAGAGCATCAGAACACTGTTCAAACATTTAAGGAGAACTGTTCCCAGAACACTGGTATCATCATCTGTAAACAGACACAAAGAGGTAATTGTAAGTTATCAAGAGCTGGGGAAACAGGAGTTACCACATAATTACAATTTGTTTTCAATCTGAGTTACTTCTTCCTCACCTCAAAACAACAGGCATTCCGTGTCCAATTAACTCTCCTCACTGCAACATATATAATAGCAAAATTAAATTAACTTTAAATCACTTGATGAGATGCAACACCACTTACCAACAAACCTAACAGAAAATATCATCAATCTTTCCAAAGAGTTTGTCCAAAAGTCCCCCAAAGTTTAAGAAACAAGTACTGGTAACCTGGACTAAAAGGCCAACTTGGTGAATTCAACTTCACTTATAATGGCAGCTCCCTTCCCCAAACACAATTCGTGGTCAAAGTAGGAGTCAGTGGTTTCTCTCTGTGTTCAAGTCCCCTCCTACTCACCCACCTCCTTTTGGAAACTAGAGAAGGACCACCAGTCTCCAATGGCTGATGAAATTTCAGCCTGTGGGATATTTTCATACTGGAGTTATAATACACCATTGAAATGAATAGTCGACACCCTAACAACCGATGGGCTAACCCATCTTAAGCACAGCATTAGCATACAAGGCCAAGTCCAATTTTTTTTATCTGGGCCAAAGTAAAAAATAAAAAAGGATCGCTGTCAATCTCCATTCCTTTTAAGTGACTCTTCACTACATGGTTTAGAGAATGGAGCAGGGAATAGAGGGTGAGCTATAGTTTCCTGATTCTAATAGTACACTTTATTCACTTGATACCCAGTGTGTATACTAAGACTTTTTATTTGCATTCAAGTTGTAATTCAGTGGGATGAACTCTGCTCTATCCCCTCCAGTAGCCCTGGGACGGCAAAGCAGCCCTGGTCCAGTTCTGACACTCCATCTTTATGAGTTGGTAGAGTATTTGATTCCAAAACTGAACTCCCGATGGTTCTTTCTCAAACACTAAAAGGTTTGTTTTAACATTTCTAATAGTAAACTTATGTGTTTGAGTGGTGGCTCAGTGGTACCATTCTTGCCTTCCATCCAGGAGACCTAGGCTTGATTCCGGCCAATATACTTCAAATACAGCCACCTCCTATTTGTCAGAGGGGATTAGCATGCTGCTATAAAACGAAACAGTTTTGGCAAAGCTTCTAGATGAGGGGGAAAGGCCTGGTGATCTACTACTTCTCCAAATCAGCCCAATCTCTATGGATCAAGAGAGTCCGGTCCAATTCATAACTGATAAGGCAGTAATTTGTTCCGCTGTGCATGGGGCCAGGAGTTGGGAGACCTAACGGACATTAGTTCATAACAACAACACTGTGTTTTACTACAAATAGTCCAAGAACACGAGTCACTGTGAAGTTCAAATGAAAAGGAAAAAGCCTCCTCTTTCTGCGTCAGCCCACCGCGACATGGGCTCACGAGCAGAACATCAAGAAGCTGTTAGCTAGCCTTTCCAAAGTTAACAATCTGGTCAAGGCGAGGCTGAAAAGCAGGCGACCATTAATTGAACAGCCCCAATGAGAGAGCAGCAGAAAAAGAAGGCCTTCAGCAAGATCACTGACCCAGAGGCTAACAATGGACTCAAACCTAAGAACAATCCTGAGGAAGGTCCCGGACAGGGAAGGACTTCATTCTAAGGGACACAGGGTTGCTTTGAGTAGGAATCAACTTGGCTGAACCTAACAACTGAAGACAAAAGTAGGTTACATCCCTTGTTGGCAAGGGCAGCCTACATAGGCCAACAAAGCGGGGCCAGCCCCACAATGGTCATTTACCTCATGTAATCCACTGAGTGAACTTCCAGCACCAACCCGTACCTCAGCTGAGGGTTATTAGTCATCAGAAAGATTAGCCAAGGCAGGTCATTGCAAAACAAATCCCGCCTCTCTACAAAAAGCACCTTCGAACTGAGCTCCCGATGGCCATCAGGGGCAGACTATTATATACTTGCCCAATCCTTCAACCGTAAACACTCCCAGAGCTGGATGTCAAGGAGGACTACTAACCTACAACACTTTCAGGGTAGCTATTATGCAATTTAAAATAGCCGCTTGTAAGACATAATCCTTTAAGGAAAAAGGTGTGTCCTCACTCGAACACCTGCTAGATGTTTAATGTATGATATATTCTTCTTTTAGGATAGGTCAGTCTGCCAGAAAAGACTCAAAAGACTATTGTCTCCCTTTTCCACTCTCAGAAGGGTGACTTTTTAAAACAAGCTCTCAGAATTGATGGGTACCAACTGGAATGTTTCAACAAACTGATGGTGTGCTGGAGGGGCTCACTTGTTTATGCTCAGAATTTTGGAAGAAAGCTCTGTGGCCAACAGACTAGAAGAGATTCAGACCTGTGGCCATTAAAAAAAAAAAAAAAGACTAAGAATGCAGAAACAATATCATTAATTGATATTGAATATCATTAATGTTACATGTAAGTAAAATTTTGCTGAAGATAATCCAGCAAAGGTTGCAGAAGTGCATTGACAAAGAGCTGCCAGAAAATTCAAGATGAACTCAGAAGAGGGACTTCATCACCGATATCACATGAATCTTAACTAAAAGCAAACATCACAAAAGGGTTTACTTGTGCTTTATTGACTATGCAAAGCCATTCAACTAGGCAGATTAACAAACTACAGGTAACACTGCTGAAAATGGGAATTCTAAAACACTGAATTGTGTTTATGCAGAACCTGTTCATAACCATGGGGCAGGAGCTGGAACAGAATGGTAAACTGCACGATTTTAAATCAATAAGGTGTATTCTAGGGTTATATCTCTTCACCATTTATTCAATCTGTACACGACGCAAGTAATCTGAGAATCTGGACCATGTTAAGAGCACAGCAGCAGGAATGGAGAAAAGTTCATTAACATGCAATATGCAGATTTTACAGCCTTGCTAGCTGAAAGTGAAGATGACTTGAAGCACTTCCTGATGAAAGTCAGACTATATAGCCCTCACTAGTTTTACACTTCAACATTAAAACAACAGCAACAACAAAAAACTTCACAATTGGTAAGCAAATGATGATGAACAGAGAAAAGATGGAAATTGTCAAATAACTCACTTTGCGTGGATACATAATCAACATCCATGGAAGTAGTAGTCAGAAAAACAAACAACATATTGCATTGGGCAAATTTTCTGAAAAGATCTCTTGTAATGGTAAAAAGCAAAAGATGTCACTTTATGAAACAGAGTGCACCTGATCCAAACCATAGTGTTTTCAATCATCTCATATGCAAGCGGAAGCCAGACAATGATTAAGACAACTGAGACCTCATACCTCTAAATTACGGTATTGGGGAAGAAGAGTCAAAGCACCAGACTACAAGAACAACAAACAGCTCTTGGTGTTTTGGAAGAAGTATAGTCAAAATGCTCCTTAAAAGCAAGGCTGGCAAGACTTGCTCTCATGTACTTTGTATATGTTATCAGGAAGGAACTAGTCCCCAGAGGAGAACATCATGCTTCGTAGAGGAGCAGCAAAATCGCGGAAGACCCTTAAAGAAATACTGTCACGGCGGCTCCAACAGTGGGCTCAAACAAAGCATTGTGAGGACAGCGCAGGACTGGTCACTGGTTCCTTCTGCTGTACACAAGGGTCACAATGAGTGGGAGACCTCTTGATGGCACCTAACAACCTGCAAAACAGTAAGTGGTGAGACGCTAGGGAAGTCCACAGAATTCAAAAGGACCATCGGTTTCTCTTCCCTTCCCCTGCTTACTCTTATTTCCCCCAGCTATTCGGAGCTCCATCCTGTATCTCTGACTTTGTCTGCGTTTCATCCTCACTTTGGGTGTTACTGTCTCCACAAGTGCCCCGTCCCACTCTTTTTCTCCAATCCCCCAAACCTTATTTCAGTAAATTTCTGCAATTGCTGTTTCCAGAACCTAGAAGGTACCTCCTCTTCTCTTTTGATGGCAAACTTCTTTTTACTTACAGCTCAGTTTGAAGTGTCACCTCCTCAGAAATCTTCAACTACATCCTCATCAGAAACTTTCTATCACATCATATCACTTATTTTCTTGTTTCAACCCCCACGCTCCTGCTCCTCCATTGTAAGCTCAGGGAGAGTATGGACCTTCTGCTTGGGCCCACTTTTATACATCCAGCGCCTAAACACTGGTCTGCATGGCGGAGTTAGTCAATAAACATTTACTGAATGAACGAATTTTGGATTTATCATTCAATGGCAAACAAGGATCCAAATCAATTAAGGTGAGGTTGGTAGTCATTTACTTTTGTTGTATTCCTATGAACCTTCTAAACTGTGACCTGCATAAGCAAAACATTAAATATTCTAAATAAAATGTGCATAAGCAGTTGAATAGGAAACTAATTTGCTTTGTGAACTTTGCCACAAGCCACAACGAAATGTTGAACACCCCAGCAAAACATTAACAGTTCTGTCTTATCAGGTCTGAAAGTCTTGATAAGCTGGGTGGACCCTGCCTCAGACCACTTTGGTGATTCTTTGAGCAATACGCATATCTCACTCAGATACAGAAGGGCAGGCTTTATGGGCACATTTCTTCATTGAATACCTAAGATTTTGGCATTACTTCTATAAGTTCTTCAAAAAGACAGTCCTATATTCGATGGAAGGTTTCCAAAGAAAATGTCAACACCAAACCTAGCATTACCTTTCACTTGGAAATCAGAGATAAGCTGCAGGAGTGCTATCTGGCGATTTGTTCTGGTTGTTTTTAAAGCAAACAAATGATCAACAAAGAAACCTCCTTTCCAATTATTGTTGGCTTTCGAAGATAATATTTCACACCCATTACTGGTTTGGAATCCTCTTTAAAACACAACCAAGCAGATCACACAACCTCACTTAAGACTACCTACTCACCTCCTATACTTCATCGACATGTTAGCAGGAGGAACCAGTCCCTGGAGAAGGACATCAGGCTTGGTACAGAAAAGGGACAGCAAAAAAGAGGAAGCCCCTCAATGAGATGGCCTGACAAAGTGGCTGCAATAATGGCCTCAAACACGGCAACAATTGTGAAGATGGCACAGTACTAAGCAGTTTCCCTGTGCTGTTCATGGGATCACTGCACAACAACACACACAAGGAATCTGCTAAATAAGCAGGATGGAAGCCATCACCAGGCCAATGTGCCGCTGAAGACTGCTGTGCCAGACGCACAACTGGAGAACAAGCGCTATTGCCCAATTGTGGAAGCAAAAAAGTAACATGGGATTTTCTGTTCTCTGAAGTGCATCATGAAGTGTGGGTGGAGTGAAACACAGAAATCCAGAATTAGCCCACCATCAAATAATTAGGGAAAGAGTTGACAACATGTAAATTCCTCACACATAAGGTATTTTAGAGCACAAGACCTTGATTTCTGGGCGATGATGCCATTTAGGAATCCTTGCAAGGACTTTGAAAATTCCAGTATTCATCGAAGAAAATGCTCATTACAAGCAAGCGTAGAGAGGTACTTCCGATGTGACAGCCTGCAAACGAACTATCACAAAGCTTGCCATTAAGGATCCCGGATAGAAGCTGAACAGCAATTTCAAGAGGTAACCAAGGTACTAAGTGCCATTAAAGAGATTTTAAAAAAAAACACCAAACCGAGATTGCTACACAATCACAGGGAATTAGAGTGGAAATGGGTGTGTGTGTGTGTATGGGGGAGGATGAGGGGTGAGCTGGAGTGGAAAAAAAAAATACATTTACCATCCCGTCCCACTTCCTACACAGGCAGAACCGTCGAGTCCCATTACCTCGGGCACAGATGGTTATCAGTTATAGCCAAGGTGCACAGAAAGGCCTTCAGGTTCGGCGGAGCCCCTAATTCCAGGGCTGTTAATGATTAAAGAGGTGGATGGGGGTGGGGAGGAAACAGAAGGCGAGGGAAGCTGGAGATTCACCCACCCACTCCCCCTAGGGCTCCTACTTCACAGCACTCACCCAGGGCAAAGCACCAGAGTCTGCACCTCCTCCCGCTCAGCTCCGACCCGAGATCCCCAGGTGCGGGGTTGAGGGGTGCCGGCGGTGAGAGTCACAGACAGTAGGTAAGTTTTCGGAGCCCTGAGGCTGACACGCCACAGGCTCCCCTCCCTCACAGCCCTTCTTCCAGAGGGGCTTCCAGGTCTAACTAGGCGCGGATTTCCACTCCCCCGCTTACACCACCCCTTTTCTCGAAGGTACCCAAACCCCTGCCCCTTCAGCTCTTCGTCCCCTCTTCCTCACTTACTCCCTCCCCCCACCAAACTCACAGCTGCTCCAGAGGTTCCGCCGGTCAAACCCTTTCTGGAAACGACGGCGGCCCGGCGGGTCCAAGCCACCTACCATCCCCACTCGCGTTTCCAGGCTCCCTAACCCCGCCGCCGCCGCCTCCTCTTCCACCAC
>NW_022103901.1:24074165-24075439 GCF_000313985.2 Echinops telfairi | reverse complement strand
AGACCCTGTGGCTGGAGCTTTAGAAAGCAAGTATTGGAGCAGCGGCAGGGCCCTCGTGAAGCAGGACCTTTTAGAGTTTGGATTAAAGGTAATGGGAAAACCCCATTTTAATATTTTTAGAAGGGACGTGGCCTGGCTTTTTTTTTCTTTTTAAATCACTCTGTCTACCAGCTAAATAGAGCTGTCAGACCTGCTGGGAAACTAGAATTAGACCAAGGGAGAGGTGGTATTGCTTTTGACTCGTGTGGTCACAGTGGAATTGGAGAACAAACATTAGATTCAGACTATATTTTGAAAGTAGAACTTGGAAGACTTGGTGCTCATTTGGATGTATGGTGTTGTGACGAGTGCCAGACGAAAGAAAGATGGCTCTAAATGGACAAGACCAGAGAGGAATCGGGAAAGAAATACCAATTCCCTTTGAACAGAATAAGCTCGAGAAGTTGATTAGCCACCAACTGAAGATGTCAAGAAATTGGACGTGAAAAGCAGTGTTCAAGTCATTGTTGGAGAGCATAAAAATGGGGTTATCAGAATATACAAAGAAGGCCTCAAAAGTTTTGTGGACAAATTCCATGATCTTTTATTTACATTTTCCATGAACTCTCTGAAGCCCCATCCTAGGTCACCTAAAAACATTAGGAGACAGGACACACAGGATTCAGGAGAAGCCAGCAAAAGAAAGTCTTAGGGGACCCCAGACATAAAAGGAAGGAAGTCCCCACCCCCTTCATATCCTGGAATAATGAGACCCATCCTCACAATCTATGATATTCATCTGCCCGCTGATAGAGCTGCCCATCAACTAAGAGCTCGTCCCCCTTTCTTCTGCTACTTGTCAGTGCTTTGGGGCTTGTTTGTAGGTTATTTGGATCCTGATTATATAGCAAGTCTAATTTTTAATGGTTTACTTGTCTGTCTCCTTCATAAACTATAAACTGAGAGTAGAGACTATTTCTGCTGTGTGTATATTGCTTTCTAATTCAGAGCTTTGCCCACAAGGCCCAGCATGTCACTGTTGCTGGGTAGGAACGCAACAAAAGGAACACTGCATTCATAAGCTATCTGCCATGGGATTCAACAGTTTCTGATAAAGCCTTTTTGTCCCTGCCACTACTATCTAGATAGGAGTCTCAGAGGAAGGACTATCAGAAGAATCAGGGCTGGGTTTTGTTGTTTGATTTGCCACTAACCAATGGAATGACCTTGAGTAAGGTCCATCTCTGGTAAGGAGGTTGGTCTACATCAGTGTTAACCCAATTTGATGGTGCTGC
>NW_022103901.1:24064589-24073234 GCF_000313985.2 Echinops telfairi | reverse complement strand
GCTCTTTTAACAATCCATACATAATTTGTATCAAGCATATTTGTACATATGTTGCCATCATTATTTTCTAAACATTTACTTTCTATTGAGCCCCTGGTATCAGCTCCTCTTTTTCCCCTCCCATCCTCGTGACCCCTTGATAAATTATAAATTATTATTATTTTCATATTGTACACCGACCACTATCTCCCTTCCCCTCCCGCGGCAGGGGGGCGGGGGTGCGGTGCCAGTTATATGTCCATCATTGCAATCGGTTCCCCCTTCCTCCCCTCCTCTCCCCATCTTCTCCCTCCCCACCTGGTATCTCTACTCCCATTCCTGTTCCTGGTTTCTCTGTGTCCTGAGCTCTTATCTCTACCTGTGTACATGCTCCAGTCTAGCCTGCAGTGAAAGTAAGACTGGGGTCATGGTAGTGAGGGGTGAGGAAGTGTCAAGGAACCAGAGGAATATTGTTTCATTGGTGCTATACTGCGCCCTGGTTGACTCATTCCTTCCTTGTGACCCTTCTGTGAGGGGATGTCCCATTGTTTACAGATGGGTTTGGGGTCTCTGCTCCCATGCCCCTCATTTGCAACAATATGGTTTTGTTTGTTTTGGACCTTCTGGTGCCTGTTAGCCAATCCCATCGACACCTCATGATCGCACAGGCTGGTGTGCTTTTCCATGTGGGCTTGTTGCTTGCTGCTGCTTTAGATAACAAAACATTGGTTTGATAGGTAGAAGGTGCTTGGAAGCTGTACCTACATAAACTCAAAACTCATTGCTATGGGGTCAGTTCCAACTCACGGCCACCCTGAAGGACAGGGCAGAACTACCCCCTTTGGGTTTCCAAGACTGAATCTGCACAGGAGTAGACAGCCCTGTCTTCTCCTGTGGAGCAACTGGTGGATTCAAACTGCCAATTTGTGACTAGCAGCTCAATGCATAACCCACTCCGTCACTAGAGCTCCCTGTACCTACATAGAGTGCTGCAGTTTATTAGTTGGTTGGAATAAAGCCACATTCTAAAAAGCTCCAGCTCTATGTAATATGATAACTAAAGTCCATTGAGTTTCCTAGAAAATTATTTCAAAGGAGACATCTGAATTAGTGTTTTGAGCTTTCCAAATTTGAGGAGCCTTGGCAAACACAAGATCCGGAGCTCACATCCACCAGCTACCCTGCAGGAGAAAGATGAAGCTTGTGAAGCTTGACAGTCTCCGAGCCCTAGTTAGGGTCGCTAGGAGTTGGATTCAACTAGATGGCAATATACTTGGTTTGATTTTTGTGGAGGGTTGAAGATCCTGGCTGGGGGGTTAATGAATGAATGACTGGGGTTGATTGGCCTAGTGCTGCATCTGTTAGCAGCTCTTCCTTTGCACCCTTAACACTGCCTTCTATTTTTGGAAACTGACCCTTTTCCTGCCTCTTTCTTAAAAATGCCGATGAATAAACAGATACTTTAATGTCTTTTGAATTGAGGGACCAAGACCTTTGGTTTCCATTTAGAATTTTGATGAGGTTGGGGAGGGAGGGATGGCTTTGTATTTCTTGCTTACAATAGCCCAATGAGAGTCCTCCTACACAAATATAGTAACCTTGTACATGCGCCAGCAGTGGCATAATATGTTTAGAATGGGTGTACTTGCCTTGAAGGATCCTGTTTTGGATAAACCCCCAAACCAAACCCACTACCATCCAATCTATTATTTGATCTGCCTTTCAGACATTGATATTTTTGTTTTTTTCCATGTTCTTAAGATATCTCATCTAGAGGACGAACAACAGAAACATTATATAGGTGAAGGGACACAGCTGTCGATGTACAATATAAAAAAATAATAATAATCATTTATACTTTATCAAGGGGCCATGAGGGTGGAAGGGAAAAAAGAGGATCTGATACTAAGGGCTCAAATAAAAAGTAAATGTTTAGAAAATGATGTCAACATACGTACAAATGTGCTTGATACAATTGAAGTATGGAATGTTAAAAGAACTAAGAGCTCCCAATAAAATGATTAAAATATGTATATCTATAGAGGCTAGCCTCACTTCTTTTTCATGAAATGAAATGAAGATACAGCCTACCCTTATCTCCCTGCCCCCTATCTGACACACTGTCTTCTGGTCACTTTCCGTGTGAAAATAAGGAGGCCGTTTCAGAGAATAGCTGTGGTGTGATTAAGTCCAAGTCCGCCCCAGAAGCATATCCTGAGATTTGTGTGGCATGACACTTCCTTTTTTGGATTCCAGTAACCAAACACAGAATGCAGAACAAGAAACCAGTCCACGGTATGTGTGCTCATTGGTAGGGGAGGGAGCGACATGGGTGTGGGGCAGCTTCTCTTGAAAGTTACTTGCCTTTGAGTAAGGATGGTGTTCTATAGGAGACGAGTAAAAGCCCCAAAGCCAGGAGGCTAGCAGGTCTAGGAGAAAGGACACTGAAGGAGTAAGAGATAGAGGAAGAAAAATAGGAAGTGAAGCCTGGTGATGCCTTTGGTGTTGGCACCTACATTCAATTTCCAGTAAGAAGCCTGCTCTGCGGGCTGCAGATAAGCTGCTCCTCCAACGGGGTTATTTACTCATGCTAAAGAACAATAGCTCTTCCCTGTGCAGGGATTGTTAATGATCTGAGGGAAACAGCTTTAGGAAAATCCATTCCTACCACAAAGCAATAAATTCGCCAACAGGCATCCCCCCCCTCCCCCAATCCCACAGACAAAGCATAGGACAGGTCAAAGAGACCTCTTTGTTTCTCCCTTGTTTTCTCCTATTAGGGCAACATTTGCTTTTATTAACTCAGAGTGGCAGGTGATGTGCATAGGCTATCATGAATAATCCTTACAACTCTTTGAAGACTACTATTGTTACCATATTTTACATTTTGGGAAACCAAGGCTCTGGAAGGTTAATATCTGGCCCAAAGTGGCAAAGTCAGGATTCAAACAGAGGTCTGGCCACCTCAGAACCCATGCATGATTTTTAATATTATCTGCTGTTCCTTCCAAATGTGGATAAACCAATATGGTTGCTCTCTATCCAGGACAAGAATATCTGACTTCTTTCAATTCCCTAGAGGTTTTCCAAATGACAGATGTTTAAATTAACAGTTTTCTGGCTTGGTTTGATCATTGGGGGCAATGGACCTTATTCCCCTCATGGTTAACAGTCTCAGGGAAACACAGGAAAGCATTTAAACCTAGTGGTAAACTCTCACTCTCCTTAAAAGAACTTAGAATATAGGTTACATCAGAACTGTATTTTATGCTGCCCTCGATGGGGTTGATGGACTTCCCTCCAAAACACAACTGAGCCTTCAGACCTTAGCCTGACACCCACATCTCCTGAAAACATCGCAGTGAGGGCTAAGTGGTATTTGAAAGTGCTGTGAGACTTTCAGTTGGCATCCATGGCCCAAATACCAACCCATGTGTATCTCTGGATGAGAATGGGCATTAATAGTGATCATTTCATTCTGCGTACTCCAGGTTGAATATTTCTCTAGCTCCAATGAAGTGCCAGGCCTGAGTGTAATGAATGAGATGTAGTCTCAAACCACTTTTCTCTTCCTCCCTTCCCCTAGCACACACACCATGGAGGAAGAAAGGGTAAAAGGAGTAATAATAGAGGAGAATGAATGTTATGATTGGAGTAATAAGCTAGGTACCCGGAGTCCATGTAAGGAAATTGACCCTGTCTCAGTATGAAGAAGGTACCTTGCAAGTAATGCTATCTATACAACCAGCTAGTCAAAGACAGAACATGGGAAGTGTGGTAGCCTTCATTTGGCAAAGAGAAGGGAGTCCCAGACCTAAGGAAATAATCACAGGAAGATAGGACATGACAGTCACTGGTACACAAGTGATTTGGGGTCGGTGAATTTCACGATATTTTGACCTCTCCATTCTCCAGCCCCCATCAAAGTAGAACAATTTGACCTTGTCATAGTCATTACTTATAATTGATGGCAGGGGTGGGTCTTCCTAGAGGCAAATCTTCCATGGAGGAATGGAAAGGGGTCTTTCTCTTGACTGGGGGCTCAAAAGCCAGAGTTAACTTTTTCCCCCCTGTCCCTTCTCTTCTACTGCAACACTTTTTCCTCAATAAGAAGGCAAAGCCTCTTGAGAATCCAAAGAAACATTTGGAAATTCTGACATTCCTGAAACCAGAGTCAGATTTCTATAAATTTCATCTGGAGAAAGAGAACTTGAATCTCTGCTATTAAATTCACAAGTGCTCCTGCTGTGATAGTCTTTCTAAAGATGGGAAACGAGATGAGGTGGATGAACTCTCAGCGACTAGCAACTCTTTTCATAGGCCCTCTGTAAAAATAGATCTAGACATGCCAATTGCCTGAGTGAGCCACTCAGTGGGTTCTTAGAGCCTGCCCAGAGCCTTTACTTGTACTTATAATCTTGAGTGTGGGTGCGTGTGTGTGCGCACTGTACGAGATTTGATCACCACTCATTATGAACCCCCATTACAGACAGGAACATGACCAGGGAAAAACTTGTGGTCAGACAAAGAACCCTCAGCCTTTGTGTCTCTCAATCCCGACTCTCAGTCAGGCGGCACTAGGCAAGACTCTTATTTTACCAAATGCAATACCGGTAGAATCATAAGTTCTTAGAATTTGAAATCCAGATTTTAGAAAACGTCAACCATTCCGTGACCCACCCATGTCTTCCCTTGGCTTGTAGAATGCAAACTAAACTTCCAGGGTCTACCCTCCCTACCATCAGCAGCTCCGTCCGCCTGAGAGAGAAATGAGGCTTCTACTCCTGTAAAGAGTCACAGAAACTCGGTGGGGCAGTTCTAGCCTGTCCTAAAAGGTGGCTTGTGAGTCGGGATTAAGCCTATGGCAGTGAGTTTGATTTGGTTATTTTGGACCTTCTCATCCTGTGCAAGGAGCTACAGGCTTGTGCCCTCGTGTCTAGAGGCGCCAGCCCTTTTTCCATTGGTCTTTGAAGTTGTGGCCTGCTGTTGAGCTTTGCTCTTTCTGTTCCCTCTTCCTGTACTACTCTCCTTGACCTTCCCCTTTGACCTGGGTTTCTCACCCTCAGGGTTTCCGCTGAAATGTCACTTCCTCGGGCAAACTTTTCCTGGGCACCCAAAATAAAGTAATTCCTGCCCCCACTTCTTAGTATCATATCATTAATTCCTTTAGAGTAGATCACTATCTGAAACGTTCTTCATATCATCTGCTTCTGCCCCTGAAATACAGGTACTAGGAGGCTGGGATAAGACATTTTGTCACTGTCTCCAGGACAGAGTCTATGCTTGGCATTTGGTGGCTGCTAGTAAAGGGTGAGTGAATGAACGAATGGATGGTAGTGTTGAGATGAACCTCCGGCCCTGGGCCCTTTTATGATGTCAGCTCCCTTTGGAGTGTTGGAGGATTAGAGTTTCCACAGGGAAGCGAAGAATAGAGCAGTCCATCCAAGCGCATAGTCTCCTTTAAAGGTACTGGTGTACAACTAATGTTGAAGAATAGCTGTTTTAGGGGAGGGGGAGGGGCAGACAGTACATAGCAAACCTTATAAGATAAATTATTCCAATTTATATGAAAGTACTAAAGTTGCATCATTTTGTTCTTTGTCTACAAAGGAAATAAGATTGTTTAGTTACCAATATCACAACTGGCTAAATTATTTAAAGCCTATCAGCAGACATTTAACATTCATTGCGAATGAGCTATCTATTGAGTGATTAGAAACATAGACTCTGCCTCCTGATTGGGCTTCAATCCAAGCCTTACCTTTTACTATCTGTGTGACATTGAGAAAAGTACATAACGTCTCTGCATCAGGTTCCCTCTGTAAAACAAAAAACAAAGTCACAAGCCAAATCGATTGCTAGGAGTTGATTCTTACCCACAGGGACCCTATCGGCTTCCAAGACTGTAACTCTTGATAGGAGCAGATCCTTCTCCTCCCTCCTCCTCCTCCTCCTCGTCCTCGTCCACCTCCCTCCTCCTCCGACAAAGTTGCCTGTCACTGGCTGTCGGGGCTCTTTTCTCTGTAAAAGGGAGATGGCTAATATTGTATCCTTTATAGACTTGCTGTAACAATCACGAGAGTTAACATGCATTGGTAAAGCTCCTAGCACAGAGTGAGTACTCTGGTAAAGACTTAGTCCCGTGTTGCCCTCCACTCGATTCCGACTCTAGCAAGTCTAAGGAATAAAGGAGAACTGCTCCTAGGGCTTCCAGGTCAGGAGAAAGCTGTACGGCCCCAGAAACCACAACGGGCGGGACTCTGTGCACTGGGGTGCAGATGAATCAGAATGAACTCCGTGGCGTTGGTCATCTTTACTGCCCCACCTTTCTCCCAGAAAGGCTGATAGATTGAAATTAGGAACCTTCTTGGAGGGGTTTGCCTATGGGTGCTTAATCACTGCACCACCAAGGTTCCTCAAATAATCATCATCATGATTTCCCCAAGAGCCTAGGCTTAAAACTACTGTCTACAAGTCAATTTTGACTCATAGTAATGCTAGTTAGTATAGTATAATATATTATCCATAGTATAGGACAGAGTGAAACTGTCCCTTTGGGTTTCCAAGACAATAAATATGAGCGCAGAGAGCCTGCCTCATCTTTCTCCTGCTCAGCAGCTGAAGGAGTCCTGGTGGTGCAGTGGTTAAGTGCTCAGCTGCTAACTAAAAGGGTTGGGGCAGAGGATCATACTCACCTAGTGGTTCTGAGAGAGAAAGACCTGGCAGCTTGTTTCTGAAAGTTTCCAGCCCAGAAAACCCTCTGGGCAGTTCTCCTCTGTCACAGGGCTTCAGTATGTGTCCACAAGCAAAACTGAGTGATGAGTGCTACCCACAAAGCACCCAGGGCTCTCCAGGAAGGTCCAGCAGGCAAGCCTGATCTAGTGGGTGTGGTTGGGGAAAGGGGGAGGCAAAAAAGATTTTCTGAGACCTCCATGGTTTTACTGGTAATGAAAGAATAAGCAGAGGTTGGCCAGGAGAAAGGAGAACCTTCTAGAAAGAGGTAACAGCATGGGCATATGACCCAAGGCAAGAAAGCACGTGGTTCTGTCAAGAAGCAAAAGGAGTCTGGTAAAGGAGCAAAGGAAGCATTTTTCCTTTTCTTTTTCTCTCCAGATGTAGAAAGAAGTGGTAGGTTAGGCTTGTTAATAGTACACAATAGCAGGTGCAGCTTCAGAGCCTTCTTTTGGAGTGGACTTTTTTGGGCCATATGTTATTGGAGGAGGGGATACATCAGTATTTCCCTCTCAGGATTGATTTTCAGAATACTTAATAGATTAAGTAAAATATTTTGACAATAGTCCTATTAAGTACCAATGGTTAACCTAATTGCAGGTCTTGTGTATCGGATCATCGTAGGTGATAGGTTCCAGTTTGAAGCTGTTCTTCAAGTAGTTGAAGGACATCAGTCAGGCTTTGGAGGCACTGCTGTCTTAATAAACTAGGCCATCTTCCCTTTCCTGTTAAGTGTCATGTAGTCAAGAAATGTGTTAATGACAGGGAAGTGAAGCAATCGCTCATGCAATTGTAGATGTTAGTTATCGACTCCCTATGCCTCACAGGAACTGACTCACATAATTCGTGTGAAACCATGCAGTTTTAGGGAGAGCCAGAAACTCTGAACCCTGTTTCCTTACTAGGAAAAATGTCATCATCTCATCTGGGGTTTTATGACAACCAGCCACAAAGCACGATGTTTTCTCTTGGTGTTAACTTTTTAAAATAACTTTATGTTAAGAATTGGTCTTTGTGAAGTAGCACGGATTTTGGAATTTGGGTCAACTGTCTTTGGTCCTTTAAAGTTTTGAATCGGGATAAGTCGTGCTTTCGAGCCTTTCATCAAATGGTCGTTGTTTGAAGTGGTGTCGAGTCAGTTCCGATTCATAGGGACCCTGTGTGCAACAGAACGAAACCCCGCCTGCAACTGCCGCACCAGCCTCACGATTGTTGTGTGAGCCTATCGTTGAAACCACTTCATCAGCCAATCTTGTCAAGGGTCTTCCTCTGTTTTGCTTCTCTCCTTTTGACCAAGCAGGATATCCTTTTCCAGGGACTGGCATTTCTAATAACATGTCCAAAGTATTCGAGACAACGGTTTGCTGTCCTTGCCTGAAGGAGCATTTGGGCTGTAATTCTTTCTAGATAGATTTGTTCTTCTGGAAGTCCGTGGTACTTTCAGTATTCTTCTCTAACATCAAAATTCAAATGCCTCTGTTCTGCGGTTTTCCTTCTTCATTGTCCAACTTTCACATGCATCGGAGGCGTGACTTGGGGCAGGCATACTTTAGTTCTCAGAATGATATCTTTGTTCCTTATCACTTTTAATAATTAGACCGCATCATATGTTTAGACCTCAAGAAAGGTCACCAGGGTCAGGATAAGTAGAGGTGCAATCAGAGTTTTAAAAAGGATGTTCTCTATAAGGTGAATTCCTTCTAGTTCTAGCACTTAACCTTTTTAGATAAACATACATCCTCCCTGCTCCTACTTGCATTTCTTAGCTTCTAAATTCCCCTAAGCTTAGGACCACTGCAGACAGCGTCGCCGGATAGTTCTCTGAGGGTCGGAAGGGGTCATGTTCCCAAACAGTAGAGAGTAACTGACTTCCAGATCCAGATGAGCCTGTTTGAGGAAAACCCAACTCATAACCCCAGTCCCTGGCTCTGGTA
>NW_022103901.1:24037293-24062772 GCF_000313985.2 Echinops telfairi | reverse complement strand
CTCATTTTTCCCCTCCCTCCCTGCTCCCCCTCCCTCATGAGCCCTTGATAGTTTATAAATTGTTATTTTGTCATATCTTGCCCTGTTTCTTAAAAGGAGCCCTGGTGCCACTTTGTTTAAGGGCTGGGCTACTAACCAAGAGGCCAGTGGTTTGAACCCATCCCTGGTTTTTCAGGAGAAAAGACATGGTAAATCTATTCCCGTAAAGATTACAGGCTGCAAAATCCTCTGGGGAAGTTCTACTCCGTCAGATGTTGTGACTGTGGATTGGAATCAACTCAGCCTCATGCAACAGCAGGAGATTACTCGTTTTAAAAAATCCTTCCTTGCCCCTTGTTCTCAAACGATCAGGAAATCTGCTATCCCTCGGCGTTGGCACAGGGCAACCACAGACGAGCTGAAGAGCAACTGCTCCCTTTCAAGGGAGCCGGTGTTCTCCAACTGACCACTGTCCTCACCTCGCCAAGTGGGCTCACGTGTGCTGCCTGCCTTGAGTGTGCCTGAAATTCCAATTCTCACTTAACAGAAATTCAGTTATCCAGAAGGTACCTTCTAAGATCTCAGGTTAGTGATGAGGTATCTTAGCATATGCATGAAACCACCAATTCTAAGGTATTCCAATAAAAGCTCAAAGAACAGTGGTGTGAATTTTCATTTTGCCATGTCTGTAAAATTGGCTGTCATGGCAAACAGCAGGTGAAGCAATCTTTGGCCTCAGGAGGAAAACGTAGCTAGTTGAGAGATAGCTGGTGTTTCTCCTACTCCGCTCTGGCAACACTACCAAACAGATCTGTTAAGAAAGAGCAATTCTTTCTAGACTAATTAAAGAGCTTGATTTGCTTTTTAATGTACATCTGCCTAGCTGCCTACCGTCAATGGAAATTTTCTGCAAATGTCCCTCTTGTATTCTGGTAGGTCTGAAGATGACAACGGCAACACGGCAAGAAGTCCTGGGCCTCTACCGCAGGATTTTCAGGCTCACGAGGAAATGGCAGGCAGCATCAGGGCAGATGGAAGACACCATTAAAGAAAAACAGTACATAATACACGAAGCCAGAACCCTGTTCCAGAAAAACAAAAATGTAAGTAGGCCCCAGTCCAACCTTGTAAGAAGGGGAGCAGTTTCTTGTGGGGTTTGTTCATTTCTTTGCTGTCCTCAAAAATGAGAAGACTGAACCACCCCAGTGAGAGTGGCCCACGGAGGGCCAGAGGCCCAGTTTAGCTAGCTTGCACAGCCATTGCAAAAGAGAGCCCGTCGGTGTTTCTCCCTTCATGGGCTCCAGAGCTCAGGCCAGCTGGTAAGTGGCTCAGTGCCCTATGAAGACTCCATGAGCCCATTGACCACCAGACCAGTGTTCAGAGGCCCGGCGAGCTATTCCTCACCCAGGGGGCCTTTTGCTGGCCACTCCCAAGGAGGTGCACAATTCAGTTTTGGTTTGTTTTTAAAATTCATAAACTATTAAAAAGCCTCCATTTATATTCCCATTCAGTGAGAAGAGAATAAGATCGAGACACAGAGTTCGCTTCAGAATGTAGCTTTGAACTCTAGCCTGGTTGGCTTGCCGAGCGTCTGCCCTTTGGGGCCAGAGAATTGGGTAAAATAGTGCCACCATTAGTTCGTTTAACTGAACACCACACCCAGAGATCAGGGGGTGAGAAGCCATTTCTAAGAGACTAATTGGACCCATCCCAAGAAACCACCAAGCACTAGCTATTAGCACGTTAGAAAGACTGGCACCAAATATGGCACGAGGCTCTCGACTCCTGACCTTTCTTCATCCTCCTTCTCATTGATCAAATGGGTTCAGTGCCGTCACTGTTTCTCTCAGGAAACTTCCTGACAGTCTGCTCTCTTGACTTGTCTTCCTCTCTGACTACTGTGTGTGTCTTTTTCGGCACAAATGTACCTCCCACCATCCAGCCAGCTGGACAGTCCTGGGAAGGTCAGCCTTCTTCATTGAGGCCTGCAGAAGAAGCAGCCACCTTCTGGTTTCACCTCTCTTACCTGAATCTCCAGCCTCAGTTTCTCACCAGCTACCTGACATCTCACCACAAACATTTTCCTGCAAATAGACACCCCCCTTCCCAGCTTGCCTATTTCTGTCATAGTTTCGTAACCACCTATGCGTCATTACTCTCATTCGTTCAATTCAGCATGTGTTTGAGTGCCCATATGCCAAACACTGAACTAGACATTGGCAATATAAAAATAAGCAAGACCCACAGTTCTGACTCACAGCGACCCTGTATAGGGTTTCTGAGAATGGAAGTTTTTATAGGAGAGGATAGTGCCAACTTTCTCCCTTAGAATGGCTGGTGGGTTTAAACTGTGGACTGTGTGGTTAGCAGTCCAGTGCTTGCCCAACAGTGCCACCGCGGCTCTTTAAAAACCAAGACAGGGTCCCTCAAAAGTGTTTCAGAGGTGACTGATGTGTGCTTTCGAGTCAATCCCAACTCACGGGGACTCTATAGGGCAAAATAGAACTGCCCCATAGGGTCTCCTAGGCCTGTAGTCTCGATGGGGATGCATTTGTATTTCGGTGCTGGGGAAGACTATTGAAAGTACCATGGACTGCCAGAAGCACAAACAAGTCTATGTGGGAGGAAGTACAGCCAGAATGTGCCTTAGAAGTGAGCATAGCTGGACGACTTCTGATGTATTTTGAACATGTTCTCAGGAGAGACCAAGACCACCTGCTTGGTAAAGTAGCGGGTCAGCAAAGAAGAGAAAGACCCTCAACAAGACGGCTCACACAGTGGTTGATAATCGGCTCACACTTAACAGCATTGTAATAATTATCGCCGGACCAGGCGGTGTTTTATTCTGTTGTACATAGCGTCACTGAATGGGAGGCAGCTGGATGGCACCTAACAACAACAACAACAGCAACAGTCTTTACAAGAGCAGAATACCAGGTCTTTTCTCCCACATAGCCACTGAGTGGGTTGGAACTTCTAGCCTTTTTTGTTAGTAGCTGTTTTAGGCTGTGTTCTCTAGAGAAGCAAAACCAGGCGAATTTTTATAAGTATTTAATGTGAGTTTTTTTTAATCAAGGAAATGGTTCACATTGTTGTAGAGGTTGGCAAGTTCATAGTCTGTGGGTCAGTTGTCAGAGTGGAGGCTTTTCCTGACTCATGGAGCTGCAAGGGCTGTGAACCCAAGATTGGCAAGTCAGACAGCAGGCTTCTGCCTCTAGGAAATTGAATCCAAGGTTAGTAGATAGCAAGGTTGCCAAAATGGCAAGCTTCTGACAACTCCCAGGGTTAGTAAGGAATTCATCAGTCTCCTGGCTCAAATCCAAAGTGCCAGAGGAGAGATGATGAGCCAGATGCAGGATCTAGACCCAGCAAAAAGCAAGTTTTTCCACAGCTTCACTTGTGTTAGTCCCAGGTGGACTAGAGAAACAAATTCATAGACAATCATGTGTATAAGAAAGAGCTTTATATAAAGAGTAATTGTGTATTGAGAAAACATCCCAGCCAGGCCAGATCAAGTCCATAAGTCCAATACCAGCCTATAAATTCCTCCTCAGATGCACGCACCACATGCAATGATCACAGGCCAATGGGTGGAAAGTATTGTGGATCCAGTGGCAGTGGAAGCATCTCAGCACTGGTGTGGGTTTCCATGTGGTTCCTCCAGCTCCAGGGCTGTGATACCATCAGTGTGGCTCCATGTGCTTCGTCAGCAGGCAGATGAAGCAGAGAGAGAGTGTGTATCCCACATCCAGGGAGGAAGACAGGAGTTCCCAGAATCCTCAGGAGAAGGCCATGCCACACAGAGGCATGATTGTCTAGGACATGATTGACAGGCTAGATTCCACCCCTAAGACTGATTTAACAAATTGATGTGAAATTTTGTAACTACCACAGACCAAGACAAACATGTTCTTATTGACCAGGTTGCCACATTAAACCTAACTCTCACACCACTGTTCCCCCAAATCAACTATAGCCTCAAGGAAATCTCATCACAGGGGGACTACAGTATCTTACCGCCAAACCACTGAGAATCCTGGTCCAGCCATGTTAACCCAAAGCCTACCTCCCACAGTAGTCAAATGTGGAACTGCTGCACTATCGGGGCTCCCTGCTTCAAATGTAGATGGAAATAAATGCAAAATCACATTCAGAACAAGAAGTACAAAAGATACTTCTCGTCTCCCTTCCCTTCTTTTTCTTCTCTGTATCCCTGAAACCTCCCTGCTTGTTAAAGCCTGTCTGCTCCTGAAACTTCTTTCTGTCCCTGGCACCCCTTCCAGCTTCTCCACACATTCTCTCTTCTTAACATAACCGGTTCATACCCAACCAGTGTGTATGTATGCCCATGAGATCCTTCAACAATCCCTTGAGGAATGGAAAGAAAATATTACACTGTTATTTCTTTTCATTGTTATTTCATCCTTTAAAATAGATTTTGTATGTATTTATTAGTATATATAGATAACACATTTCTAAATGAGTGTAAATGCATAAGTGGGTGCAAATGTTTTATTGAAAGGAGCAGGTCGTCACCAAGTTTGGAAGCCACTGACCTAAACCAAAACCTCACTCCAGGTCCAGTGGATTCTGACGAAGAGTGGCCCGACAGGACAGAGTAGAACTGCCCCACAGGGTTTCCAAGGCTGTGAATTTTAATGGAAGCACATCACTTCATCTTTCTCTCATGAAGTTGGTGGTGCGTTACAACTGCCAACCTGTTTATTAGCAGGACACATGCTTAACCCCACTCTTATCACTAGGGTTCCTTGCTGACCCACAACCCCCCAAGAGAGACCCCAAACATTGCCACTGAGTCAATTCTGACTCATCAAGACCCTATGTAGCTTCTAAGGCTGCAAATCTTTAGGGAGCAGACAGCCTTGGTTTTTTTCCCCTACAGAGCAGTTGGTGGTTTTGAACTGCTGACCTTGCAGTTAGCAGTCAGACATTTACCTCTTACCCACTTCGAAGTAGTTGGTCATATTGTCTTTTTTTTTTTTCTTAATCTGTTTCATTTATGTTGGCCTGGTCTCTTAACTAAGGAACCCTATTGGAATAGTGGGTTGTGCCTTGGGCTTCTAAGTGCAAAGTCAATAGTTTGAAACCACCAGCTGTTTTCCAGGGGGAAGATGGGATTTATAGACAGTCTCAGAAACCCACAGGGGCAGTTCTACTCTGTCCTACATTGTCACTATGAGTAAGAGTTGACTTTATGGCAGTAAGTTTGGAGTTGTTTGGAATCTCTTAACTTGGTTATGAACTACTTGAACACATTGATAATGCCTTGTACTTCTCTCATTTGTCCTGTGGGACCTTCCCAGAAGTTGACAATAAATTAATGCGCATTATAAATACTTTGCTTAGAATGACCTGCTCTATCTCAATGTTGCTGCCTCCTTCCAACCCCACTTCTATGAGAGATAATACATCTCAACAGTCTGTACCAGCCACTGATCCCACCCTACCTTTTCTATAGCTTCATGCGCCAGGTAATAGCCTCAACAATTGAAGGCAGGGACGAAGGCCCCAGGTCCAGCCTGATATTGGGAATATCATAGTAAGTGTCTAAGAAACCTTTGTAAGCTCACTCACCCGAGAATTATTGAGACTCTTTAGGCTTTCAGTTATTGCAGTTATCACACAGTTGCTCCTGCTTGTATTGGCCCAAATTTCTGTGCGCTAGTGGGGGTGGGGGGGTGTATGCCGCTGATGTTGTTGTTGTTGCTGTTGTTAGGTGCCATCAAGTGTGTCCCAACTCATAGCAACCCCATAGACAATGAAACAAAAACTACCCAGCCCCGTGCCACCCTCACAGTCACTGCTACGTTTGAGCCCATTGTTGCAGCCATCAATCCATCTTCTCAAGGGTCTTCCTCTTTTTCACTGCCCCTCTACTTTGCCAAGCATGAAGTCTGTCAGGGACTGGTCAGTCCTGATATGTCCAAAGTACATGAGAGGAAGTCTCCCCATCCTCGCTTCTAAGGAGCATTCTGGCTGTACTTCCAAGATAGATTGTTCTTTTGGCAGCCCATGGTGCTTTCAGGCAACACCACAATAGAAATGCATGGATTCTTCGGTCTTCCTTGCTGAATGCCCAGCTTCCGCATGCATATGAAACGACTGAAAATGAGCTCGTGCTCCTTAGGCCTCAGTGACATCTTTGCTATTTAACACTTTAAAGAGGTCTTTGTGCAGCTTTTCCCAATGCAGTCTGTAGTTTGATTTCTTGACTGTTGCTTCCATAAGCATTGAATATGGTTTAGGCAAGAAAAAGTCCATGACAATTTCAGTCTTTTCTGTTTATAATGATGTTACCTACTTGTGCACCTGTGAAGATTTTTGTTTTCTTTACATTGAGTTACAATCCATGTGGAAAGCCGCAATCCTTGAGCTTCAAAAGCAAGTGCTTTAATTTCTCCTCACTTTCAGCAGTTGTTTTATCTGCATACCACAGGTTATCAATAAGCTTTCCTACAACCCTGATGCCAAATTCTTCTTCATATAGATAGTCCTCCTTCTCTGATTATTTACTCAGAATACACATAGAATAAGTATGGTATACTGAAAGGATACAACCTTGACACACTTTCCTTGATTTTAAACCACCCAGTATTCCCTTATTCTGTTCAAACAACGCTTTTTTGATCCACAGGTTCTACGTGAGCACAATGAAATGTTCTTAAATTCCTATTCTCAAAGTCATCAGTAGTTGGTTATGATCAACCAACTATGGCTCAGTCAGATGCCTTTGCATAATAATTAAAACACAAGTAAACATTTTTCTGGTATTCTCTACTTTGAGCCAAGATCCATCTGTCATCAGCAATGATATCCCTTGTTCCACATCCTCTTCTGAAAATTACAATTACAATTACTCCTATGCAAGTTGAAGAAATTTAAAACAAGCCCATAAGAGCCAAAATATGATCTCATTCCACCTGAAATTCAAGAACCTCTCAAGTAATAAGGGAACAACAAGAGATCTAAAATTGATGGCGAGGAGGTTGTATAATGCCTGGTGGGTTTTAATCAAGTGCAGTATATCCAAGAAGAATTACTGAGAGCTGAATGGAGGGTGAACATTATAGTGGGACAGGAGAAAAGTGAAAGGAAAGGGAGGAAAGAAATAGGAGGCAAATGCTACTTATAGAGCTATAGCCATAGGCATGTATGTGTGTGTGTGTGTGTGTGTGTGTGTGTATATATGTATATATAAATTTATAATGAAAGGGATAGAGGCAAATGTACATATATTTATATGTTAAGTATTAAGATAGCTTAGGGACTTTGGTTCTCTACTCAAGGCCTCCCTTAATGCAAGAACACTTGGTTCTGATAACCTGACACTCTTTGATATTCGCCTTCCCGACATGATCACTGAAGACAAAATTGGTGCATAAGCAAATGTGGTGAAGAGAGCAGATGGTGCCCAGCTAGCAAAAGATATAGCATCTGGGGTCATAAAGACTGAAGTTAAACAAGCAGCCATCCAGCAGGGAAGCAAATAAGCCCATGTGGAAGAAGCATACCAGCCTGTGTGATCTTGAGTTGTCGATGTGATCAGGTATCATGTATCAAAAGATCCAAAACAAACAACTATATCGATGTGAATGAGGGAGGTTGGAGGGGAGACCCAATGCCCATCTGTAGACAATTGGATATCCCCCCCACAGAAGGGTTATAAGGAAGGGATGATTCAACCAAGGTGCAGTAGAGCACGGACTAATCATACATCATTCCTCTAGTTCCTGAATGCTTCCTCCCCCTACCACCATGACCCAGTTCTACCTTACAAATCTGGCTAGACTGGAGAACACACATTGTACAGATAAGAGCTCTTGACACATGGAATTCAGGACAGATAAACCCCTAAGGAACAGTAGTGGAAGTAGTGATACCATGAGGGTAGGGGAATGGTCGGGGAAGGGAAAGGGGGAATAAAAGGGGAACCCATCACAAGGTTGAATATATAGCCCCCCCCCAAAAGGGGATGAATAACAGAAATGTGGGTGAAGGGAGACAATGGACAGTGTAATATATGAAATAATAATAACAATATATAATTGATCAAGGATTCACAAGGGCCAGGGAGGAAAACGAGCTTCTACCAAGGCTCAAGTAGAAAATGTTTTGGAAATGATGATGGCAACGTTATGTGCAAATATGCTTGATACAATTGATGTAGAAATGTTATAAGAACTGGAAGAGCCCCCAATAAAATGATTTTTTTAAAAAGGACATCTCAAGAATTGATTTGACTTACTGAACAGTAATATCACTGATAGTATGTGAAATTATTTGGAGTGGGATGGTATAAGGTGTTAATTTCACATTAAGATATAGCCTTGTTTTAAAAAAAAGATATAGCCTTGTTTTATTGCATATTAGCAAGAAAATAGAACACCAGACCACAATTTCATAAATACTATTGTTTAAGAGAATTACATAAAGAAAAATATTAATGTTAGTGTAGGCCATATGTAGATATGGAAGACACTTGTAAGCAATCCATGAATGATGGAATTCAGAGAGCTCTTAGCCAAAGTTTGTTCAGATGGCAAGCTGGAGACCCTGTCCTGCCCCACCCCCAACCAGAACAGTCTCCTGAACCATCTCTTTATCAGGGGCTTTTCCTTTCTTCCCAGGCCCCCATCCAGACATGGTATATTCTCATCACCTCACTCACTGTTAGAGCTTAATAACACAGAGATCGGTCATGAATTCCTCTGAATCCCAGTGGGCCATTGTGAACACGCAACTGTATTCCCAAGGTGGACAAGAGCTAAACAGCTTCTGAGAAGCCAGAGGTCAGAAAGCCGAGCCTTTGCCCCAAGGGACTCAACTCTTGTTGTGTGCATGGCTGTTCCTGGAACTCTTTCTCCGGAATTTCCAAGACACGGAGACCCAGACTTTATTACTGGTGTCATCTGGGCTGATGCAATCCTAGCTCTGTTTCAAGGCTCACTTGCCACCCTATGAAGAGCCACTTGTTGACTCATTTCTCTCCCTGGCTTCTCTCCCTTTGCCTACCTGGCTTTCAGTTTTTCACCAGGAACTTTTCATCCCTTTACTTGAAGCTGGACCTCTGTGGTTTGACTAGTTTGGAATTTCAAAAGCCCCTTCTTTGCCTTAACAAGGAACCATGCAGTCTGTAGTTCACAATGAGAGGCAGAGCATTCTTGATGTCTTATTCAGGGGGCTCCAGACCGCATGTACTAAAATAATGGGGTTACTTTAAAATTGAATCAGCATGAAGAAGCACTCCTTTTTTTTAATCGTTTTATTAGGGGCTCATACAACTCTTATCACAATCCATACATACATCAATTGTGTAGAGCACGTTTGTACATTCATTGCCCTCATCATTCTTAAAACATCCGCTCTCCACCCAAGCTCCTGGCATCAGCTCATTTTTTCCCCTCCCTCATGAACCCTTGATAATTTACAAATTATTTTGTCATAGTTTGCACTATCCGACATCTCCCTTCACCCACTTTTCTGTTGTCTGTGCCTCGGAGGAGGCTATATATAGATCCTTGTAATCAGTTCCCCCTTTCCAACCCACCTTCCCTCCACCTCCCAGTATCGTCACTCATACCACTGGTCCTGAAGGGATCACCTGTCCTGGATTCCCTGTGTTTCCAGTTCCCATCTGTACCAGTGTACATCCTCTGGTCTAGCCAGATTTGTAAGGTAGAATTTGGATCATGATGGTCGGGGGGAGGGGAGGAGGAAGCATTTAGGAACTAGAGGAAAGTTGCATGCTTCATCGTTGCTACATTGCACCCTGACTGGCTCGTCTAGAAGAAGCACTCTTACACTGTGTTAGTAAGCAAAAACATGATCCATTGTTGGTGAGAGTATTAATACAACCTCTAGATGGTGATTTGGGACTATCAGTCAGAAATAAAAATGCATAAATATACATGCTTTGAACCAGCAGATCTCTTTAGTAATTTATCTTTTAGACACTAGCAAATGAGCACAAAAACATTTTTATAGGGATCTATAACCAAATTGTTTGTAATGGCAAAAGATTGTGAATGGCCTACATGTCCATCTGTTGGGAATTTCTTGAATACATTATAGTGCATCCTTACATTGGAGTTTTGTGTTGCTATTAAAAAGAACACAGATTTATATGTACGACTACATAAAGATCTCCAAGTTATTTTGTTCATGAACAAGCAAGGTTCTGAACATAGTAGGCTATCATCAGTGTAAGGAAAAACAGCCAAGTCTATCCGTGTATATATGTTTAGACACGCAGAGTATCCTTGGCAGGGCAGAAGAAACTGCTGCCGATTGTTGTCTGTGTGAAGGGTAAGGAAAGGATGAGATAAGAGGGAAACTTAGCAGGCGGCTTCACAAAAGTCCATGGAAAATGGAAGGAAAAGGCCATGCAATTTCAAAATATTTTAACCCTCCATATACAACATTTTATTTAGCATTAGAAAAGTACTGTCACTCTCACCTGTTTTCTCCTGTTTCAGCTTACAGACCCAGACTTGATTAAACAGTGTATAGATGAGTGCACAGCCAGGATTGAAATTGGATTGCATTACCAGATTCCTTATCCAAGGCCAGTAAGTGTGACTCCACTTAGAATGTGGCGGGTAGGAATCTTTGTTAACCTGGTTATTTCCAACATGTGTATAGAGATGGCTCGTGCTCGCTGAGAAACCTAAAGTTACTATAGAAGGCACGTTGTAAAAAGTTGTTTGCATTGCAGCAAACAAAGGTGCCAGTGGATGCCTGGCTTTTGCTACTTGGACAACTTTCCCACATAACAGAACAAACAGCTTCCTCTTTTAACCTTTGTTTTTTTGGGGATGGGGGTGGGGGTGTTCTAATTTTCCTTATTATAAAAGATAGGCTTGTAATAAATAGTAAACACATAAAGGTGAAAGTGAAAATTGGCAGACTTTTTTTTTTCCATTGTGATTTAGGTGAAGGTTTACAGAGCAGATCCTGGGTTTTCCATTCAACAAATTATGCAAGTCATTAATTTCAGTTCCCTCAATGTACCTGCCATCCCTTAACCCACTTACCCGAGGCAGCCTCAGAAACCCTGTATAAGGTCCTACCTAAAGCAGCCTCATCTTTCTTACAAGCAGGAGCTAAGGGGTGTGAACCACTGACTTTGAGGTTAGCAAGTCCAGTGCTTACCTGACAGTACCACCTGAGCTCCTTGGGTTCTCTATTAATGTTAATTAATGGCATTAATGTTGCTTTCGCTTTTCTACTCTGTACTGAACATGTTTTCACACACACACACATGGACTATATGCATTGAGGTGCTAATGACAAAGTCAGCAGTTTTACACCCACAAGCTGCTCTCTGGGAGAAAGATAAAGCTTTCTGATCCTGTAAAGATTCACGGTCTCAGAAACCCAGAGGCACTTCTACTCTGTCTTGTAGTGTTACTGTGAGTCAGCATCAACTCAGTGGCAGAGAAATATTAGTTTTCTAATATAGGGAATAGATTGACACAGTAGCTGGGATAATGAGCTAAAATAACCATTATGTGGATGGCACAGGACTGGAGAGTGTTTTGTTCTGTGGCATATACCATCCCTCCCTTTTAGGATATAGGAACACTACGAGTTGGCACTAACTGAGGACACCCAACCACAGTAACAGTATTCATCTCCTAGGGACCCTAGTGGGTTACGAGTTGGCTGCTTTCTACCAGCTTTCTACGGCCTTAATGATTTACAGGCTCCGAAACCCACAGGGGCAGTTCTACTCTGCCCTCCAGGTTTATTATGAGCCAGAATCAACTCAATGGCAGGGAGTGAACAAGTGCTGTAAGTTTACTATGGCCGCTGTAACGAAGTCCTCCAAAGTGGGAGGCTGTAAACAACAGAAGTGTATTCTCCCACAGTTCTGGGAATCAAGGAGACAGGGCTTGCTTGCTGAAGGCTCTGGGGAAGTTCCTTTCTTGTGTCTCTCAGCTTCCTTTGCCCTAGGTGTGCCTTAGCTTCCAGCACAAGTAACCCCATGGACATTTTCCCTGCATATCTCCTCATTCATAAGAACAACACTCAGAAAAAAAATTAAAAAAAAAAAAAGAACAACACTCAGATTGGCTTAGAACCTCCCTAGTCTCTTAGGAACTCATAACTGCTAGCATCTTTAAAGACCCTATTTCCAAAGAAAGTCACATTCACAGGGGGTTCTTCTTTCAATTGTCTTTTTAAGGGATACAATTCAACACATAACATCCCCTATCTTTGGAATCCCATTGTTATCTGTGGTAATTTTTAACTCCTGCAAGCAAAGAAAAGAATAAGTGCTGGAATCAGAGAGATCTAAATTCACCTCTTGGCTCCACCACTTAATACAGTGGTTCCCAACCTGTGGGTCGCACCTCTTTGGGGGTCGAGCGACCCTTTCACAGGGGTCGCCTAAGACCATCAGAAAACATATTTCCGACGGTCTCAGGAACCACTCCTCTGTCTGTCTCCAGGCGGGTCCGCCCACAAGCACATATGCTCACATAGGAGGACCTGGCGTGAAGACTGTTATCCATGCTACACCATGTTTCAAGACAAAATTTCATTTATTTGTCATTAGAAATAAATATTTCACAATATAGAATTACATGTTTTGGTGACTGATCACTGTGCTATCATTATGTTCAATTTGTAACAATGAAAATACATCCTGCCTATCAGATATTTACATGACAATTCATAACAGTAGCAAAATTACAATTATGAAGTAGCAACGAAAATAATTTTATGGTTGGGGGTCCCCACCACATGAGGAACTGTATTCAAGGGTCGCGGCATCAGGAAGGTTGACAACTTCTGACTTAATATATATCCTCGGGCATGTGTTTGAACTCTGAGCCTCCATTTTCTCATGTACAAAAATCAGAATAGTGATTCTCTGAGATTATTACAAGCAATAAGGTATAAGGACTAATGAGTCTATATAGGTTTAGTACTTAGCAAGGAGCCTGGAATTTAGTAAATCTACAGTGAATGTAAGCTGCTACTGTGATTATGGTCATAATTATTAATATTATTTTTCTTATTATTATTCAGATTCATCTACCTCCAATGGGCCTTACTCCACTGCGAGGTCGAGGACTTCAAAGCCAAGAGAAACTGAGGAAGCTTTCCAAACCAGTCTATCTCAAGTCTCATGATGAAATTTCCTAACCCAGGAAAATGTTTATTTCTGAGAATAATGAGCCAGCTAGGTCTTGACCATAAAACAGATGACAAAACCCTTTTCCTTGATTAGGGGCAAAAATTTCAAATATCTTCTAAAACTCTCTATAATATTGGAACCCCATTAGAACTTGCCCCATGATGTGCCTACGTGCCCCAAGCCTTTGCCAGGATCTTGCTCCCTGAGTGGATGATACCAACCAAAGGAGCCCTGGACCTTAGCACTCTGACTGAAGTTCTGTTTTGAAATAAGACTAAGGCCTCTGGAAGGGTGAAGGGTAATAAAAGTTTTCATGGAAATTCTCTTAGCCACACCTGTCAGCCGATTCAGAGAAATTAGCCAATTTCCAGAAAGTATTTACGGTTACTGTGGAATTCGTATCACTCTCAAAGCATTTTGTATCCGCCGCCCCCCCCCCCCAAGTTACAGATTTGCTTTAAAGTCGACTGTGTATGTTCCTATGCGTTTGCCCCCAACTTCAGAAAACTCTGAAAAGGTACTTGATTGGATTGATCCTGGTTTTTCATAGAATTTTTCTATGAGACCCACCCCAAAACAAAAGTGCATGTTTTAGTCAAATGCTTATTTTTTATCTAATGTTATAGTCTGTGATTACTTTGGATGTTGATCTGGAAAGCACCTAAAACTCACATTCTTTCATCAGGGGTTTTGATTGAAAAGTACAAGGCCAGGCTTGTTTTCAAATTACATTTAAACCTAAAGCGGAAAGTTAAAGACCCAAACTCAAAGGATGGGGGTTCTCTAAAGGAGCCTCTATAAAACAACTCTGGTGGTGTATTGGGTTACAAGTTTGGCTGCTAACTGCAAAGCCAGCAGTTTGAATCCATCATCTACTCTGTGGGAGAAAGAGGAGGCTTTCTACTCCCATAAATATTTACAGCACTCCTGGGAACTCACAGGGACAGTTCCACTCTGTTGTTCAGGGTGACTGAGGTAGAACTGACTTGATGGCAGTGAGTTTTTTGGTTTTAAATGAGCCCAGGTGGTGTAGTGTGGTAAACATTTGGGTTTACCAATTCAAACCCACCAGTGACTTGACGGGAGCAAGAGGCAGTTTGCTTCTGTAAAGATCAGTAGCCCCAGCAACGTCGGGGACAGTTCTCTTCTCAGCAGCAGTGAGTTTGGTGTGGAAGGATGTTTTTTGTTGAATGTATGGCATGAAGTGAGGTTCTATGGCAAGTCCTTTATCTGTGCTGTTGCCTTTGACCTCTAAAGATGAACAGAAACAATAAACACAAATACGTTTCAGTTTTATTGTCTGTATCCTTTTCCAAAATGACCTTCTGCCCCTCAGCAGCAGCAGCTGATACTCCTACCCATGCCGAGACTTGGAGTTGTTGCCTTGCCCTATAGATTCCATCCTGTTAAATAAGCCTTGTAGGGCAGTCTCAGCAGCCTGCCCAGAAGCACGGGGAATGAAGATGTACATCTCTCATAGCATATACACATATCAGCTCAAATGCAGCACTGGGCCTTAGGTGGACAGGGAGAAGTTTGTGCCAGCAGTTGTGTTGGCATTCCACTCAGGACATTCCCGTGCACTAGGCTAACTGGTATTCAGAAACTTGAATCTGCTGTTCCATGGGTCCCTCTCCTTCCAACGGCTCTCATCGTGGAAGCATTTCCCTGCCCTGAGGTGAGTCTGATGTTTAAATATTTCTCGTGTAACATAGGGCCTGTGAACTCAAGCCAACTACTTCGTCTGGTGGTCAGCCAAAAAGGCAGCAGTGTGTCCGGTGTTGGTAGAAAAACTGGCTGTTAGGCAGTAAGACAGGATAGGCCTTTGTCTGTTGTGGTCCCTTTTGAATAATTCAAAGTGATTGTGCTTGCATGCAATTTTCATCTTACTCAGCTGAATTTAGCAGTAACCCTCCCCTACCCAACCTTCAGGATGAAACTCATCCATGATTGGCAGCTACGCTTCCATGCGTCAGGAATCTCGCCTACGTGTGAATTTCATATGTCCAACCTAGTCTGCAAAGACATACAATACTGTTACACAAAAGCATAATTAACAATTTACTACCAAACCTATGCTTTGTTTATGATAGGATTTTTTTCTTCTTTTTCTCTCCCAAATTACAAAGTCTACACCTTCAATCTGATAAAGGCACAACTTACCTTCCCGACAATTCTCTCCTTCAACGTAATTTTCACCGTGCGCCGACAAGAACTGAATCATAATTGTTTATCCCAAAGCCAGATTTTTAAAGAGCAAGGACTAGCTTGGTGACAAAAGTTTTCTGATGTCATCTGCCGAGCTATTTATAGGCACAGTCTGCAGTTTGTCACTGAGCTGATCCCTGGCCATCCCTACCCCAGGGCTCCAACCTCTAACTCAACACAGTGTCTGAAGAACACACTGCTCTTTCCATGGGGGCCCATTACTACATTAGCCCAATAAAAAGTGACCTCAAACTTGAGGCAATTTCTCTTTTCAGAGAGGAGGACATTTTTTAAATTACAAAATGTAATCCATCACACAGAAACATTCTGTCCCTTGACCCCTGAGGAATGAGACAATCAGTCCCTCCCTCCATTTGCTTGTTGCTGAAGCTGGAGTTAGATGACACATTAAATCCCAATTGTTCTTTTGGAAACCCCTCACTGCCTGCTCTTTTACAACCTGCAATGTGACTTACCTACCAGTCCAAGATTCAGGGACTTGGACTGCTAATCATCTTTACATCCCATGTGATTAACAGTAGTATTTGGAATATAACAGTCCCAAACTCTGTTTTGGATTTACACACACACACATGCACACACGCACGCAGACAAAAGTTAGAAGAAGGCTATCTGGCTACTGTGAGCTGAAGGAGACCAATTCCTCATGGTCTCTCTAGGCCTGGGCAGAACTTGGAGAACTGCTGTTGTGCGCATATTTCTAAGGTCTGGTCACTTAGATCATTTGCCTGTCTTAGCATTTGGAGTCTTTAGTCAGCCCTGTGGGCTTAGTACTTGTGCCTTGGGCTACTAACTCAAGGTCTAAAACCACCATCCATTCTGAGATAGATGAGGCTTTCTACTCCCATAAAGAGTTAGTCTCTGAAAGCCCCAGGGCAGCCCTATCCTGTCGTGTAGAGTCAGAATGAACGATGCCATAGCAGTGAGGGGGTTTTTCCTTCCTTTGGGAGTCAGCATTTGGCACACCATTGTCCCATAAAGAAATGGAGTATTTCTGGAATATGTATATTTAATTCTGGGCAGCTTCCAGCATCCAGGACAAGTGCAAGACTTTGGGTCAGGAGCATACAGTAGTTTTACAACAATTACTGGGTCCAGTTCTATCACTGACTAGCTGTGGACTGACTTCTGACATTCATACAATTGCAATCATGAAAGCACCTCTCCGACTCTCTCACTGTCTCACTGCCTCACTTACTGTCTCACTCACTGCCTCATTCTCACTCTCACTGCCTCACTCACTCACTAAAAAAAAAAAAAAAAGCAAAAAAAAAAAATCACCTCTCCTCGAAGACTGGTTTAAAAAGTGTATTTTTAAAATGTCAAAGGCCTTAAAAACTAAAATCAACACCTGCTGTGTGAGACTGTTTTAGAGCCCACTGAACCCATCACCATCGAGTTCATTCTGACTCACAGCGACCCTATAGACGGAGAATTCCCCTTTGGAAACCGGAGACAATTTAAATGAGGATTTTAAATCTTCAGGTGGGCAGAGAGACTCGTCTTTCCCCTGAGCAGTGGCTGATGTGTTTCAACCACAGACCTGTGGCCAACCCACTTGATGCATAACCTGAAGTGTCCTCACAGGCTCTTAGTTGTGAGAAGCGTATTGTCAACATACCCAAAGCCTTGGAAACAAAACGTGCTTGAAACCTCTTTCAAGCTCTGAGAGGCCCTGCTTTTAGCCTCTCTGGATCAACTAGAAAAGAAGGCATTGACTTCCGACAGCAATTATAGCAAAAGAATAGGAAAAAGCATATCTTCCCTATCTTGTCAAATAGCAAGTCCTGGCTGCTAAATCCCACTGTGCTAAAATCGAGACTCTGGTAACACTCGGTTGACTTGGTGAGAATGAGTGGGAGTGATTGTTTCATAGCTGTCCGACTTGGGGAATGGTTTCCTGTAGCATGGTGCCTGCAGTCATCAAATGAAAGGAAGGCTTAACAGTGTTCTGAAATACTTGACTCAGAGCAAGTGCTATATTAATATCAACATCATCATCGTGTCTCATGCGAGTATCGAGAAAGGAAGCTCAGATGTAGTCAAGAAGGAAGTGCATTTTATTTTCTGATGGAGAGAGATGCCATCAGTCATCCAGCTGGCATAAGGAGGCCACCCCCCGATTTATCCAGTGCTTCTGGGCCCTGTCTGTGGGGAGCTCAATGGAGAGAACATAATTGGTGGAGTGGCCTGTGGTGGACAGGATTCCCCTCCGGGCACTGGTTTTGTAGACTGGACACACGTAAATGTTCTGATGCAGAAACAAGGCACTGTCCCCAGGTTTCAGCCAAATGATGGGCAGCGGGTCCCAGAGGATTTTGGGGAGAGATTCCCCAATCTGCATTGTTGTCCTGTCCCAACGTCCACCTTCTAAAAAGAGCCCTTTTATGTAGGCCCCATCTTCTGGATTATCCTCTATGGTAGTTTCTTGCCTGGTCACCTGGAAGAGTGGAAAGCTATGAGTTCCACCACACCCAATTTCCCTAAATGGAGACACATTAAGAGATTGCAAGCTGCTACCTAAATTGCAACCGGGCTGCAATATGTGTGTCTATTAGGAGGCATCTCCCAGGGCCCTGGAGCTTCTGTGATAAAACCTTGCCTGTGACACATAGGCTGGCCTGATTTGTCAGTATGCCGCCTTGAGTGAGACAAAAGAGTGAACACTAGAGTTGGGGAGAAAGAGGGACCCAATCACAAGGATCTGCATATAACCTCCTCCCTGGGGGACGGACAACAGAAAAGTAGGTGAAGGGAGGTGTAAGACATGACAAAATAACAATAATTTATAAATTATCAAGGGTTCATGAGGGAGGGGGCAGTGGGGAGGGCGGGGAAAATGAGCTGATACCAAGGGCTCAAGTAGAAAGAAAATGTTCTGAGAATGATGAGGGCAACAAATGCACAAATGTGCTCGACATAATGGATGGAGTATGGATTGTGGTAAGAGTTGTACGAGCCCCCAATAAAATTATTTTTTTTAAAAGAGTGAACACTGAATGAAGTAGGAGGTAGAAGACCACATTTGTTATAACTAGCTTAGTGCCCTTGCACAATCCCTCCCTCTTCTGGACCTGTCTTTATAAAGTGAGCGGTTGTATTCAGGGCAAGATGGGTAAGTGTGACTGCTATTGACCCTGGAGGACAGAGTAGAACTTTCCCATAAAGTGTCCAAGGCTTTAAATCTCCGTACACTGTCATCTCTCACACGGGCTTTAGGTTCAAACTGCTCACCTTTTGTGGCTCCCAGCAGAGCACTTTAATCTCTGTGCCACCAGTGCTCCTAGAAAATGATGTAGGTATAGGAAAACCGGGAGTAGTGGGGACCGTGGTGAATTAGGAATCCTATGTGCCATTTAAAAAATTCCATTTCTAATATTTTATGAAGACCAGAATGATGCTCCCATTTCTACTTCTAAATCTTAATGTCTACAACAGGAAAAATGACTATTCATTTTTCAGTTAGCCAGGCTCCAGTTACCTTAATGGATTCTTCTTATTCTCAGAGGTATGATTTTAGAATCTTTTGGGTTTTCTAGTCATTTCAGAATCAGAAAGCTGGTTTTATCTTGTCCCTCGGTGTGTATCAACTATTTCGTTTTCTCATTGCACACATTTTGGCTTACCATTGTTTCAAAGGCCAAGCAAGTTCATTCATGATCTAGCGAGCAGCCAGTTGGTAACTTCTGAGCTTGGCATTTGCCATAGAATTGAAAAATCTACGGTGCCCTGTAGGAATCCCTCTCCCTGTTCCTCTTCAGCTATGGATAGGGAGATACTTGACTACTGGTTGTCCCTGTGGCTTTACTCCACGGAGAGGACTACCTGAGGGCATTAAGCGTCTTCCAAATGAATAGTTCCATGTTGAACAGAGAGCCTAGGAGGAGGTTTTCAATTTTCTCGGGTTATGATCATGGCAACATTTGTCTCTGGAAAGGTTCTTTTTAATGTACACAGAGACAACGCCTTGGAGGGTCTGCATTTCTACTGAGAATACATCTCAGCTACTGTCAGTCAAGGATTTACTTCATTTGTGCCACTTCAGCAGCATTTGCGCCTCAGCACAGTGAAATGCTTGCACTCACTAAGACATGAGTAACACTGCTTCCTCAGGCTAGCCCCTTGAGCTGGACCCAAAGGACCCCTACCTCAAATTCAAATCCGATGTGGTCAATGGGGATGGTGTATTTCCGGGCATAATTCTGGGAGACTCCAGTCAAAAAGGACTGTGTGAAGTAGAATCCTGAGATCCAAAAGACTGCAGGGGGCCCCTTGTCAATCCAATCCTAGAAGCCATGGAAAGAGACATTCAGAACCAGCAAAACATCCAAGAGCAGGTCACATTTTAGTTCCATACAGAAATACACTCTTCTTGATTTTTCTTGAATGAGACCGTGTCGCGTATGTTTCCCCACTTTTGATAGAGTTGAAGGTACAGAGAGAACTACTTCAACTTTAAAAGAAGGCACAAGTAAGGCTGGTGTCAGGGACACAATGGAGAGGGGAGGGGCCTGAGGCAGCCGAGAATATGTGCTCTGTCTGAACGGAGCAGCAGCTGCGCCTCTAGAAGATTGTTACTGTGCAAGAATGCATAGCGTTTGTTTCAGGGCTTGCTTTCTTTTCGCAGGGCGAACACTTGCATTTTTATGAGTCATAACCCAGTGTTTATATCCTGGCTGAAAAAATGTTTAAATTACCAAGCAGCCACACCCAAGCCAAACATATCTACTAACCAATTTGGACAATCAGCCACAACTTCGTGACATCTATTCTAGTTCCTCCATGGGTCTGTGAAAACACCCCTCCTGTTCCAGCTCTGGGAAGAATGTTTTCACTTGATCCAATCCAGGATGCTGCAGGGATGCCTACTTTTCCCCTCTCCAGCTCTCTATAAACTGTCATTTCAGAATGTCCTCCCTGCCTGAATGAGTCCGAGTTATCCCAAATACCTGGAAGAAGGTCAGGCGGGCCAGCAGGTCAGTCACGTAACCCCCCAGGGGCTTCAGTGACGGGTAGGACTTGGCTACCCACATGGCGGGCACTTTACCCACAAGCATGCTATTGAAGACATCTTCCAGTTCCGAGGACATCAGGACCTGCCCTTTGATAGCTCGCCCCAGATCAATGAGGCTTCTACGGACCACTTTGGTCAGCCTGCAAGAACAAGGGAGGAGTTAGCCTGGCTCTCCGTTCTGCCGAAGACCACTGGTTTCATACAAAGGTCTCCTGTTACCCTACCTCTCCCTGGCAAAAGGTCCCTCTATTAATCTACTTTCATAATAGAGACATTTTAGAATAAAAAAGTCACCTATATTCTTACCACCTCAAGATAACTTATGCGTATATATCTCTTCATAGATTTTTTTGTAAACACAAATTGCTTTTTCAATGGAATCATACATTTACCTTCTTGTAATCTACTTTTCTTGTTTGGCCTGTAGGGAACATCTACTTTCCAAATCAATAAATAGGGACCTAAAGCCCCAGTGGTGTGTTGGGCTGCTAACTGCAAGGTCAACAGTTCAAAACCACCAGTCACGCCATAAGAGGAAGACATGGCTTTTTACTTCTGTAAAGAGTTACAGTCTCAGAAACCCACAGGGGCAGTCTGTCCTGTACGGTCAGCACTGAGTTGGAACTGACTCAATGGCAGTGAGTGAACTGTCTGTATTAGTGCAATGTGTTCCAGTTTATTTAACTCTCCCCTCTTGTTGGAAACATTATTTCTATAATTTTGTCACTGTAACCTATATTGTTATGAATATGTATTTATAACAATCTTTGTTTAAACTTAGTTATTAGTAAAAAAATTTCTAAGTTAAAAGGTATATACAGTATTAGGATCTTTAAAATATTTGAAAATTTACTTTGTTGTTGTTGAGACTTTACATGCAAAACATATCCCAATTCAACAACAACAACAAAGTTGTTTTTACAGACAGTGAAGTACAAACCTGAACAAACTGAAGGACAGGCTGTAAGGTGCCAAATTCACCTCCCTGCCTCTGGCTTCCTCTATATTCTAAGGCCTTGCCAAGCCCCGAATGAAGTCCCTGGAGAGTGTCAAAGCCTCTGCCGTCAGAGAGAGGTTGGTGGAATCTGATGTATGTGGTAGGCACTACCATCCAATAACTCATAACCATTAGTTGTTTTTTTTTTGATGTTTAACTGTAGTTTATTGACTATGCCACGGGATTTGGTTGCATGTATCATAACGAACCTTAGATAACCTTGAAAAGAACAGGAATTCCAGAACACCTCGTTGTGCTCATGAGGAACTTGTACATGGATAAAGAGGCAATTGTACAAACATAACAAGGACATACTACATGGTTTAAAATCAGGAACAGTGTGCATCAGGGTTGTATCCTCTCTCCATATTTGCTCAATCTGTATGCTGAGCAAATCATCAGAGAAGATGGATTATTTTTTGTTGTTGTTGGTTTGTTGTTGCTGCTTTCACAATCCATACACACATCAATTATGTAAAGCGCATTTGTACATTCATTGCCCTCATCATTCTCAAAACATTTCCTCTCCACTTAAGTCTCCGGCATTAGGTCCTCATTTTCCCCTCCCTCCCTGCTCCCCTCTCCCTCATGAGCCCTTGATAATTTATAAATTGTTATTTTGTCATATCTTGCTCTGTCCGACGTCTCCCTTCACCCACTTTTCGGTTGTCCGTCCCCCAGGGAGGAGTTCACATATAGTTCCTTGTAATCGGTTCCCTCTTTCCTATCCACTCTCCCTCTACCCTCCCTGTTTCACCACTCACACCACTGGTCTTATAGGGATCATCCACCCTGGATTCCCTGGATTTCCAGTTCCTATTGTACCAGTGTACATCCTCTGGTCTAGCCAGACTTGCAAGGTAGAATTCGGATCATGATAGTGGGGGCGGGGAGGAAGCATTTAGGAACTAGAGGAAAGTTGCATTTTTCATCGTTGCTACATCGCACCCTGACTGGCTCGTCTCCTCCCGGAGATCCCTCTGCAAGGGGATCTCCGGTGGCCTAGTAATGGGACCATTGACTTCTAATTAGTACACCTAAAGACCTATCACAGAACTTTTCTTTCTACTATTGCAACCAAGGAGCACAACTTGGACCCTCCCCATTTCTCATTGCCGCTCCACATTACACAGCATGATGTCCTTCTCCAGGGACTGATCTCTCTTGATAACATGTCCAAAGCATAAGAGACGAAGTCTCATCATCCTTGCCTCTACGGCACATTCGGGCTATACTTCCAAGGCAGAGGTATTTCTTTTAGTTCATAGTAATTGCAGTATTCTTCACCAGCATCATAATTAAAATGCATGGTTTCTTCAGACTTCCTTATTCCATGTCCAAATTTCACATGCATAGGAGGCAACAGAAAATATTCTAGTTTGGGTCAGGCACACCTCAGTCACCAAAGTAACAGCCTTGCTTTTCAATACGTTGAAGAGGTTTCGTGCTGCATATTTACTTAATGCAACACGCTTTTTGATCTCTTCACTGCTACTTCCATGAACATGGATTGTGGATCCAAGCAAGATCCATCCAACCCATGACGACCTCAATCTTTTTTCTGTTTATCATGATGTTACCTATTGGTCCAGTTGTAAAGGTTTTTCTCTTCTTTACACTGAATTATAATCCAAACCAAAGGCTTGCAATCTTTGATTTTTATCAGCAAGCGCTTAAGTCATCCTCACTTTCAGCAAGATGGTATCATCTGCATATTGCAGGATGTTAGTAAGCCTTCCTCTAATCCTGATACTGCACTCTTTTTCGTATAGTCCAGCTTCTCTGGTTATTTGCTCAGCATACAGATTGAGTAAGTATGGAGAGAGGATACAACGCAGACAAACATTTTTCCTGATTTAAACCACTCCATTTGTACAACCAGAAGCTCTGGTGGCATAGAGTATACGCTGGTGTGTTAGTCTGGGTGGACTGGAGAAACAAATTCATTAACACTCACAGGTGTGTAATAGAGAACTTTATACAAAGAGGAACTGTACATTAAGAAAACATCCCAGCCCCGTCCAGATCTAGCCCATAAGTCCGAAATTAGCCCATATGCCGATACTAGTCCATAAATTCCTCTTTAGACTCATGCAGCCATGCAATGATGCCGAGTGCAGGCAGATCACAGGTCAGTGGGCAGAAAGTCTTGTGGACCCAGTGGTGGTGGAAGCATCTCAGTGCTGGCGTGGGTCTCCACATGGCTCTTCCAGCTCCAGGGCTCTGACTCTTTATTAGCATAGCTCCATGTGGCTTGTCAACAGGAATGTCTGTTGACATTCTGAGTGAGCCTGCGTCCTGCCTCCAGTGAGCTATTTATCTCCTTAGCGCCTCCAAATGAGGTTATCAAGCTGTGACCTGATTGACAGGCTAAACTCCACCCCAGTATTTTTAAGTCTCAAGTCGACACCAAATTATGTAATTACCACAACTGGGCTGCGAACTGCAAGCTGAACAGTTCAAAAACACCAGCCGATCCTCGGGGAGATGGGACTTGCTACTCCTGTAAAAAGGTACATTCTCAGAAACTCACAGGGCAGTTCTACACTGTCTTCTTAGTTGGCATCTTCATGACGGCAGTGAGTTAGGTTTTTGGTTTGTTTGGTACACCTGCCTCTTGATTCATGTACAGGTTCCCCATGAGCACAATGACCTGTTCTGGAATACTTATTCTTTTGAAAGCTATTCATAGTTGGTTGTGATACAAACAGTTGAATGCTGTGGCATAGTCTATGAAACACAAGTAAACAACTTTCTGGTTGACTTTTTAGCCAAGATCTGATATTAGCAATGATATCCATTGTTCCACATCCTCCTCTGAACTTAGCCTGAACCTCTGGCAGCTCCCTGCCAGTGTAGTGCTGCAGCCACTGTTGGATGATTTTGAGCAAAATTTTACTTGCACCTGATATTAACTATATTTTTCTATAATTTGAGCATCCTCCTGAGTCACCTTTCTTTGGAATGGATACAAGTATGCAGCTCTTCCAGTCAATCGGCCAACTAACTGTCTTCCAAATTTCCTGGCATAGACAAGTTCGTGCTTCACCAGCTTGTTAAAACATTTCAATTGGTATACCTTGATTCCTGGAGTTTGGGTTTTGGCTAATGGTTAGAGTGCAGCTTAGACTTCTTCCTTCAGTACCATTGGTTCTTGATCATATGCTACCTCTTGAAATGGTTGAATGTTGACTAGTTCTTTGTGGTACCATGCGTGACTCTGTGTATACCTTCCAACTTCTTTTGATGTTCCCTGCATCCTTCTATATTTAGCCCATAGAATCTTTCAACTTGAGGCTTGCCTTTTTTATTGAGTTCTGTCAGTTTCAGATAAGTTATGCATGTTCTTCCTTTTTGATTTTCTACCTGCCCTTTTCTACCTGTTCTCTTTGACTTCATCATTCTTCATTTACCTTAGCTACTTAGCTAAGGTAAAGGGAAGAATGTTAACCGTATTGTCTAGGTAATTCATCCACAGAGTTTCCATTGACACCGTTTTACAAAAGCATCCTGCTGCATCTTTCTCCTGTGGAATAGCTGGTAGGTTTAAACTGCCAACTTTTAGTAAGCAGATGAGTTCTTAACCACTTTACCCTCAGGGCTCCTTTAGTTCTGAAAACTCTAGGGTAGTAGGATTGCTGCTGCCTTGTCCTCTGCTATTATGCTGGCTAGTAAGCACAGGCTGGTGGACTCTCCTGCTACCACCAAAGAGGGCTCCAGTGGCCTACCATGGTTCTGGTCATAGGGAGCAGAGGAGAGAAACCGGTAGGCCTGGTGTTTGGCTGTATGAAGGAAAAATACATACAGCTTATCATGACACGATGTCCGACTCATAGCAGAGCTGGCATGTCATGGGCTCACATGTCTTATTGGGTTCCCCATACAGCTGTCTATTTTTGGTTTCAAGTTTATTGTGTTCTTGGTGAAAGTTTACAACACAAGTTAGGTTCCCACTTAACATGTTTGTACAAATGTTTCATGACATTGACATTTTTCTTTCTTTTTTCAAGTAAAGGGTTATCTTCACATGTATTTATTTATTTTAATTTTTTAAAATAACTTTTTCGGGATTCTTACAGCTCTTATCACAAT
>NW_022103901.1:24024882-24037076 GCF_000313985.2 Echinops telfairi | reverse complement strand
ATTTGGCCATTTGGTCTCCTATATTTATTTAGCATAATACTCAAGGGTAGTATTGTTTACTTTACAAGCCAATCTATTATTTGGATGAGAGGTTATCTTTGACCTTCGGGAATGGCTTCAGCTGCAAGTTCACAGGGTATCTTAGAGAGATAACCTTGGGGATTCCTCTAGTTTATATGACTCCTTAAGATTGACCTTTTTTTTTTAGGAATTTGAGTTTTGTTCTCCATTCTATGTAGGCTCTTTGGCTTGCATCTCTGGTTAGGACAGTGAAGCGTGGTGGCCAGCCACCATCTAGTTCTTCTGGCTCCAGGCTAGATGAGGCTTTGGTTCTGTCTTTCCGTGCTACAGAATAAGCCTAAAACTAGGAAAGCCACGAAGTTCTAGCCGAGGTGTCCCTACACTGAGCAATGATCCCATGAAGCCAAATGGAAATAGCAAAACACAGAGGATCTAGTAGAGCAAGAACTTGCGGAAGTGATGACCTCCAGCCCTAGCCCTAACCCTAAGGCATTTGACAGCTGAATCCACTTTGAGTCTCCGTTTCCTCATTTGAACAAGACCGTCTTGGGGACCCTCTTAGTTCTGTCTAGCGAAATAAGATCAAAATGACTCCACTACAATCTATGCTGTAGTAACTGAGGGAGAAATGAGGAAAAGCTAGAATAGAAGACTTGAGACACTTAGTCCCACAGCTAACCCACAAAACCCTTTCAGTCCTCTATGGCAGAGGCAACGGGGAGAAATCCTCTCTATTTTCATCTTTATTTTGCATATTGGCTAAGTGCATTGGTTCTGAATCAGACTACCTAGGTTGAAACGCCTTTCTGCCTTTGCACGACTGTGTGACTTTGGGCAAGTTATTTAACCACTTGGTTTCAGTTTTTTAATGTGTATGATGGTGGTAGTGGGAGGACTGGTAACTGTTCATATTTCAAAAGATTGTGCAGTGTGAGATAGCATACATAGTGCTTGGAAACACATGGCACTAAGGTTTCACTGAAAGTGGCTCGAACGATTATTTCTATTGTATTATTGTTTGCCAGTGTGGGAAAGAATGAACAGCAGTGATTCACCACCCCCACCCCCATCTGCTGGGGATGGCCCTATGTAATGGAGCAAACCCCTTCCTTGACACAGTAATCACTTGCGTGTCTACCTCTGCTGCCCATTAATTAGATGGGGCCCTCACGAGTATCCAGCCCACCTGTTGAATCTGATGAGCTCCTGCCTCAGGACGGTGTTCATTGACTCCTCATAGACCACCGGGTACAGCTTCATGACCACTTCCAGGTCAAAGTCCATTGGAAGCTTAGAAAGTATGTCCTGAGCCAGCTCCTCCACCACTTCCTTGATGTTGAGAGCAGGGAGAAGAGCGTGAGAAAGGAAACCCTCAGGTGGCAGCAGACACCCCCTATCCCTGCCTGCCGTGGAGAGATCATCCCTTAGCCCAGGCAGCACAAAGGCAGAGCACAGAGATCCCTGTCCTCACGCCTGGAGCAACACTGTGGGTTAGGCAGGGGGCTTCCTGCTCATGCAGGGGCCCTTCAAGGCACTGCTAAACCTGGCAGAACTCTGCATGTGGGAACCGCCCACAACCTCCCCAACTCCTAGCACAGACGGAACTCGGTGCCCAGTGACACGAAGGCAGAGGCCAGGCTATTCTTCAGCACGGAAGCAAGAAAAGCCCCAGGCGCTGGACTCCACGTGGGTAGGGCGGCAGGCAAGTTTGGGGATGAGAAAGAACAGGGACATGTGGGAGAATGGGTGAGTGCTGCCATTCTGTGCTCGGTGCTTCTGGAGCCTCCCCTGCCCCCCCCCCCCCCCCATGGGGGAATTTCCACCGTCAACTGAGTCACACCAGTCCGGCTGGTTTAACCTTCATCCCTTTGACTATCTGTGGCACTATGAACCAAAGCAAGGAACCAAGGAGGTAAATCCAGTACCGAGATGGGCTGGAGCGAGTGGGTGTGGCTTGAAAGGGAGATGGAAGTGAATGGGGTAAACTGAGAATCAGGAGGCACTGCTCTTTTGGGGCTGGCTCTGCATGTGATGTTATGAACCAATTAAACTGGGTCACTTATTCTCCCAGGTGTTTGCCCCCTTCTAGTTTGTTGGCTGAGCAGGTTAGACTAGGTCAGTGTTTGACAAAGTGTGGACTGGTTCCACTAGAGGTACCGGAAATGGTTGTAGGTGGTTCAAGGATGTTGAATCACATGGTGAAAGAAGTTTCTCCTGTTCCAAGTTTTGGCCACCTTTTTCCTTTCAGTCCTCTCAAGAGTTCTCCAACCATTTCTCAGTTAAGAGCCCTATAACACTAGCTGAAACCCAAAATCCACTCTGTGGGCAAAAGACGAGGCTTTCTGCTCTCATAGACTTAAAGCTTCAGAAGCCTACAGAGTCACTAGAATTCGGGATTTATTCAACGGAAGTGAGTTTTTAGTTTGTTTGCTTGTTCTGCTAACACTTGCTAAGCTTCCCCTTGGAACAATAAGAGACCAAGACCTCAGCTCAGAGGCTTCAGCCTGGAGCCTCACTAGGGGAGAAATGAATAACTGTTCCATGTTCATTTTCCTTTGTGGCTATTATGACTGTCTAGATTGGTTTTCCACTTTACGACAGTGCTGTCTATTTCATTTATAGGTAAATGTCTTTAAGCAACATAGCTACTTTTTAAAATATTATGTAGATGTAGTATAGGAATATATGGATTAGCCAAAACCATGAAGGTTGTATAAGAAGAGCTGAAATTTTGGAAACAAGAGTCTGAATCTGCAAACTTCCCACCCCTGCCCTTTGGAAAATTAGGATGAATGCCAAGGAGGCGCTCTCCTCAGCAGCCCTGCCTTCCAAGTCCTGGATTGCCACCCCACCCCCACCCCTCCCACCCCTCACCCCCCATACACCTGGAATCTCCACAATGGCACTGGTTTGATCCCACCTTCCCCCGTCAGCACTGCATTTAAAGACTGAGCAGCAAGAGCAAATCACTTTCCTTGGGGGCTCTGCCAGGACTCTCTTTCTCTGCCTTCTGGATCATCACCCGCAATCCTCTATGCCCATAGAAAGCTGCTGGGAAACAGAGTTCTGCCTCTTGCCCCTAAGTCCGGTTACCTGAGAAGACTTGCCACTCCCTGCTGACTGCCTAGGGAGGGTCAGCAGCACCCCCTGAAACAGCTGGTTGGTTTCTTGGTTGTCCTTGGTGATGTCAGCATTTTCATGGAGACCAAACACTTCTGGGTGAGAGGTGATGGGGAGGCCCCTAAGATACTCGATGTAGGACTGCAAAGAAAACCTCCAGTTGACATAAAGGTGGGTTCCCTGGGATCTTACAAATAATTCAGAGCTTGCCTGGGCCCAAACCAAGCAGGAATATATTGTTTCTATAGCCCAACTCTTTCCCGGAATCCCTCCCTCCCATTTAAGCTGGGGGAAGCTATTCCAGGCTCTTCTTCAGATAGTTTACTGGGCAGTGGATGTGAAGGCAGATGGGGCTGAGTAGCTATCTTCTTTCCAATCCTGTATCTTCCCTGCTCAGGAGTCCTGACTTTGGAATTAGACAGAACTGGGTCTGGATCCTAGCTCCCTCGCAAACTATGTATCCTTGAGCTAGTCACCCAATGCCTCTGAAATCCCAGTTTCCTTATCTGTAAATGGGAAGATTACAAAGGAATAAGGCTTTGGCACACAACAGGTGCTCAATAAAAGTTAGCTCCTTTCATTTATCTTTTACATCTTTTTTTTTACTCTGCCCATTCTCATTCCCATCCAGTTTTTCTTTCTCTTATTTTTCTACCTTCTGAAGCTTTGTTTTTAAGTAGCAGAAGGTTTGGGCTTAACCATTCTTCCCTGTTCTTTCAGATGAACCCCATAATTTGAAAACCTTTGTCTACCAAATACTCAGCATTAATTACAGAATATGCATAATGACAGTCTCTTTTATAGACTTTTTGAAATATTATAAATCAGTTATGGATCCAAGTCAGAGTCCACAGAGGCTGGCTTGGCTACACTTGGCCAAGACTACCCCTGACTTTCCTGGGCTACATTGTAGCCCCAACTCTACCGAGACTATGGAACCCCTCCTTGAAGATAGAGAGGCCATCTTCCCCAACCCCTCACCTGATAGTTGCCGTGGGGAGGGATATAGTAAATGTTTCCAGGTGCGAGACTGTAGTTGTCCTTCTCAATTTCCTTGCAGTAGAACGTGGACAGAAGAGACATCAGAAGACGCCTGTCTTTGTCATCAGTGACTCTGCCTCCATAATTACATTCCCCTGCGGAGGGCCAGCAGAGGTAGACGTTGAGTACAGAGAAGGTCATCATGAACTTGGTCTTTAAACTGAAACAGGGAATGCCTCTTACTAGGGAGATCTGCTGGGACACAGGATTGCTGAAACAAACCATCCTCAGTTTACAATGTTTTACTTTGGTATTATGATCGCTACAAAATAATGCATGCTAACTATATTAGAAATTAGATGCACCAAAAGGAACAAATACAATTGCAAATAATTCTGCTGTCCTCCTTCTTGTTTCATATTACAGTTTCTACACCTAAGTTAATACGTCTCTCTAGTTACATATTTTTCTCTACCTTCCCTTTCATATCTCGTCACCATCAAAGAACTGTGTCTTTCTGTGTATAAGCCTGTTCTTGACTTTCTAAATTAGTGGTCACATACAATATTTGTCCTCTTGTGACTCATTTATTTCACTCAGCATAATGTCCTCCAGGTGTATCTGTGTTATGAGATGCTTGGTGGATTTCTTGTTATTTTTTAACATTACATAGCACCCCTTTGTGTGTATACTATAGTTTGCTTATCCATCATCTACTGATGGGCACTTAGGTTTACATCTTTTTGCTATTTTAAATAATGCTGTTATTGAACACAGGTGTGCACATATCTACCATTGTGTGCACAGGGACCATGTTTTAGACATTCTTTTCTACTCTGGACTCTGGTGCCCTGGTGGCATAGTGGTGAAGTGCTCAGCTGCTGTTAATAGAAAGGTGAGAGGTTTGGACTCCCCAAACACTTTTCTAGAGAAGGATGGAGCAGTCCACTTCTGCACAGATTACAGTCTTGGAAACCCTATGGGGTAGTTCCATGCTGTCTTATGAGGTTGCTATGATTTGGAAGAGAGTAGAAGGCAATGGGCTTCTACTGCATACTAGCACATATTAGGTAACTAATAAATGCTTGCTGGTGGGTTGTTGTAACTCACTCAACACAGCAAGTCCTGGTTCAACCTCAAGGTCCTATCTGCTGGCCAATGTTGTCTTCCTCTTGCTTATTGTGACCTCTCCCCCACTTTCTTTACTTGGTCAAACTCCCAGTCATTCCTTAAAATCCCTTTGGTCTGCCTTCAGGGAGATTTCCATGGTCCTCATTGTCCCTCCCCTACTTCTCTCCAGAGACTTAGTCACTGTGCTACCTTTCCTCTTTTCAGCGTTTCTCTTGTTGAGCTTATCACTGCGTTCTCACTTTCTCTCTTTGTATTTGTATCTCCCTTTCTACACTGTGAGACACTTGAAGGTATGGGGTCTATCTTAGTGACCGTGCTGTTTCACCATCTCGAGCATCGTGATTAGTACTTAGTAAAAACTCAATGTTCACTGATTGAATGAGGAAATAAATGAATGGTGATCAGAGCAAATGAGCAGGACCATAGAGCATGATGTTGGTGTGTTACCTGTCAGGTAGATCAGAGCATCAAATGGCACCTCCTTGTATTCATTCAGAAACATCTGCGTCTGCCGCATACTGATCCTCAAGTCAGATTCATTGAACTCATAAGGAATATTCCAACCTGCATAAGGTAGAGAGGGGGGAGGCTTTAGTGCCAAGAGCTCTTAATTTCCACTCAGAAACTGAGCCTGTGAAGTTAACCATTGTTATGGCTCAAAGAGCTCATTCAGCCTGTGAACATCAAGCCGAGAGAGAAGTATTATTAGCCTTGGCATTTACTGGCAACATGGGAGCCATTCTGCTTGCGAAAATATTCATTCTAAATCAATTTCCTTATGGCTCTCGCCATTTGTTAAAGAAGATGTTAACATTCTGAGATCTTGGAATGAGAATAATTCACCCTGGCTGGAATACCGTGGTAGCTCACCGAGGTCCAAAAATAACACACAAACAGGGCTAGAGAGCAGTGTCCAAGATTGGGCAACAGAACTGTTAGCTTTAAGAACTCCCCATCTCAAACTCATCAGATAACTGAATGGCCAGCCTTAAATTGTCACTTAAAAAATCATTTTATTGGGGGCTCATACAGCTCTTAACACAATCCATATATACATCCATTGTGTCCAGCACATTTGTACATGGTTGCCATTATCATTTTCAAAACATTTTCTTTGTTTTACTTGAGCCCTTGGTATCAGCTCATTCCCCCTCCCCACACCCCCATGAACCCTTTTAAAAATTATTATTTTTTCATGTCTTACACTGACTGATGTCTCCCTTCACCTACTTTTCTGTTGTCGGTTCCCTTGGAGGGGTTATATGTAGATCATTGTGATTGGTTCCCCCTTTCTCCCCCCACCTTCCCCTTACCCTCTTTGTATTGCTACTTTCATTATTGGTCCTGAGGGGTTTATCTGTCCTGGATTCCCTGTGTTGTGAGCTCTTATCTGTACCAGTGTACATGCTCTGGTCTAGCCAGATTTGTAAGGTAGAATTGGGGTCATGATAGTGGAGGGGTGGGGGGGGGGGGGTTAGAAGCATTAAAGAACTGGAGGAAAGTTGTGTGTTTCACATTGTCATTTCTATTTCCACGAATAGTGACTGCCTGGGTGGCACAAATAATTAAGCCTTCAATTACTAGCTGAAAGGTTGGTGGTTCGGAACTGCCCAGAGGTGCCTAGAGAGACAGGCCTGGTCACCTGCTTCTGAAAGCTCACAGTCGTGAAAACCCTACGTAGTCATTCTGCTCTTACACATGGGGTTACCAAGGGTTGGGACGGACCCATTGACCACTAACAACAGCGCTCGACTACTATCCAACAGCGCTTGACTACTATCCAAGAGGTTGGCAGTTTGAACCGTTCAGAGGCATCTTGGAAGAAAGATCTGATCTACTTCAAACGGTCCCAGCCTTGAAAACCCAATGGGTCACATTTCTCGATGGCGACTGGTATCCCCAAGGGTATCCTGGTAAATGTCTTCTGGGGCCAACAAATGACACAAATGTGTGAATTGGGGCTGGTAGAAGATAACAGGGTTTGTAGGATCTATGCTCTATGGAGGAGTTTACTTTCTTGCTAGACATGCACATGCACATTAAAATAATAAAATGTGAGTGCTAGTCAGTGGGTTACAAGCCAAATTCTTGTGCTGAACTTTGGAAGTCTGGCATGCAGTGAAGAGTGGTGGTTGAGTAATGTGAGGTCTACAATCAAGAGGCCATGGGGATTTCATCCTTGGCTTTTTTGCCCTCTTAGCCCTCAGTGAAGAGAGTCAGGTTGTCTCGGGATCTAACGGGCTAGGGGACTGAGGGTAGTGGGAAGAAGAGATCAGTCAGAGGCAAGCACTAAGGAGACAAAGAATCTCCTTATCTAGCCCAAAGAGCAGCTGAAAAGACTGTTGGGTGGGCCCTTGCAAGGCTATGAAAAGAAGTACAGGCAGTCATGAGTGAGAAAAAGGTCATCCAGCCATACAACTTGAATGAGACGGGCTTTTTTTTTTTGAGACGGGCTTTTTATTTAGCAATTTGATGATCTGCTGTCAAAGATGATTAAATTGTGGCTAAATTAGGCCAGGATTGTTACCTTAATAAAGACATTTGTTCCCTCACCCCCTTTGGTCTTTTTTTAAATTTTTGAACAGTTTTATTGGTATAATTTTTTTCTGCACATACTTTACATAGCATATACTTTAATAGTTTAATTGCTTAATCATATTGAGGAGAATTGTACATTCATTACCATATCAATTTTAGAACATTCCCACTCCCCCATGGTTAAATCACCTTTAAAATGAATTCCAAAAAAATAAATAAATGAGTTGTGCAATCACAGTCAGCTTTAGTACCCTCTCCCGCTCCTGTCTTCATTTCCTACTCCTGAAATCCCCCTTCCCTCCCTATCACCCACTCCCACCCTTGCATCCCTGATCAACCCCTGTATCAGTTATTATCACTCTGCATCCACTCCTCCAGTGGCTCACAAATTGGGAAACCCTACAGAAACAATATAAACCAAATTCAAAATAAGGTGGTAAGGAAAAATAATAATATAAAGACTAAAATACAAATAATGAGTAAGAAAGAAAAGATCCTCATCAACATTCCAAAAGCTAGAGAAGAAATTTCTGTCATGAAACAAGTAAGAAATACTGCACCCGGACCAAATTCAGCTTAGCTCTATAGGGATGTCAACTAGCCAAGCACTGAGTTTGATCCAGCATAATCAAGATTACAATGGTCTCTGCCTGGCAGCAAGGTTGTTCAAGACTCTTGCCTGTGGCTAGAATGGATCTGCCAGTGGCTCAGTTTGACTATATACTCTGCAGATGGGTTTTGGGCTCCCACTGTCCTCAATAGCCTTCTCTAATTGGGTGTTCATAATTTTAGCTCTAATACCTTTCTCTTTGTCATATTCTAATTTTTTAATTGTCATCTTTGGATCACACATCTTCTTCTGCGTGGATTTAGTTGATTCCTTGCTTAGATCACTGCTTGTTTAAATATACACCTTTAAGACCCCAGACACTATTTTGATTGCTACCTGGGCACTATCTACTTTCTTCACCACATTTGCTGCACCATCCTTATCTTCAGTGATCCTTCCATGAAGGTGAGTATCAAGCAGGGCCATATTGTATTATAACTAAGTGTTCTTCAATTGGGTTAAGTAGGAGCCCAGACTCCATCTGCTTTTCCATGGGGTTTGCATGTCTCAGGTTTACTTTGGCGGGTCTGATAGGACAAAATCACAAGCTGTGTTAGTCCGGGTTGACTAGAGAAACAAATTCATAGACACTCATATGTGTATAAGAGAGAGCTTTATATCAAAGAGTAATTCTATATTAAGAAAACATTCCAGCCCAGTCCAGATCAAGTCCATAAGTCCAATATTAGCCCACATGTCCAATATCAGTCTATAAATTCCTCTTCAGACTCATGCAACGCATGCAGTGGAAGATCACAGGCCAGTGGGTGGAAAGTCTTATGGATCCAGTGGCAGTGGAAGCATCTCAGTGCTGGTGGTGGTCTCTGTGTGGTTCTTCCAGCTCCAGGGCTCTGGTTCCATCAGCGTAGCTCCAAGTGTCTTATCAACAGGAAGATGAAACAGAGAGTGTGGGTCTGGTCTCCAGTGAGCTATTTATCTTCATAGCGCCTCCAATTGAGGTCATCAAGCTGCAACCTGATTGACAGGCTAAAATCCACCCCATCATTCTTAATAGCCTCAAGTTGACACCAGATTATGTAACTACCACACAAGCCTGTAATATTAACTGCATCCTATAATATTAGCAGCCCTAAGCCAATCAGCAACCAAAGGACTGGAATACACACACCCAAAAAGAGAAGAAAGAAAATTGCTAAAAAGCAAGCTACAAGCAAGAAAGCAAAACTCCATTAAAAACAAAGAAGCAGAGCATTGTCAATCACCCTTCTGGGGTATATGCTTATTTCAATATTAGCAGCATCAATTTCCCAATGACCCGGCACTCCAAACACTGTCGGTATGAGGGGTCTATGCGAGTACTGTTTCATCTTGAGCTGCAACCCAACTGAGTTTTACTCCTCCACAGTTCGATGACTCATTTGATTGTGCTCTGTTGACCCCAAGTATGGGGGTTGATGCCAGGGGGGATCTTCCTAGCTAACTCCCCCAAGTGTAGATTCCTGTTCAATGGATCCCAAACCTGTTGAGTCACTGCAGGGTGGGTACTGCGGCACTACATGCATGATGATCCTGGGTCTCCTCCCATCACCCACCCACCAAGCCGGGGTTCCCCACAAAGTCCCATGACTACCACTTCCACAATCCTGGGGTGACCACATTCTGCTTCCTATTCCACTCAAGTACCCCAGCCCTCAGTCCAAGGGTTCAGGCAGCTTCGAGGTAAGATTCAGTTCATTCAGCAGGGCCTCTATGTTAAGTCCTTCTGGTGTAGCCCACGCGTTGTGCCCTGCTGCCTGCTAGGTGAGCTGCATGATTGTCCATGGTGTGGTGCACTGAAGGTTGGGAGACATTTAATTTTTTCAAGAAGCAGTATAGATAAATGTCCCAGGGGTGGTATTTCTTTCTTTCTTTTTTTTTTTTTGAAGTTGAGAAAGATTTTATTGAGGGAAAGAACTCCCAGGACGGAGGGGAGAGCAGAGAAAGGGACAGGAGCATCTTGAGCCCCCGGGCGGGTTCTGTGACCCAACAAGTTAGGTCAGGGAAATTGCCTCTTTCTTTCTTTTGCTGAGCACTTTATCCATTTATTATTTTTTCTTTCTTTCATTTTCACACACATGTAAAAGCTACCACTCCTCAGGGGGATGAACAGCAGAAAAGTGGGTGAAAGGAGACAGTGGATGGTGTAAGATATGAAAATAATAAAAATTTATAATTTATCAAGCGTTCACAAGGGTGGGAGGCATGGAAGTGGGGGAGGGGAGAAGATCTGATACCAAGGGCCTAAGTAGAAAGAAAATATTTTGAAAATGATTATGGCAACATATATACAAATGTGCTTGATACCATTGATGTATGGATTGTTATAAGAGCTGTAAGAGCCCCCAATAAAATGATGTATGTATTAAAAAAACCAACTACCTAAACATGTTATAAATTATCTGGTGACAACTCCCTAGAGAATGGTCATGTTGCCTAAGACATAAGTACAATACAAAACAATTTGCCAAAGGGTACCCTTTCCCTGCTTCCACTGTCTCATGACTGCATTTCTTTGGTCATGAGGAGATCTTTAATGTTGGAGCATCACCGCTTTCCCTGATATTGACAATGACCAGGTTATAGGATTATCAGCCACCCCTCTTCTGTCAGTTTGTCTACTGTGTGGCTTGCATACTGCTGGAAGCTTTGCCACTAGTATTTCAAAAGCCAGTAGGGTCATTCATGGCGGACACATCTCAGTAGATGCTCCAGACTAAGGCAGACTAGGAAGAAGGACTTGGAGGTCTACTTGTGAGAATATTGGCCAGTAAAAACGAATAGCATGGAATATATACTGCTGGAAGATGGGCCACTCAAACTACGACTAGGGGAGAGTTGTCTCCTCAAAATGCAGTTGACCTTAATGAGTGAATAGAGTACAGTTTTTAGGACCTTCATTTGCGGATGGGGTAAGACTCAAAGCGAGAAGAAATAACTGAATATTTATTAATAATCAGAATGTGGAATGTACAAAGTCTGAATTTAGGAAAAATGGAAGGTGTAAAAATGAAATGATTAGAATGCAAGAGTTGAAACAAAGAAAAGGAATTGGTAGCTAGCTAGAAAATATAGCCTTGGTGATAGAAACTATGTCAAAGATCACATGATACAATTTTGTAAAACCAATGAGTTATTCGTGGCAAAGACCACTTTTCGACTACACACATGCACCTCCCTGGATGGAATATACAAAAATCAAACAGATGATGAAGAAGCTCAATATTATCAGTCAGAACAATGCTAACTATGAAACAAGTTATCAATTGTTCTTATGCAAGGTCAAGTGGAAGCTGAATAAAATTTAAACCAGTTCACATGAACCAAAAGACAACCTTGCGTATATTCCACTTGGATTTCGAGACCTTCTCAAGAACAGACTTGATGCATTGCACAATAGTGGCTGAGGATCAGAAGAATTATAATATGACATTAAGGACATCACACTTGAAGACGGGACAGGAAAAGGTCATTAAAAAGAAAGAACAAGACCAAATTGAATGTCAGAAAGGACTGATACTTTCTTTGGAATGTTGAGTAGCTAAAGCATAATGGGAGGAAATGATGGAGTAAAGGAGCTGACATAAGATTTCAAAGGGAGCTTAAGAAAATAACTTAAAGAATTATAATGAACCCGTAGTTAGCAAAACAAAAGGGAAGAATATGCTGGCATTTCTCAAACTTAAGAACTGAAGGAAGTGAAATCTCAAGTGTCCGGACAACAGAAAAGTGGGTGAAGGGAGCCGTCGGACAGTATAAGATATGACAAAATAATAATTTATAAATTATCAAGGGT
>NW_022103901.1:24003086-24024309 GCF_000313985.2 Echinops telfairi | reverse complement strand
TGTAAAGCACATCTATACATTTGTTGCCCTCATCATTCCCAAAATTCTCTTGCCTCTTGGGTTCCCGGAATCCGCTCATTTTCCTTTTTTTTTTTTCCCCCCTCCCCTTCCCTTCCTCCTCCCCTTCAGGGTTTCAGATTTAGCAAACAAACAAAACACCCTACCAGACACACAGTTAAAATTCAATTTCAGATAAATCATTTTTAGTGTAACTATGTGCAAATACTACATTGTTAGGTGCCATCAGGTTGGCTCTGACCCATAGCGACTACATGCACAACAGACCGAAACACTGCATGGTCCTGGGCCATCCTCACAATTGTTCCTATGCCTGAGCCCAGTGATGCAGCCACTGTGTTAATCCATTGTGTCCAGGACCTTCCTCTTTTTTGCTGCCCCATCCACTTGACCAAACATGATGTCCTTCTCCAGATATCGGTCTCTCCTTACAACATGTCCAAAGTAGTTAAGATGAAGTTTTGCCATCCATACCTTTTAAGGAGCACTCTGGCCTTGCTTCTTCATACACAGACCTATGCAGGACATACTAACTGGCAACCGACCCTGAGTACAAACTTAAATACACATCTTCACCTGCCTGTGTATTTCCTCTAGATGACTCACGTGAGCTTTCATTGCTTACCCAGGGGTCCAAAGCTTCTCCTCTCTTGAACGACGGCATGGAAGAAACAAAGGCCAAACAGGAGCTTTTGCCACATTACTGCCTTTGAACAGCTCTTAAAGAACACAGGGTCCGAGACAGGGTCATTGAGGTACGAGCGCAAAAGGTTGGCTCGAAGACCTTTGGGGGGCTCATTGGTCATTTTGATCCCATTCTGGAGAATGCTGACCGGAAACTTCTCTGATGGGTAGCTGGTTAGCCAGAGTCTGGAAGGCAAGAGACCCAATTATTTAGAGCAATGCTGTAAGTTACATTGAAAAACTACTAACAAGAAATCATAGCTTAGTTAATATCAACCACTCTAGATGTCAAATCTGTGCTAAGATTTTAATATATGTCCTTTGTTTTAATCCTCAGAGGGGAATATTATTCCATTTGACAAAAGGAAGGAGCCAGACTGGCACACTAGTTAAGCACTAGGCTGCTAACTGAAAGGTTGGTGCTTGGAGCCTACCACCCAAGAAAACAATGTGGTGGTTCTCTGCCCTAGAAATTTTACCCTTCAAAACCATACAGAGCAGTTCCAGTCTGTGAGTCAGACTTAACTCAGGGGAACAGGTGGGTAAGTTTATAATAGAGGAAACAGACATGGAGAAACATGGTGGGATATGGGTTGAAGAATTGCTTTACCTAAAGAATTTAGTGCTTGTCCTTGGTTCCAGGGAGATAACTCTAAATCTCTTGGATTTCTTTAATGATTAGGATATTTTGTTAATTATGAAGGCCTTCTGACTGCACCTGATGGGTTATAATTATATGGTGACTCATGCTGTGTGGGGACTAGTCATGCCGGAAACTACCATACAGCAGGTCTGATCTATGGGGAATGAGGGAGGCTGAGGTTTGAGTTTAATCATGTAGGCAATGATGTAATCAATCATGCCAGGTTAACATATTTCCAATAAAAGCTCTGGATACTGGAGTGCAAGTGAGCTTCCTGGTATCTATGCACGGAGAGGATAGCCTGTCCCTTGGGGACAGGGAAGCTTTGTTTAGAGGCTCTAACCAGATTTCACCCTATGCATCTCTTATTTGGTATTCTTTGTATTATAATGAAACAATAATTGTAATTAATCCAAGTTCCATGAATTGTTCTAGCAAATTACTGCACCTAAAGGGGTAATGGGAACTCCTGAATTTGTAATCAGTTGCTCAAAAATGTTCTGGGGACCACTGAGTTTAGGGCTGGTGCTCGATGGCTTGGGTGAACTTGGCAGTCTGGAACACTGCTCCATCTGTCAAGTTTTGGATTTCACTTCAATTGGTTAGGCTCAGAAGAGTAAGAAGTTCCTATGTAGGAGGGGCCAGAGAAGACATTCAGTCTTGGTATAAGAAGAGGTTAGGTCAAATTTCTCAAAAACTCATAACTTAAAAGCAGCTAAAGCCAAGATGTGAACTTGGCACTCTGACTCCAAAACCCAGAGCATCACAGCACACTACCTCTGCTGCTGGACTTTTTAAAACAAGGCATCTCAGCAATATTTAGAGAAAGAATGAGGGAGTAAATGGGGAGTCAGGCAAGGGTAACAAGCAGACAGAATGTAACAGTGTGAGGCATCGTAATCAAGACTACAGGTAACAGCAAATAATGGGCTGTGGGAGTCCACGGAACAAAAACCTTTGGCTGGGTTGTGGGGAGCCAGACAAACACCAAAAACAAAAGTTGCTAACCTCTGGACAGCAAGTGAAATGCACCATGCTGCCTGTTTTATCCTATAGAACGTGTCCAGGCCCCTTTATTTGCATGTGGTCCATACTGCTTTCACACACAAGGGCAGAACTGAGTAGCTGCAACAGAGACCACATGGCCCACAAAACTGAAAATGCCCACTCTCCGACCCTTCACAGGAAATGTTTGCCAACTTAGCAAAATAGCAAAAGTTTGTCATAGAGGAAACAGCATTTGAAATGGGCCTTAAAAACATGGGGGATTCATCTTTTTTAAAATATAAAAGAAAAAAATACAAAAGTGTTTCTACATGAAATGGGAAGATGAATAAATGCATTAGGAAACAAAGAATCATATGTAGAACTTTATTACCTAGAGGTCAACATTTTGGCACATTGACATTTATTGATTTGCTTTTCCTATTGAACTTAAATGATAGACTCCTTGGCCTCTTGCTAGCTGGCTTCACATTAGAGAGGCTTTCGACAGGTGGGTCGTCATTAGAGATGGAGGGCACAGGCTGAGCAATTTTGTGGAGGGAAAAGCCAAACATACGGTGAGACTTGGTAGGCGATCTGGTGAGGTCCAGGCCCAGCACATGAGCTAGGTGACACTGAAGGGGCCACAAATTGGTGGCCTGAGGTTTGACTTCAGCTTGCAGACAGGTGAGAGCCTATTTGGGATGAGTTGCCAACTTTTGATATCTACAACTTTCTTTAGAAATTGTCGGTTTCTACTTCCTCTTTTAAAAACAAGAAATCCTGAGCGCAAGGGGCCTTGATGTCACTATGCAACAGTTCAGTGGTATTGAGCATCTCTGCTCTGGACAGGACCTGCATTCTGCTCCTCACAGTCCCACTGCTCCCTGTCGTGTCCAACACTGGACTGGCTGCCTGCAGTGACCGCCCAGACATCTTCACTCATTTATGTTACATGCCTGGCACTTGAGCTTGTGGATTTGAGTTCGTAAGACCATATTATATTGCCGCGTGCTGTCAATTCCACGTCATAGCAGCCTATATGACAGAGTAGAATAGTCTCTTTGGATTTCTTAGGCTAAAATCTTTAGAAGCGCAGTTAGCTAGTCTTACGCTGTGTGGCCATGGTTTCTGTCACAACTACTCACTATAGCATGAAAGCAGCCACCAACAAGACTCAAAGGAAGGAGCCCTGCTCCCTCCTTTAAGCCTCGCTTAAAATTTCAATACAACATTATTGTGATCACTGAAACCTGAGTTTCATACAATTTTCATGGGTTGTAATTCATCTTTTTCTTTTCATTTTCCCCCCAACAATTGAAAAACGTGAAAGTGGCTTTTAGCTTGTGACATGTGCACAAGTGCACACTGAAGCGTGCTGATGCTGACCTAGATCAAGAGAATCGCGGAAGTGCCAGTTCAAAGGGGTGTAAAATCTGCGGGACTTATCTTCTCCTCCTACACATGCACCAAAGCCCGACCTTGTCAAGCTTCAAAGTCCACAAAAACCATGAACTATTTCTAATGCTGATTCAACGTCCATGGGCCCCAAAATTAGTAGGATAAAGAAAAAAAGTGGAGCATGGATTTTCTATGCCAATATTAATTAAAAATCACACTTGCTGACACTGACTTGACCTTACTACACATGCCACCTCTCACCTCTAACCCCAACAACTTCTCACTGCGTACACTCCAGGAAAACAGGAGAACTTCTTTGTACTTTCCTAACACACTTCTTTACTTCTTCCTGGAATATTTGCTAGAATACGCTTTGCTTCTGCCTAGAATATTCTGCCTAAAATATCTTTCTCGGCAAATTCCTAGTCATCTTTCAAAACTCCAGGCAATTGTCAGATCTCTAGGCATCCCCCAGCCTTTGCCCCATTGCCCCCTTTTATACTCACTGGCTCTTGTTCAAACTATGAAGATAGCAGATAATGCATAATATCAACATTATTCATCTTTGGGCTGGCTTCGGCTCGGCTGAGCACACATTAAGGCTAAGCATCTCACCTGAAAGCGCTGTGGGTGTTCTCAGGAACAATGACTTCCTCGCAGATCTTCTCTAGTGCAGGCATCCAGCTTGTGGCCAAATGGCAGTTCTGTAAGACTACCCATGTCCCATCTTTGATGGCTGTGTGAATCATTCTGGCAGCAATAGGGCCTTGGCCTTGACCAAGGGAGATGGTCTGTGTTTTGGTACCTCCCATTCCAATATCATCAGCAAACTTCAGTAAGCCTGAGACCAAGTAGAAAAGGTACTTTTTAGAGAGGATAGGCCAGCTAGGACTATATTAATAAGAGCAACACAAAAGGAGGGGATCCATTAAAACTCTGGATTCAGAAAGAAATGCAATGCCTTCTGTTAATGATAAGTAAACACCTTTTTGGGAAAGCTGTAGATTTCAGGTCAAATGGTTCACTTAAGCTATAAATCAATTCCAAACACATATGATATTCTTAATAAAAGTTATACAGCTTGGAAGAAAAATTTGGGTTTTAAAGAAAGAGGAATTCCCAGGAGCCAAAAACAAAGAAGGAGCTCATAAGTAGAGAGGTTGGCTCACCACTAAAGAATCAGGGGCTGGGATTTTATAAATTAATTTTACTAGAATGATAGGAAATTGCCAATGAAAAGTAATCCTTTCTCTTTTTAAAAAAATCATTTTATTAGGGGCTCATACAACTCTTATCACAATCCATACACACATCAATTGTGTAAAGCACATTTGTACATTCATTGCCCAATCCTTTCTCAAACAAGCAGGCATCTAGCAAGGATGCAACAAAGCCCACATGGAAGAGGCATACCATGTGTGATCATGAGGTCTTGATGGGAATAGGTATCATAAGTTAAAAAAACAAAACAACAAAAACAAAAAAACAAGCAATCAAATAGAAGTGAAGGCGTATGGACCGAGTGGAGGCCCAAAACCCACCTGGAAATTATTGGTCAGTATCTCACAGAAGGGACACACAGAGGGATGTTAGGCCAGGATGTGGTATAGCACTGATGAAACACACAACTATCCTCTAATTCTTTAATATTTCTCCCCTTACTGGTATGGTTCCTGTCTTACCTCATTAACCGAGTTAGACATGAGTATGCTCATGTGTATAACTAAGATTGATTGATGCATGAAAACCAAGAGAGATAACCCTTCAGAAACAGTAATGGGAGTAATGATTCCCTGAGGGTACAGGAAGGGGGGGGGATGGAGGGGAAGATGGAACTGATAGCAATGATAGCTGTATAATCCTACTCAAGGGGGTGAACAACAGAATTATAGGTGAATGGATATACTGGATGGTGTAAGACACGGATAATAATAATAATAATAATTTATAACATACATAACACAACAATAAGGGCTCCAGGGAGTAGGATCAGGGAGGTGGGAGAGGGAAGGTATAAAGGGATTTGATATCAAGGAGTTCAAGAAGAATGAAAATGTTTCGAAACTGATGGTGGCAGCAGTTGCATAATCAGGTATAATCTAATTGAATTACAAATTGTTGAAACATCTGTAAGAACTCCCAATAAAATGATTTTTTTAAAAAAGTAAGCCTTTCTTAATTCCCTTCCTATCCTGTTGTTTTTCCCAGAAGCAACCAAAATTACTAGCTGCTTATAAATCCTTCCAGAGATATTTTATGTGTTTAAACAAATGTATACATACTCTTATATAAGAGGGACCTTCAAAAAGTTGACGAAAAATATCTCATTATCTTTCAATTCCATTTTCCCATGAACTTTGTGAAGTCTCCCTTTGTGTAATATGCTACAAACAGAATACTGTATTTGCTTTGTTCATTCACAATATATCAAATAGGCCTTTCCACAGTTGTACTTATAGCAAGGCCTTACTATGTTTCATGGCTACATATTACTTACCGTAGATGATACCCTACTTTAATTAGTCTAGAGGTTAGAATATTAATGCCCATGAGAGACATAACTTTGTAGCCATATGAGATGGGGAGCTGGAACTGAGAGTTTTGTATAAATTTAGGGCCCTTAGAAGGTGAACTTTCATGTTAAGAAGACCAGAAATGGACGACTGACATTAGAAGGCAACATGAGAGCTTGTCACTGACCTAGAGCCTGGGTGGAAAAAATAAACAACAAAATCACAACTCCCCAGTAAGAAATCAAACCACCACCAAGCCTACTCTACACAAAGACGAGGAGTTTGAATTGACAGGAGCCAGTAGTGTAGGATTCCCAAGCTAAGACAATTTCCCATCAAATTAAACCAGATTGGTAAATCCCCTTGGGCACGAGTATTTATTTATACAAAGTTTGTCTGTTGGGACTTCCCTAAAATCCATGGTATATATATGAGACTTTCCCAAAACCACATTACTTTGCTGATGGTTAATTCATAATAAAAAATGACAAGCTATGTGAGGAAATACATCCCTATAAGGGATAGTGAGCACATGTAACAATCAGGAGAATTAACACCCTGTGGCTTACATATAGTTTCTGAAAGAGACCATGAAAGAAATTCATTTAACATCTCTAAAAAAGGAATAATAGATATAATAAAATTCATACTTTGATGGAAGAAATAGTGTATATGAATTTAGAGCAAACTAAATAAACTTGGAAACGGCCATCATAATTGCTGAAGATAAAAATGCAAGCCATTAATTAAAGCAGCCGTTTAAATGCAGCCAAAGAGAGAATGAGTGGGCAAGAGGCCGAGGCCCACAGCAAGGAGGACTCTGAGCCCCGACTGTGGTTTGCAGGCTAAAGAAACAGGGCTCCTTAGAGAAACGGCTGCTTCCAGATCCAGGGCAGTAACTGTGTAAGATGGTCCTGAAGTCGTGCCTGGAAAGCAATGAAGCTATCCAAACCTTCTGGGGTTATGTGAAAAGGTCACAAAAGGGCTCCCACAGGCCAACGGTTCAATAATTCGCGCATCAAGAAAGTATAATGGCTGCAGTGGCGCAAAGCACCACTGTATTTGGAACGCCGAGTGTCTTAAAAACGTTTTAGCTCACAATATGTATAAGACAAGAAAAATGCTACTTGTTCACTTTGAGTTTACTGGGGCACCAATGAATTATTTTGGAAAGCTGAGAAATGAAGAGGAAGAATCAAATGTCTGTTTTACCCGTTCTGTTCAAATGATCACCCCAGTCCTATACTTTTTGACATTCTTTGATTCTATACACAGTATTAATTATTACAATAAAAAAAAGGTTTTTAAGAAAAGGAAAACCCTTGGTTGAGAGGACCCATAAGAAAAAAGTTTAAGAGAAGATAAACTGGAAGCCAGCAGGACAATCTGGCCCTCCTGGTTTCCCTGGAAAAACCAGGAGGTCTGGCCATCCTGGGCTCACATTCCTGCTTGGCACAAATGGCTGCACCCAGTAGCAGCTGTCCTTTTTATCTCGGGGGAAAAAAAAAAAAAGTCTCCAGTTACCCAACTACATCTTGGCTTGTCCACGGGGTGGCCATCCAAGCCATTTGAGTTCGAGATCCCAGCTGTCATACAGAGATAGGCTGTCATCACCATCCACCCATCCATTCTGGGCTTCCCAGTTCTATCCTTAGATCACAGTTCCTGCTTACCTGCCATTGGGTCTGCGCCTGGAGACAACACGAAAATCAATGGTGCACAACAACTGGAATCGTAATAGGAACCCTGGAGATCAAATGTAGGAGGTTCAACGTATACCTTTCCCATTTGTTCGGAAATGAACTCCCGAGCCGCTGGAATAATCTTGTCTGGTCGCAAGCAGCGGAGGATCACCATCCTTTCTAGCCCTTCAGCGAACTCCCACTGTCCTGGAAACGTCTCCTCGTGGGGGAAGGCTGCGTCATAGATAAACTTCCATTCCTCAACACTGTGTGCGAAATGGTCCTTTAGGCCCTTCAGTTTGGATAACGAGGATGCACGGACAATTTCCGACCATGCTTTCTCAGACAGCCAGTCGGGAGCTGGGTTGGGGTAGGGGTTATCCAGGGCAACCCCTCCAGTTAGCAGGAAGTACCAAATGTCCTCATTAATTTGTTTCCTCTCTTTCATGATGCCAACGGTCAGGAGAAGGGAGAAAAGCAGCTTGTCCTTCTCGAACAGAGAGCGGCAAACATTTTTGTAAATGCTCAGGGTGAAATGCTCAATGATGTACTCAATGCGGAGATCCAGCTCGTCGCTCTTCTCGCTGTTAGCCAGGGACTGGATGTACAAGTTGATGAACCACGTGAGGGAGTACTGGTACATAGGCTCGATGTTGGCTAGGTCAGAGATACAAAAGAAGATGGTGGCAGAATGGACAGCCACTGGCTTGTAGCCCATCCGAGTCTCGTCAATCTGCGTTTCTGTGACAGAAGCAATTTCCTGTTTCTCAGAGATTTCTTCAGACAGCATTTTGGAGGAAGACAAGACTTTGATGGCCGTCTCATCCTCGAGGATGTTGCCCTCGGACATGGAGAGGACCTCCAGGATCTTATCTTCAATTTCCTTGAGCTGCTTTTTGTTCTGGGCACTTTCCACAATCAGTTTGTTCTTTTTCTCTTCCAGTTCTGGCTTCTCCTTGGCAGCCACGATGCCTAGGAGTTGATCTTGGAGCCCCAAGGGTGTGATCATGAAATTGAGGAGGCAGACCTTCACGGCGACTTCAGGGAGGTAATGTGGGTTCCGCAAACGGGTTGTGATGTATAACTTAAAGTCCCGGGAGTACTCGATGATATTTTCACCCAGCCTCATGTATTCCACCCCTTGCTGCTTGAATGTTGATTTGAGCAAGATGGGCTCAATGAAAGCATCCAGCTCTTCGCCAATGTTTTCAAGTAAGACAGGGGTGCCAAATTGCAGCGCGTTCTCTAGGGTTCTCACGTAGTTGGCATCCGAGAACTTGATGACTGAGAGCTTATTAGCTTTCTCCATGTTCTTGATCCATTTATTGGCCTGCCCCTGAGGGTCGATCATTAAGGCCCAGCGCCTGGAATTGGACACAATGATGCCATTGTCAATGGAGAAGGAGTCAATGGGCAGCCCAGCAATTTGCCAGGCACGGATTTTCACGGGATCCCCTAATGTGTTGCTGAGACTGAAGTCACTGGAGCCAGGAATGACCTTCTGCCTGCACTGCTCCAACCATTGCTTTTGGCATTTGGTCCGGTAATCTACTGTAAAGGCCCCCAGGTAAGCCACGGTCCCCGAGGATACCAACACATCCCCCGTCAGGTTAATATAGCGGATCCCCAACTGCCGGGCAGCTTCTGTCCATCGGTCCTTCTCTCCTCCAAGACCACTGATAAGCTTCTCTGCCCTGATGAGCTTTTGGGAGCAGATTTCAATGTTTTCCTCCAAGGTATTTTTCCTGATGTTCATCTCTTCAAATTCATCATTTAGGGCCTGCAAGCGGTCTACCACCAGCTTTAGCTCTGCCCGCTTCAGGTTCAATTTCTGCATCTGTACATCCAATTTCCCCTCGGCCTCCTTCAGCCTCTCCCGCTTGGGAGCCACCACTTTGGCCACACGATCATACACCTCCATGGCCCTCACCCACTTGCATAGGCCTTCACAGGCTGATGACACATTTTTAATAACAGCCGGCTGGAAGTCTGGGTGATCAATAAACCTTTCCCGGATCCGCTTCATGACCGTAGGGGGAATGTTGTCTTTATCATAGGTCTTAAGACTCTCCAAGAACTTCAGATCTCCAAGGATCTTTCTTGACACCCCCCAGTAATCTTCGATCATCTTTCCTGTTTGGTAGAAGAAGCAAAGATAACAGGAATGATTATGAAGACCTTCTGGTTGAGACTTAAAACTCTATAGAGGCAACTGTTTTCCTTTGCTGAAAACTAAGCTCCTCAACATGGCCTGGGAGGTCCAGCCAACAGCACCAACCTTGTCCTCAGCTACTCTCTCCCTGGCTCTCAACTTGAGCCACAAAGGACCTTCTTTGAACTCCTTTCTCTATGATCCCAAGTGCTTTCCTACCTACGAGGCCTTCAGCAGTGCTTTAAGTGACTTTTGGTTGGCTTCTGGCCACACACCCAATCTCATTTTAAAAAGCATCCTCACAAACAGGCCTCCCTAGACTCTTTCTAAGATGCCCTAGCAGCTTCTAATTTCACCTGCCGGGAGGTGAACTTTGTAAGACGATCCTTTAAGAAAACAGGCCAGATATAAGAAACTGGTCCGAGCAAGGACGAGCGAGCCGGTACCTCTTCACCCTGTCTGCCCCTAGAATCTCCTGGGAGCTCTAAAAACACAACAGCCTATGCTTTGTTCCCTTTGTAGCTTTTAGCATAACCTATACGTTTTGTTTACTCTCTATTGTCTATCTCTCCCTCAAAGCTGCGAGCTCCATTTATTGAATGAATGTTACCTTGCACCTCTTTCGTGGATGGAGAGAGCAACAGGAGTTAAAGTCTGTGAGTATATATTTAGAATATTCTTTTTCATATGTGGACGGTAGGTTGAATGGAACCCTAAGCATTCTCCTTATGATGGACAGTGGGAGTGGCAGTCTCAGAAGGAATCAGGGTAGGAGTGCAGTTGGCAGGCTTGTACCTGGCCAGAAGTGTATCCTTGGCCTGCCCAGCTAACCAAGCCAGGCCCCTAACTTCCTCAGTACCAACTCTGCTGCTGACTAATGACTGATTGAGTGAGCTGAGCCCCAACGCTGGGACAGTGGCTCTTTTGTTGCCACGTTGGGGGAAAAATGTTAGTCGTCTCTTTGGCTCATGGTATTATAAAAGCTTGCCAAAGTCATCAAAAAATTACACTTTTATGTATTGTATTTTTAATTTAAGCAGAGCTACCAGCCAAATATTTCCCGTGAAAGGATTTTGTTTATATTCTGGAAAATGACCTGCTTTATTTAAATTTAAAGCACCCAAAGCTAATTTGATAAGGTTTTTTTGCTGCATGTAAATGCACTCATGAAATTCTATGGGTTGCGAGACTAATATACATGTTTTAAAAAGAAACAAACAAAAACAACCCAACAGATGCTATTAAGCCAACCCTGATTCTTGCTGATCGCATGTCAGAGTAGAACTGTGGTCCATCGAGTTTTCAGTGGTTGGCTTATTGGAAGGAGACCACCAGGATTTTCTTCTGAAGTGCCTTTGGGGGAACTCAGACTTTCAATGTTTTGGTTAGCAGCAGAGCTTGTGAGCTATTTGCATCAATCAGGGACTCCACATAAAACATACAACCTGCTTCCATGGGAAAGTAAGGCTGGTAGATGTTGGGTCCTGTGCTGATGCTCAAGAATACAAGAAAAAATGGACTCTCGTGACCTGGCTCTGCTTTGTCCATCACGGCAGTTCCAAATCCTGGCTGTACCTCAAGAGCTTTACAAAAATGCCTGTGCTCAGGCCGCAGTCCATCCTATGGAAGAAGACTGGAAGGGGCAAGGCCTGGACCGCACGCAGCCTTTTTGAAGCTCCTTGGCTGTTTTCCTAAAGGAGGCCTTTGCAATATCCAACTCGGACTCTTCCCTTGCGCATCTTCTCCGCATGGCTTTTGGCCTGGAACTGGCCAGACAGGAGGAAATGCTAAGCGAGAGGAAGCAGGAGTCAGAGGCTCCCAAGCGAGGAAGGGGAGCTTTCCTGAAGGTAGGAGAACTAGAAGGCAGGAAATGCCACTGCACTTGGCTTTGCAAGTCCTAGCTCAGCTTCTAGGACACGGGTCTTTATGCAAGGTCTTACATCTAATTCCAATTTTAAGTAGAATGAATATTCACCTCTGAATGCTTCTGTGCTCAATAGTAAATGGGGGCTTTCCTGTCCCCCAACTGACTCTCTTCTCTCCGTGGCCCAAGTTAAAAAATATTCTGTTCTCTCCCTCTCTCTGCATTTCTGCTACCCTTTCTCTCTCTCTCTCTCTCTCTCTCTGTTTTGCCTCAGTTGCTCTCCTCCCAGGTCCTTTCTTCCTTCTTGCTTGCCCCCTTGCTCTGAGTCCACATGTCTCCTTGTCTCTAACTCAGGGCTTTTCTGATCCTAATTCTCTCCTGCTTGTAGCACCTTTGTCTCTAAGTTTGTTGTTGCTTCTCTGCCCCTGTTTTTCTGTCTCCTGTCTGTCTGTGCTTGACTTCAGGTCTGTGAGTCTTTGTCTCCCTCTGTCTCTCTCTCTCCTTCTTCCAGTCTCTTTTGGTCTCTCTCCCTCCTGGTCTTTTTCACGGTTTCATCGTCTCTGGGATGTGTATGTGTGAGTCTGTATATGTTGTGTGTCTGTGTGTTTGGGCCCCTCTCCATCTCCTTCTCACTCTCCATCCTGTCTTGGCAGTCCTTTCATCTACAGGGCCTTCCTTTGGGGATGATACGGAGGCAGGGGCCTGACTCAGCTCAGCATCCCTGACAGACACTGTGTCTTTTCAAGTGATGGAGCTGAGAGAGGATGAGGAAGCAGCACCCGAGAGACCTCTGGGTGCACAAGTGCATCCTGGCCCCTTTCTGGAGTCCTCTTAAATGCCACAGGGCTGCTTTGGGGCCTGTCAGGCAGCAGCCAACACTGAGGCCTCTCGTGGGGGTGGGGGTGGGGTGCTGGTGGGGATTACCAGAGCCACCAGGGTCCGGCTTCCTCTCTGGTCGCAGTCCTTTCATGACACAAATGCTCTCCATAACCAGCTTGACAGGGCCGGGGGGATTCTGCATGGACTTCACCAGGGAGATGTCGGCAGGGTTCAGGGTGTCCAGTGCTGAGAGCGCAGCTTCCAGTGCAGGCATCGCTTCTGCTAGGTCCCCCTCACATTCGTTCTGCGAACGGCATGGACATCAAGGGTGAGTGTCTGTGCCTAAGAGCACTGCCCTGACCCTGCAGGGAGGGCACAGCTGTGGGAATTGTGGTTTGATGTCCTGGGCATCTGAGCACTCACCTCGTGTGTGATCTTAAAAAGTTTAGCTCCCACTTCTTAACAAACTCCTGAGGTACATGCAGTGGGCGATTGATCACACCCATGGATCAGGAAGAGAGTAAAGGCTAAGGGTGAGGTGTGAGTCACACATGATGGAAGGCCCAGGAGGGGAGAGAGGGAGGTCACATTTAAGGGGGAAATCAGGCTGGAGAGATATAGAAGGTCAAGGATGGGCTCAGGATCAGAAAGGTATTTCAGCTTGGAGAGGAGGTAGGGAGGAATCAGGGTGTGTGAAGGGTGGGATGGGGTAGAGTTCAAGGCAAGGTTGTCTGTGCCGCTTAGTTACTTTGAACTCCTGCAACTGGCTCAGACAGAGCTCAGCTTTCCTCTCAATAGAAGCAGATGGCTCTGTCTTTCTCTACAGAGGGGCTGGTGGGTGCAAGCTGCTGACCTTCAGTGGACAGCCCAGTGCTGAAACACGCCCCCCCCCCTCAGTGCTCTTCCCCAGGCAGGGGGAGGATGAAGAACTCGACAGAGAGGGGAGCCGAGCAAAAAGACAGAGAGAGGAATCATAGGGTAAAGAGTTGGAGTTGATTATGTCTCTGTTTGCTAATTCAACAAAAAAGGAAAACAATGACTATTATTTAGTCGTAAAAAAGGAATGATTCATGTGATAACATGGATGAACCCTGAACACACTGTGCAATGGGAAAGAAGGTGGACACAAAGGGTCACCTACTGCTTGCTTCCACTGCAGTAGAACAAGGCCCTCCTGAGAGGCAGAAAGCAAATTCGTGGTGGCCAGGGGCTAGCAGATGGGTGAGAGGAGACGGGGCACTGCTGATGAGTAGAGGGCTCCTTTCTGGGGGTGATGACAATGTTCTGGAACTTAATAGCAGTGATGCTTGTACAACTTTGCACATACATACTAGAAAGGAATGGCTTGTATAGTATTAATAGTATGTGAATTATAAATCTTTTTTTTCCTTGAAAAAAGCTTAACACGATAGGATTTGAGAACTAGAATGGACCACTAGGTCATTTAGTAGTTCAATTACCAAATTACACACACACACACACACACACACACACACACACACACACACACACACAGTCCCCTGAGGTAGAGCAGGCCAGCTAAGGTAACACGGTTGCTTAGTGACAGAGCCAGGCTCCTGTCCTGAGCCCCTGCCCACCCCTGTCAGTGATCATTCCATCAGTCACTCAGACCAAGGTGCGCTCACACAGGTATGAATGACGTGAAACCTTACCAGATGTACAAGGTTCGGTCAACTTTAGGAGAGAAAGAAGGCCCAAGAGATGGAGCAGGTTGACAACAGCCATGCTCAGGGTCAGAAAGGTATTTTAGCTCAGAGACTCTTTGTGAAATCTTAGAAAACTCAAGGCAGGTAGGTTTTGAAGCTTTAGTATCTCAAAAGTTGACTGTGATGGACAAACAAAACCCAACTGGCTCAACCTTCTTACAGGTATGTGGACATATCCATATTTGCTTATGTGGATCATAAGGAGCTGAGTGTCACGGTGGCCGAACTCTGGGCTGCTACCTGAAAGGTGGGCAGTTCTTACCCACCAGCTGCTCAGTGAGAAACAGATCCGTACAGACTTACAGGCTTGGAAACCTAGAAAGCAGGTCTTCTCTGTCCTATAAAGTCCCTGTGAGTCAGGCTTAACTTCTTGGCAGTGGGTTTGGTGCCTCATCTACGCTTTGTACTTTAAAATTTCTGCTTTTCTTATGAACTCATGTCTTTGGTTTCATCCTATTAAAACAGTACCTGCCCCTCTGACATCCCCAAAGTGAGTTATGTCAGATCCCCAACATCAAGATGGGATGTCCTACTTCCGGGGCCACCTTCCTATCCCTAGGTCACCGACCAGGCCAAGTCCCAGGTGCAAAGAACAACACAAACCAGCCTTTGCTGTTCCTCAAATCAGCGTCAGAAAGAGTTAGACAGCAGAGGAAACAAAAGACATCAGCCACAGCTTTGGAGGTCAAGTGCATTTAATACGCCAGGTCATTACGGTGTTGCCTCATTAATAGTTGCAGCCTGTTGTCTTAAAACTTGCCAGACAACTAGTGGCTCCTCAGGCTTCATGCCTCCCAGTGGCCTGGCACCTCTGCCCCTTTTCCTAGTGGGCAGGGTTGGATGCCACCTTGGTCTTGCAACAAGTTTGCTTGCCAAGTGACTCAAAAAGGCCTCTACTGGTGACATGGCCTCTAACAGTGACTCCCAAGCCTGCTGTGCATCTGAATCTCCTAGGTGTGCTTCGAAAGCTTCCTGCCATGCCCCGCGCCCAGAGATTCTGATTCATCTGGGTGGAGTGGGCGGATTTCGTTGTTTTAAAATTCCAAAGGGGATTCTGGCATACAACTCTAGTTTACTGCTGGAACCCAGAAGATGAGGAGGAAGGCGAAGCAACTGAAACACCTACGAGGGGAATGGCTAAGAAGCAGTGGTTAAGTGCTTAGCTGCAAACCAAAAGGCAGTCTGCTTTCCTACAGATTACAGAAACCCTACCTGGCAACTCTCTTCTGCTCTGTAGGGCGGCTTTGAGTGGGTATCAACTCGACTGGGAGGGGTTGTAGGTTTAGGAATGGCTACTGGATGAGTGATGTCCTTACTTTAGTCATCGAAATGATGACCTGGTATTCTGGGAAAACATTTGTGATAGAATTCTAAGGAAAAACAAGACAAAAACATGACACACATTCCAGTTGTGCTATGAATAGAAACTAGAAGGACACTTGGAAAAATAAATGTGTTAAAATTAAGTTCTTTCATATGTGTTGTCACTGCTACAATATTTATTTTAAGGATAAAAATACCCTAATTAAAATTCACCCCAGTGGGTTCAAAAAACGCCAAGAGCATCAGGGCTGTCAGAGAGGTACAAAGCGTGACGTGCTCTGGAGACCTGATTCGGCTTTGCAGTAATTCTGGCACCATTCATCATCCTTATGATGGGGAAATGAGTGATTCTCCAGCTTACAAACAATCACCCAATTCAAGAAGCCTCGTGCATGTGAAGCAAGTCTTCCGGAGACCCGCCTCTGTCTTGTCCAGTCTCTTCAGTCATTTCCCTGGTGCGATCCCATTCACACGGTGAGCCCCTATACTCTGCACCAGGCACCAGGCTGGAGCTCTTCCGTGTAATCTCATTGACTGGTGTGCGGAGAGCAGAGAACATTCCCAGACCTCCTGTGGAGTCAGAGCTGAAGGGCTGCAGGGCTGAGGAATCAAGCCGGGAAACTGTAGGACAATCATAAGCTTCTCCTCCTCCCTGGGTGGTTTCCCCTCTGTCAGACACACCTCCGCCAGGATCCAGGGCGGGATGGCACACATTCGGCTCCACCCTCTGCACTGAAACCAAGGGGGCAGGTTATTGTTTGGTGAGGGTGTGGTGGGGAGTCCTGTGTCATCTCCTTCTACACCTTAGTCACCTCCCTTCTTCTCCCTCTTGCAAGTTTCCCCAGACACTGCAGAGTGCCATTCCGAATGATGAGAGGTTAGCCTTTATCAGTCAGGTGAGGCTATCAGTCCAAGCAAAGGACAACTGATCTGGACCAAGTGGACTTGAGTGCTTGGCAAAGCCAATCTCTAGCTAGCTTAGACCAACCAGCCCTGCCTATGGTGGGACATGTGCTACAGGCTTTCCATGTGCTTCCCTTACTGTCCTACTTTTATGAATGAAGAAACCGAGGCTAGGCCAGGGCTGAGCACAATGGAGCCCTAGGATGTCTATAAAAGCTGAAGTATAAATCTATGTGCTTCCTGGGTCTGGCGGTTACTCTGCGTGTGGGAAATGGGCTGGCTGGGCTTTAGCAGCGCGTCGCCAACATCTCTGAAGCCACTACACAGGAACACAGTCCCAAAGTTGTCGGCATGTCTGGTTTTGTGCTGTGTGTGTTTTCAAGAAGTTTCATATTTAAAAAAATGTCTCCAGAATTTTAAAGGTGGATAAGTATTTAAAGAAATACTGTGTGGTGTAATACTGTGCATGTGTTCCCTTGCTGACAGTTTGTAACTTCATAAATGGTAACATGAAAGGGCTTTAGGACGCGAGAGCTTGGGGTTTGAATCTGCGTTCAATCACTTATTAGCTGTGTGACATTGGCAAACGAACCTACCAAAACCACTGTTATTAAGACAATTGACTTTAAATAAACAATTCACCGCCCCTGTGTGGGTCCTGACTCACAGTGACCCTAGAGGATAGAGTAGGTTCCAAGTCTACATCTTTATGTGAACAAAAAGCCTCCTCTTTCTCCCATGCAGCATCTGGCGGGTTCAAACTGTTGACCTTGTGGCTAGCAGCCTAATGTGTAATCCATTATGCAGCAGGGCCCCCTTGAAAGAGCAAAAGGTAGTACGAATTAAGTGGAAAAGAATGTAGTTCCAAGATGGATGAGATGGGATAGATGTATGGATTGTGATCAGAGTTGTACAAGTCCCCAAGAAAATGATAAAAAAAAGATGGATGCGATGTTGTTTTATTCATTCCCATTTCTCTACTGCCTAGAAAAGTGTCAACATATAGTTGGTACTCTTTAAGTGTTTTTAAAATGAAAGAATACAAAAGATACCACCATGGTACTGATGAGTAGTTGGTACTGTCATCTTGGGGCAGAATGGTGTATTACCTACTAGATTATGGTTCTCGGTTCCACATGTGCCACTAGAACTGAGAATAAACGCATCTCTGCTGCCAGGGGATCGGGGAGAGGCCAACTCTTGGGACATACTAGAGAAATGTCCGTTTGAAATGATTGTCATTTATTCCCAGACCATAGAGAAGCCAGACATGTTTTTTTCCCCCCCTCAATATTTTAGTTAAGCACCATGAGCCTTGGGTTCTAACTAACTAGCGGTGTGATTCTATTTTGGTCATTTCAGCAGTGAACTTCAATGCCCTTGATTCTCAGATGTTGATACCTGTCATTCCTAAGCCTCAAAGTAGTTTTAACATTGAAATGAAACCAGCACTTTGACAAATAGTCACTGTTAATCAGATTTTCCTCTAATATCTGAATGGAGCTTAAGTTCTACACCGGACAATTTCTTCTTTGGGTAAAAGAAAATAAATAACTTTTGAATGGAGCCTTTTACCTTCAATGTCCAGTCATCTGGCTAAGTATTTATTCCACACCTATATCACACGAGGCACATTTGAGCAACTACATGATGGAGGCGAAGGAAACAGCCCTATGAGTATTTGGAAGAGGACATTCTAGGTTGAGGAAATGGTTAGTACAAGGCCAAGGGTGAGAGCTTGCCTTTGTTTATTTGAAGACGAACAGGCAGAGTAGAGTAAAAGGGAGGGGAGGGAGAGACAGGGGAAGGGAGAGGGCGTGAAATCATAAGAGGTGAGGTCAGATCATGTTGGCCTTTGAAGGCCTTGCCAGAGTGAAATGGGAAATACTGGCCAACAACAATGCTTGCTGCAGAGAACAGGTTTCAGAAAGACTTGTTCATCACTTACTAGCTAGAAAGGCATCACTTACCGGAAAAGTCACCTACTCTTTCTGAGCCTCACGGTTCCCATGGTGAGGCAGGCATGGTAACAGGCACGGTGCAGAGCTGCCGTCCGGAGGCTTTAGGGAGATGGCAGTCCAGCCCAGCCTCAGCTAGCTCTCTCTTGCCTCTCAGCTATTTATACCTTGATTCCTTGAGCAACGGCGGCGGCGGCATTGGCTTCTTTTTCATCTGCTTGCACCAGGAGTTTCTTGGCATCAGCTTCCTTCGTCTCCACTTCAATCTTCACCATCATCTTTGCAGTTTCCTCGGATGTTTGAATAAGTTGAGGCTGAAGGGCAGTCAGTTCTATTTGCATGACGGCCACCTAGGAAGGAGGGCGGAACAGGGGAGTTGGGTCAGTATATCAATGCTGAAAATGGTAAAGTGAAATCAATCTCCTAACCAGAGGAAGAATATTTACTAATGAATCCGACAGGGTATTGGGACTATCTTTTTCAATTGGTGTTGATCTCTTTTATCTGCTAATACTCAGGTATTGAGCTAAAAAATACATGTTGCCCTGGTTTGCAGAAAGCTACAAATGACAGTGAAAGCCCATAATTTGAATCCCCTCCAATTACAGTTGAGGTATATGAATAGCCTGTGATCAGACAGAGCATTATAAAGTCAATTATGGCAGCTGTCGGTAGGTTAAAATATAGTATCTTATCATTTGATCTCCCTTTTGATCAATTTTAAAGTTTCAGCTTTTTCTTTTCTTTTTTTAAAAAAATCTTTTTATTGGGGGCTCATACAACTCTTATCACAACCCATACATACATCCATTGTGTAGAGCGCATCTGTACATCCATTACCCTCATCATTCTCAAAACATTTGCTCTCCACTTAAGGCCCTGGCATCACTTCCTCATTTTCCCCCCTCCCTCCCTGATCCCCACTCCCTTATGAACGATTGATAATTTATAAATTATTTTGTCATATCTTACACTGTCTGACGTCTCCCTTCACCCACTTTTCTGTTGTCTGTCCTCCAGGGAGAAGGTTACATGTACATCCCTGTAGTCAGTTCTCCCTTTCCATCCCACCCTCCCTCCATAAAACTTTTTTGTGTACTCGTCACAATCCATACATCGCTTGCATCAGGAAAATTTGTACATATGTTGCCTTCATTCTTTTCTAGACATTTACTTTCTATTGAGTCCTTGGTATCAGCTCTTTTTTTCCTCCCTTCCCCCCATCCCCATAACGCCTTGATAGATTGTACATTGTTATTATTTTCTTATCTCAAACAGACTGCTGTCTTCCTTCCCCCATGTTTTCTGTTGCTCTTCCCCCTGGAGAGGGGTGTATAGTTTATGTGTCGATCATTGTGATCGGTAACCCCTGTCTCCTTTCCTCTCCCCCTTCCCCCTACCCTTCTGGTATCACTATTCCCACTCCTGTTCTCGGAATCTGTTGTGTTGTGAGCTTCCATCTCTTATCTATACCTGTGTACATGTTCCGGTCTGGTCTGAATTGAGAAGCCACACTGGGGTCATGGTAGTGGGGGGTGAGGAAGCCTCAAAGAATCAGAGGAATATAGCGTGTTTCATCGCTGCTTTGCTGTACCCTGGTTGACTCGTCCCTTCCCTGTGGCTACTCTGTGGGGAGATTGTTCCATTGTCTACAGATGGGTTTTGGATCTCTGCTCCAAAGAAGGCCTTCTCCTAGAGCCAGCACCCTGAATTCAAATTTCTAGAATCCCAAACTATTCATTAAAAAATTTTTTGTTTGTTTATAGAACCTCCTTGTGGCATTTCTGAAATACTAACATTAAGAAATAAATGCAGTAAAAAATGGATACTACCCTTCTTTTACAGAAGAATAAACAAAGGACCAAAGGGGCAAAGGAATGTGTTCAAGGTTCTTGTGAAGCAGGAGAGCTAAAGTTTAAGCCCATGGCCGACTCCACAAAGTCTTGGTCATAAACTTGGCCTTCCCAGTTCCTATTGAAAAGATCCAGGGCTGGGCAGGTCAGGAAAGTGAGGCAGCCTTGGGTACAAATTTTACAAAGTGTTAAGTACTCAAGATCACTCACATTTTAATGCAATGTTCTTTTTATCTTTTTTAAATCATTTTATTGGGGGCTCTTACATCTCTTATAACAATCCACACATCAATTGCATCAAGCATATTTGTTCATATGTTGCCATCATTATTTTCTAAACATTTACTTTCTATTTGAGCCCTTCTCTTTTTTTTCCTCCCCACTTGTGACTGCTTGATAAATTATAAGTTATTATTGTCTTCATATCTTACACTGACTGCTGTCTCCCTTCCCCCAAGGTTTCTGCTGTTTGTCTCCCTGGGGGTGGTGGTGGTGGTTATGTACATCATTGTGATTGGTTCTCCCTTCCTCCCCTCTCCTCCCTACCTTCCTCCTATCTTTCTGATATCGCTACCCCCACTTCAGTTCCTGAGGGATTTATCTGACCTGGATTCCATGTGTTGTGATCTCTTATCTGTATCTGTGTACATGCTCTGGTCTAGCCCAAAGTGAAAGGCAGGACTGGGGTCATGATGGTGG
>NW_022103901.1:23978515-24002045 GCF_000313985.2 Echinops telfairi | reverse complement strand
TAGTGCTTTGTAATTTAACTGTTTCTTTCTTGTATTATATATTTATCTGTATATGATTTAACAGTTCATTTCTCGTTATATATCTAATTATCTTTATAAATAAATATATTGAATTATCAGCAATTTGGTTTTATCTCTCTAGAGAACCCTGTCTAACACAGCTTCCTAGATCTTTCCTCTGCTTCCTTTTACCTTCCTCCTGCTCCACCATTATGCTCGCCCTTCTTCTGCTTCTTAGTAATTCAACTCAGCTAGATTGCTGTTGCTCCAACAGCCCTGGGATCTCTACATCCTCCTCATTGTTGATTTTAATTCCCTAGTTGTTCCCCTGTCTATGCATTGTTTGGTCACGGTTCCCTTCCCCTGCCTCCTCCTACCCCCAAGTCCCTCTGGAACCATCTGTCCCATTGCTTTCTCCTACAGCTTGCTTCCCATGCTTCTCTTCCTCTCCCTCCCCCCCAAATAAAATTAATGAAAAACAATCCATGATGAACAAAATATCAAAATCTTAAATAAAGAGAGGATTTGACAGTGCTGCAATTAAGGTAAGCTGAATAAAGGGAATTGTACAAACACAGGTTCAGAGCCTCTCTTTGTTGGGGTCCCCCTGAAATGGTTTGCTCCAATGAGAGCTGCACTTAGCTCCCCCTAGATTTACACCAGTCTATCTCTGTTCTACGTTAGTAGCTGCTGACTCACCTGTGAAGCTGCAAAATCAAGTTTCTGAAGGCCTGTCAGGTAGCGGTTCCTTATTGTATCAACCTCTTGCCTCTTGCTATTCAGGAGTGCCTTGAAGGTAAGAATCAATTCAAGGTAGGAGGTGGGGGTGACGTAGTTGTGTCTGCGTAGTGTGTTGTAAAAATCGAGCGACAGAGTCCTCACGCTCTCCTGAAAATATTTGCACATGGAGACAACCCTGCCAAGGACATGAAGGTAGTTAGATAAGCCCCACTTCTTCCAGAGAGATTGAGCACAAGGTCAGTACAGACCTAAGAGTGCAGGAATGCACACATGACTATAGCCCATTCAAGTAAAAAATTGCCTAAAGAGAGTTCATCAGAGTCAAGATAGAGAAAGATCTTGGGCCAAACCAATTCCACCCCCAATCCCTTTAATGAATAACCAGACTCTCAGCAGCAGTTCTTCACCTTTGGTAGAGTGGCGAAGCCTCTGGCCTTTCCAGAACAATGTTTTTCACTGGATTAAATAAAATACATGCCACTCCAAAGAACAATGCTAGTCTTTGTTTTAAATAGTTTTCTTTTAAAACATAAATTTGTGACTTAGTAATCTATTTGCTTCTTAACTAGAGCATTAAATCAGGGATTGGAACACTTTTTCTGTAAAGGGACAGATAGTAAACACTTGAGACTATAGGCCACACAGCCATTGTCACAACATACTCAACTCTCCTTTGTAGTAAGAAAGCAGTCCCACAATATGAAAACCAATGGGAATGGCTATGTTCCAATACACTTGTACTTACAAAAACAGGTTGTATCCTAGATTTTGACCGGAGGCCATAGTTTGCTGAGCCCTGGGTTAAATAACTACCATTGTTTTAAAGGAAACGATATACTGAGGTACCTAAAATGGCTGAATGAGTTCTGAAAATAGCCCTTATCCTACTGGTAACCAAAGCACAGACTCTGCAAATTCTACTGGGTTTTGCTGCATACATTCTTGATTTGAAGGACGTGTAAAATACTAGTTAGACCACAGTGAAAATGAAGATGAAATTTTCCACCTTTATATTTGCTGATCCCTCACATCCCAGCCCTGAACATATAGTCACCCCAGGTTAAGAAATTTCCTTGGAGAATAAAGTTCAAAGTCTTCAGAACAGTGTACAAGGGCAGCAACATTCTTACCTTTGTTAAACATCTTAATTTTTCTTTTGTTCATTGAATAAACATTCATTGAGCTTGTTATGGACCACCGGATACCTGCTAGGACTAAGGATGTGGATACAGACACAGTACGTGGCATGGTCCTTGCCTGCATGGAATTCCCTGAATGGCCTACAGTCTTGTCTCTTTCCTTGCTCTAGCTAAAATTAAGTGCTTTGTTTTTTGGGTTTGTTTTTGGTGTTTTTTTTGAAGACCTGAGATTTATAAATAAAAAAGTAAGCTTTTTTTCATCATTCCCCAAACCAAGTTTCATTGCCTTGGCAGTGATGGCATCCTTGTTGAGCACGCATGCTCTAAGATTACTGAAGTAGCTATATTATATCCATCCCTCATAGCTATGACAAGAACATGTATGGCATAATTCTAACCATGTAATTTTGTCCTTTTGCAGCAGAGGTGTTTTATTAAATGTACAACTACATGTAGTTTGATTTTTAAAAGTATAAGACCTTTTTTCTATTAAATTGAGAAGTCTTTGAAATAACAGCAAAAATAGAACCGCCATCTAGATTTTCTATTGCAGCTAACACTTACTCTATTCGAATGTTGTCCTCGAGAGCCACATCTTCCAGGAATTTGTTAGCCACTAACTCCAGGGCATCTGTGGGCCAGGACTGGAACCAATCAATCGTGCAGCAGTTGATCAAGGAAGGGAACATCCGCAGGCGGTTCCGGAAGGCATCACCAATCGGACTCATGGCTTATGGAAAGCAAGTTCATTAGTTGTATTCCCCCAGGGGAAAAATAGGTATTTTTAAGGGTGCTAGTTGGACCAGGTTGGGGGGTGGGTGGGTAGTCTATGCTTCCCTTTCTCATTCCAGGTATGTAATTGGGAATAGCCAAGCTAAGTGTGTGGGAGGCTCAAGGGGATTTTTGAATAATTTTATGCAATATGGTAATGGGATCACAGCACCTAACAATCATCTTACTGGCTTTTCATACCACAGTTGTCCTTTCCAGACCCTTCCGATAATGTCATCGCCAGGATAGTTTGAATTCTTTGCCCTTCTTTCTCTTTTTGTACCAACAGGCAGAGCAATGGATAACCCATAGGTGCTGATTGCAGTTGTGTGGGCCATGAGCTTTTATCTGACTCCATTCTCCCTCCAACCAAAAATCTTGGGCTGTATGCTCTGAATTCCATTCCTTGGTTCTTTGGAGTCAGTGTGGTAGAGGATACATGAGCAGATTACAAGAGCAGGATACGTGAATGGAATTGTGAGGAGATCAGTGTGGCTGAAGAACACACGGAGAAGGGAAAGCTTGGTTCTGAGATGTGGGGGAGAGGAAACTGGATAGTGAGGTAGGGCCCTTTCTTATAACAAAACACCATATGATAGGAATGTTCATCTTTGTCATAATGGACAGCTGAGAGAGAGAGAGAAACATATTTGCAATAAATGGGGAAAAGCATCCTAGTTCAGAAAACTAGAAAGGTCCAGAAGAGGCGATGCGAGTGGATATAGATAGCACAGTTAGGTTGAAAGGGTTGGTCCTGGGTGACATAATGGTAGCTTAGCTAATGTGAAAGTGGTTGGCATGGAGATAAATGGGAAAAAATGAAAGATATTTGGGAGGTAAAAATCAACAGGACTTAGTAATAAGAAAACCAAACAGAAACTTAGTCCATTGCCATCAAGTCATTTCTAATGCAAAGCAATCCCATATAGGTTTTTTGAGGCTAAAAATTTTACAGGAGAAACATAATTTCATCTTTCACCTATACATGAGCCGGCAGCTTTGAACTGCTGACTTTGTAGTTAGCAGTTCAACGCTGGGAGAAAGACATTAAACACAACTCCTAGGTTTCTACAACCAGAGAAAAAAGTTAGACTCTGCTTACGTCTTACCAAGGACAATGTGAAGGTTCTTTTTCACTCTCTCGATAAAGAAATTATACATAGAAAGAGGGCTGATTTCCATCCTCTCTCCTTCTGTCCTGACCGCCGTTTGCATCTTTTCAACAATGTCAGCCTTCTCGTCAGCCGGGAAGATGTTGGGCACGTCACCTGTGTTCAGAAGCATGTTGATGTCCTCCACGAAGGACTCGTCCTTGATCTGGTTATCGGCAAAGAGGAACACAGTGTTCTTGATGGCCACGCCAACTTGCAGCATGATCTTCTTTAAGTCCTCCCGCCACTCGTTGCTTGTGTAGTTCTTGGTGATCTCGATCTGGTACAGTTCGTATGAGTTCATGAACGTGGACAGTTTGGTGGCACTCTGCCGCCCACTGCCTCCAATGCCCACCAAGAGCAAGTGGCCTTTGCTCTGCTTCAGGACCCTGCAGATCCGGGAGATGTGCTCAATGGCAAACCTGAACATGACCAAGGACATGGGAGCCTTGCTGATGTTGTTGAACTCTTCCAGGTAGGACTCCATGACCACTGTGAGCTGTTTCAGGTCCGTGATCTCATCATAGATCTTCTGGTCACTGTCTGGATGGGAGAAATCTCCAAAGAAGAGGCTACGAATGTTATCATCGGCGATCTTTCCCGTGGGTGACAGGTGGATGAGGACCTGCGAGAAAGGCGAGACTCATCTAAGCATTTAGTCAGTGGCCCAATCAGATGTCAGCAGGAGATGTGGAGGGAGGGAACAGGGAACAGAATGTTTCTTCTGACAACATTCTTCAAAAGTCATGGTTTACCAACAGTTTTAGTTTTTTAAAAAAAAATACATACATATGTGTGTGTGATTATAAAGAATATGATGAAAGGACATTAGAGATGGAGTATGAAAGCAAGGATCAGTCTGTTTTCTCGGTGGTTAAAATATTTGTGGTTCAAACCACTGACCTTGTGGCTAGCATTTCAACACTTAACCCCCTGCCATCACCTCTCTCTCTCTCCCTCTCTTCCTCCCTTCCCTCTCTCTCTGCCATAGAGTTGATTTGAACTCATAGTAACCCTATAGTATGAGGATAAATGTCTCTGTGAGTTTCCAAGACTGCGATTCTTTATAGGAGTAGAAAACCTCATATTTGTCCCAAGGAGTGGCTGGTGGTTTCAAACTGCTGATCTTGTAGTTAGCAGAGTCCAATGGCAACCCACCAGGGCTCCTTTATGGAGACTAAGACAAGTGTATTACTGATAGAGTTTGTCTGTAGCCATCTACTACGCATCACAGGATATGTTTAGAAGTTCTTCGTGTGAAATAAACTTGCATGCATGAACTGAAAAAAAAAATTGTGGTCAGATTGTAAGACACCTCCCCCCACCCTGAAAGGTAACCATAGGCTGTTACCACTGTTTATGTGCTTGCTCCTACAACACATAGAAACCCAAGCACTCCCCCTGGTCTCTACTCCCTGTGCTAAATTAGTGATGCTTTAGAAGCTTCTGCTGGGTGAAACTGGTAATACTGTGAACTTAGCTTCTGGGTTTAGCATACAAACTCTTGCCATTTTGTTTCAATTTTCATCCAATTTTTAAATTTTTATTAAAAGATCATTTTATTGGGGGCTCTTACAGCTCTTATAACAATCATATATCAATTGTATTGAGCATATTTGTACATATGTTGCCATCATTCTTTTCTAGACATTTACTTTCTATTGAACCCTTGGTATCAGCAACTCTTGTTTCCCTCCCTGTCCCCTCCCCCCACCCTCATGACCCCTTGATAAATTATAAATTATTATTATATCTTACACTGACCACTGTCTTCCTTCCCCCACAGTTTGTATTGTTCATCCCCCTGGAGGGTGTGTGTGTGTCTAAGTATGTGTCGATCATTGTGATCGGTTCCCCCTTCCTCCCCTCTGCTCCCCACCTACCCTGTACCCTTATGGTATTGCTACTCCCATTCCTGTGCCTGGATTCTGTGTGCCATGGACTCTTATCTCTTATCTGTACCTGTGCACATGTTCCGGTCTAACCCACAGTGAAAGGCAGTACTGGGGTCATGACAGTGTGGGGTGGAGAAGCCTCAAGGAACCAGAGGAATGTGGTGTGTTTCATCAGTGCTTTACTGAGCCCTGGTTGACTCATCCCTTCCTTGTGACCCTTCTGTGAGTGGGTGTCCTATTGTCTACAGATGGGTTTTGGGTCTCTGCTCCAGCAATTTTTATCTAAAGAAACTACAACTTTTTAGCAATGGAGGCATAATGATATAAATATAAAAGTTTAAGTTTAAAAAATATATATATATAAATGGAAAGTGTTCATAGATGGACTCTCATCATGAACGTTCACATAATATCAGGGCCTCAATCAAACCATGAAACCCATGGTACCTTTCTTCACTCACAAATTAATTGAACCCCCAAATATACTTTAATTCAATCATAATAAATTTCACTATGCTATAAACCATTTTGAATGATCCAAATTTATATATTACTATGGAAGTAATGGTTCTGTTGAGAATATGGGTGGCTATAAGGCAGAACAGACTGGGCGACATCTAACAATAACAATGAAACAGAAATAAAGGTGTAATAAAGAAAAAATTACCAATTCAAATGACTAATTCATTCAGTCTTATTTCTCAGGAGCCAGAGAGTGCAGCTGTTAGTTCGCACTGGGAACAGAACCTAAAATCCGAGACTACTTGGTCAAACACTTGGGTCCATTCCTGAAGCCAAATTATCACAGAGAATGAGTTACCTTTTCCATGGTCTGCTTAAAGCAATTGGCAGTGGTTTCCTTCACCATGTTGAAGAAGACCTGTCTGTCATCATTGTCAATCAGACGGTCATAGAAGACTCGATAAACCTCATGAATCCAAAGCCGGATAAATTTTTCTACGTCCTGAAAATCCAGAGACAGGAGATAGTTTTCAATTAGATTTGGCTGTGTTGATGTAAAGATTAAATGTGGCAATGCTTATAAACTACTTGGCACAATGCCTAGCATAGACCAAGTGCTTAATAACAGTTAACGGTTATTATTTACATTGTATCATCCGCAGACCCAAGGATACTGCTGAATACCAGAAATCATAGTGGCTGACCTTTAGGTGGGTATGAGGGCAGAGCAGTACTCCTTGAATCACCCGTGAGAAATCCCTCAAGTTAAAGACATAATGTGACTTGGAGGGAGTTGGCAAGAAATTCTCTACTGCAGTCTTATAAATTGTCATAGTAGCTTGCACCAGCATCTTTCCATACCTTGGGGAGACGAAGAAGATAGATCTGTCAATGGGAGATTCAAATGGAGGGCCCTCAGGTCTATTGCTTAGAAGACACCGAAGCTTACCTTAAGAATGACACATCAAACCCTCTCCCAAAGTGCCAGTCAGCGATAGAACTGAAAATCTTGGTTAAAATTTCATCCTCAAAGCCACTGATGGAAATGATATTCAGATGGCGAGTGAATCGCCCTGGAAAGCAAGCACATATCGGAGTGTACACGTTATGTTCACATACACACGTTATGTTCACGCGTACCTCGCAGCCCTCAGCAACCAGTACTTCACTTGTTGGCTCTATGCTTTAGCTACATATCTTTAAACGCATCTTAGTATAAACTAAGACACTGATACAGAAAGTCTCATCAAACCATTGTATTCTTCAGTGATTCATCTTAGGCATGTTATCAGTGGGGGGACCAAGTGCCTGGAGAGGGATATCCTACTTGGTAGAGAGTCAGTGAAAAAGAGGAAGACTCTCAATTAGATAGATGGACACAATCGCTGCAATAATGGGCTCCAACATCAGAGCAATTTACAACCATTCTGTCGTCCATTGGATCACTATGAGTCAGGACCGACAGATAGTATCTAATAACCGTTATCATCTAGGCCAGGAAACAGAGCTGTGCCGGCCCTTCGCAGAAGCCCCTTTATTTGCCCCAAAGTGACTACTGTCCTGACTTCTACAGTTTGTTTTTATAGCTTTCCTTCCAATTCAGTAAGTATATCTTTTAAATTTCTTTTAATCCATAGGTTCCACCTCTATCTCTTTCTCTGATCTTTAGTCTTTGGAAAATATGGGCAGTTTGACCTATTTAAGTTCCCCACAGTCAGGATTTTGCTGGTTGTATATTCATGGTACACTTTATCATGTTCTTCTCTCCTCTCTTATTTCCTACCCATTTGTAGCTGTCTCCAGAGCCCTGCTCGGACAGCAGGTCTACGACCCCTTTGACAAGAGGCTAGCTGGTGGTATGCTCTTTTATCTGAAGGCACATGCTGATGTCTTTCCTTTTGTGGTGTTGGCAGCTACTGCTGCTCAATGACTAGAGGCATCAATTCACCAAGGATTGCTAAGTGATGCTATTTTATCATTTCCTTTTCATTTTCCCTCATCTATTACTTGGTTATAAAATAATACACTAGATATAAGAAAGTAAGGATACATGCTTGCTTCTTTCCATGTCTTTATCAGTTCAAGATGATTTGGATCCCTATCTTTCCCTGAATATTACCACTGTTATTGTTATTGTGGACTTATAGATTTAAATGTATATTGATTCATTTCAACCCATTATTGAAATTCAAAGTTTCCCATCTTTGATCAGTTGGGTCCTCTTTATGTTAACTCCTGAATCCTTTTGATATGGTCCTAGTAGTCAACATTAACTTTATTATCTAATATATTTTTGACAGTTTAAAATTTTTTTAACAGTTTTATTGGCACTTAATTCATCTAATATATTAAGGTGCTCCAGGAATATCTTATATTTTTCCTCTCCCAGACATACAGTCAGTTATTTCTTCAAGACACCTTGACTTACTTCAGTTGAAAAGTATATTTTAAGACTACAATTTGGGTTCTAGGCATGCTTATTACTAGTGGATTATCACACTGGACACTAGTAGACAAAATAAGTATAATTGATTTTACAATTCAAAGTCAAGATCATAGGGATTTTTTGAGCCTCTGGTATAAGGTCTTCAAAAAACAAACAAATAATGGTAAATGCACACGAAACATTTATGCCTAGGTTAAAAACTTTTTTTGCAACCAAACAAACTCCTACTAACTTGTATGGCATATTTGAACTGGATCTTGTGTGTCAAAGAATAAGAAATTAGTTTGAAAAGAGCAACATGAATTCTGCTAAAATTGAAGCCAGAACAAACACAAAATTTAGGGCAAAACTTGTGGGGGAGCATCATTAAATCAGAAATGCTCTATTGAAAACTTTATGGGGACAGTGCCCCCAAAGAAACCAGCAGGTTATAAATGGACAACTGGGTTTACAAAGGTATGAGACAAGGTTGAAGATGAAGTCTACAGCAGCAAACCACTCACATCAATGGTCAAGAAAAAAATCATCTTTTTGATGAAGAAGACTGACTGACTGTTAACAGCAGAAACTATCAGCAACACCATAGACATTTCACCTGATCCAGCTGACACAAGTCTGACTGATAAAATTGAGCAAAATTGCTCAAGATTCTAAAGCATTTCTTGGAGCGTTGTAATGGAGATGAAGCATAGTTTTTCCTTATTTTCCTTTCCTAACCCTTCTGATTTTGTTCTTGCCTAAATGCAACCCTTAAAACAAAGCACAATGCAATGGGTACCAACAGGTTGAAGTGGTCCAATCAAGGCAAAAGTAGATCAGTCAAGAATAAAGGTCATGGCAACAGTCTATTTTCATTTTCATGCTGAGGCATGTTGCTTGTTGGCTTTTTGGGCTAAAGAACAGTAATATCAGTTTATTATGTTTTGAGAAAGTTAGCCAGGGCTTAAGGAGAAACCTCCCCTGGAAAAGCTTCCCAAGAAAGTCCCTCTCCACCATGACAAAGTTACTACTTATTTTTCTCATCAAATAAGGTCAATTTTGTTTCTATGGGACATCAATCTGTCTTGGAAGACATACAGCCAAAATGCTCCTTAGAAGCAATGAGGATAAGACCTCATCTCACGTACTTTGGGCATGTTATCAGGAAAAACTAATCACTGGTAAAATACATCATGCTAGGTGGAGGAGCAGTGACAAGAGGAAGATCTTGATACAATGGATTGATGCAGTGGCTGCAATGATGGGCTCAGACACTAAAAGCAATGGTGAGGGCTGCACAGGCTGGTATGTCGATTCTGTTGTATACAGGGTCGCTATGAGTTGCAACTGACTCGATAGCATCTAACACAACCACAACCGCAACAGGAATTCATTTGGCATCCAACTTACAGTTCTGATTCGACTCCTTCTGACTTCTTTGTTTCCTAATCTTAAAATAAAATCTTTGAAGGATGCTCATTTTTCTAAAATTTAACCACTGGTGTGGTTAAATTCCCAAGATTCTCAGGTGTGTGTGTGTGTGTGTGTGTGTGTGTGTGTGTGTGAGAGAGAGAGAGAGAGAGAGCGAGAGCGAGAAAGAGAGAGAGAGAGAGACAGACTAGGGTGACAATTTTTGGAGTAGAGATTACATTCAACAATTCATACATATTTTGTTTCATCTCATTGATTGCAATCCCTATAATGTAACATCATGTATCATACTTCCTTCCTGTATTTCCCCCCCCCCAATCCTCCTTCTTTCCTAACCCTTCGGATTTTGTTCTTGAGTAAATGTTTCCTTTGGCCCCTTAGTTCGCTAGAGATGGATGGAATGCATTGCTTTTACAAAAGTGTCTTTAGCTTGATGGGAGCGTATGTTGAGAAACGTTTTATTTTTTATTTCATTTTCCCACTAATTTTGGATGTTTCATTGTATTTTATCTTTATTTTTTTTCTTCTACACTGATACTCCTGATTCTCACAAGGAATAATAGAAATAGAAAATCTCAAAATTACTCATTTTCCCAGTTCGACTTTACAGTCTGATTAAAACAGTATGCTATGAGCCTCGGTGGCAGAATAGTCATGCTCTTGGCTACAAACTATAAGGATGGTGGTTCAAACCCACTCAGCAGCTCTGCAGGAGAAAGAATGCAGCCAAGAAAGCTCTTTGGAGGTAGTTCTTCTATTACATGGGGATTTGACAGTACCCACTAACAACGACATAACCACCACCAGTCATAACTGGAAAGATTAAAAACAGTAATACATACTACCCATATTTCTACCCTCCTCGCTTGTTTGTTATATATCGGCATCCTGAGATCATATAGTCTTTACATATTATGATCGCTCTCATAGAGTTTTAGTTGAAGAAATAACCATGTATTTAATGCTCACTACTAGTCATCATGTGATGCCTCTCTAGGCATTTTGATGGTTTAAAACCCATTTTTGAGCAGATGCCTTAAGAAGGGATTACGGGGACAACAGTCTCCAAGTTGATCAAACTTTTCCTTTTATAGTAGAGCATGTGAAGTGTTCTTGGCTATGAAATCCTTGACCCTTATTTAATCTCCATGAGTATCTTAAATATGGTATTCCATTTTGTTCCGGCATGATGTGTTGACAAGTTAAACTTACCTAATTTATTGCCCTTATAAGTACTCTTTGCCCCCCAGAAGTCCAGAAGATTATTTTTTCTTCATTGTTTGCTATTGTTGTGAAAATATACAACAAAAGATTGTGGAATTTTTCCATGAATTTTTGAAGCCCCCTCATGGAAAAATGCCATTATTTTTTAATCTCATTTTCCCCAAACTTAAAAAAAACCAACCCATATTCTACATTTGCCAATTCAACATTTTTGGGTATGTGATTTAGTGATATCAATGAATCATGTTGTGCAACCATCACCTATAATCACTTCCACATTTCCCATCACCATAAATCATACTTTTTTTTTTAGTAAGGTTTAGTAGTTTTACTAGCCAGGAGCCCTGGTGGCACAGTGGTTATGTGATGGACTATCATCAGTTTGAAAATACCAGCCTCTCTTTAGGAGAAAGATGGGGCTTTCCACTCTTGTAAAAAGCTACAGTGTCAGAAACTCCAGTCTCAGTCTGCTCCCTCCTACAGGGTTGCTATGAGTCAGAATCAACTCAATGGCAAGGAACTGGAGCTTGAGTTTTACTAGTATCTGCGTATGTCTTGGTGGTGATAATCTTGAATAAATCTTCTTAGGTACAAAATTTTGTTGCTGGAAGGTGCCATTGAGCTGGTTTTGACTAGCAACCCTATGCATGGCCCTATGTCATCTTCACAAATTGTTGCAGCCACTGTAACAATCCATCTTGTGGAGGGTCTTCCTGGTTTTAGTTGTCTCCCTGCTTTACCAAGCATGATGTCCTTCTCTAGGAATTGGTCTCTCCTGATACCATGTCTGAAGTACTTGAGATCAAGTCTTATCATCCTTGTTCTAAGGAGCATTCGGGCTGTACTTCTTCTAAGGCAGATTTGTTTGCTCTCTTGACAATCCATGGTACCTTTAATGGGCTTCACCAGCAACAAAATTCAAATGCATCAACTCTTCTTTGGTCTTCCTTATTCAATGTCTGACTTTCACATGCATCTGTGGCCATTGAAAATGCCATGGTGTGGGTCAAGCATACCTACGTCCTAAAAGTAACATTCTTGCTTTTCAGTACCCTACAAAGGTCTTGTACAGCAAATTTACCCAATGTAACACATTTGATCTCTTGACTGCTGCTTCTACAAGCATCGAGTATGGCTCTAAGGAAGACAAAATCTTTGATAACTTCAACCCTTTCCCAGTTTATCATAATGTTCACTTATTGGTCCAGTTGTGAGGATTTTGGTCTTCTTTACATTGTCGCAGTCCATACTGAAGGCTGAATCCCTATTCTTTATCAGCAAGTGCTTTAAGTCCTGCTTAAAGGTCATGTCATCTATATATTACAGGTTGTTAATAAACCTTCCTACAATCCTGATGCAACATTCTTCTTCATATCATCTTACTTCTCTGCTTACTTGCTCAGGACACATATTGGTTAAGTATGGCAAGAGGATACAACACCTTTCCTGGTTTTAAACCATATAGTATCCCCTTGCTCTTTTTCTACAACTGCCTCTTGATCCATGGACAGATTCCATATGAACACAATTTTTCTGGAATGCCTGTTGTTTTCAAGACTATCTACAATGTGTAATGTTCCACATAGTCAAATACCTTTGCCTAGTCAATGTAACCTCTTTCTGGTATTCTCTGCATTTGGCAACAGTGCCTGTTGTTTCACATCCTCTTCTGAATCCAGCCTGAATTTCTGGCAGCTCCCCACCAATGTACTGCTGCAACCCTTCTGGAATGATGTTTAGCACACTTTTACCTGCATGTGATATTAGTGAGACTGTTCTGCAATTTACACATTCTGCTGGGTCTCTTTTCTTTGGAATGGGTACAAATATGAATCTCTTTCAGTTAGTTGGCCAAGTAGCTGTCTTTCCCATTTCTTGGCCTAGATGAATGATTACTTCCAGTGCTTCATCAGCATATTGAAACATTTCAATTGTTATTCAGTCAAATCATAAAGTCTTTTTAGCTAATGCTTTCAATGCACCCCGGACTTCTTCCGTCAGTACCATTGGTTCTTGATCACATCCTATCTCGAAATGGTTACATGTCGACTAGTTCTTTGTGGTATAGTAACTGTGTATTCTTTCCATTTTTGGGATGCTTCTTGTATCTATCATTCAATATTTTTGCACAAAGAATCTTTCAACATTGTAACACAAGGATTGAATTTTTTCTTCAGTTCTTTCAACTTCAGATATGCTGAGCATGTTCTTTTTAGTTTTCTAACTTTAGGTCTTTGTACATTTTCTTATAATACTTTACTTTGTCTGTTTGAAATTCCCTTTGAAACTTTATCTTCAGCTCTTTGACTTCATCATTTCTTCCATTTGCCTTAGCTGCTCTGTAATTAAGAGCAAGTTTCAGAGTCTCTTCTGACATTTGCTTTGATCTTTTCTTTCTTTCCAGTCTTTTAAATGATCTTTGACTCTTTTTATGTATGATGTTCTTGATGTCATCCTACAGCTCCTCAAGAGCTATGTCATTAGTGTTCTTGAGATGTGCTTGAAATTCAGTTGGGATACACTCAGTATTTTGCCCACAGCATTGTAGGTTTGGCTCGTGTGGACTTGTCTTAATTTTCTTCAGCTTCAACCTGAACTTCCATAGAGGCAATTGATGATCTGTTCCACAGTTGGCTCCTGGCCTCCTTTTAGCTGCTGATACTGAGTTTCTCCATGGTTTCTTCCGACAGATGTAGTCAATTTGATTTCTGTGTATTCCACCTGGAGAGATCATCTTGTGTTATTGAAAGAAGGTATTTGTGATGAAAACAATCTAATAAAATTCTCTCATGTGGCCTTATTCTCCAACTACTGTTCTTTACTCTGTTTCCAGCTTTTGCATTCTACTCACCAATAATTATCAACGCATCTTCAATGCATGTTTGGTCAATTTCAGACCGAGGATGTTGGTAAAATTCTTCAATTTCTACATGTATACCTTTATAGTGGTTGGTAAATAAATCTAAATAATAGTTGTATTGACTGGATATCCTGTCACAGACAGCATTGTACTTCAAGATATATCTTGAAATATCCTTTTTGATCATGAGTACAATACTATTCCTCTTGACTGTCATTCCCAGCATTAAACCATATGGTTTTCTGACCCAAAATGGCCAATACCAGTCAATTTAAGCTCACTAATGCCTAGATTATCAATCTTTATGCATTTCATTTCATTTTTTATTTCTAATTTTCTTAGATTCATACATTGTACATTCCAAGTTCCAATTACTAATAGATGTTTACAGTTATTTCTTCTCTTTTTGAGTCATGCCCATCAGCAATGCAGGTTCCAAATGCTCTACTCTCCAAGCTCTTCTCCATCCATGTCATTATGATTGACTCTATTTTCCTCAGTCATATTTTGAGTGGCGTCTGACCTGAGGGGCTCATCTTCTGGCACTATCTATGACAATGTTCTGCTACTCGTCATGAGGTTTTCAGTATCTGAGAATCCATAATGAACATTTTCTGTGGCAAATTCCTCAGAAGTGGACAGCCTATTTCTTCTTGGTAGTATGGTCTTAGTCTGGAAGGTCTGGTGAAGCCTGTTCACTTTGGGTGACCCTGATGGTATTTGAAATACCAATAACATAGTTCCCAGCATCACAACAACACAGAAGCCACCACAGTATAACAAACGGTGGCAAGTGGTGGAGGTACACAATAAATCGGGTCTTTCAATACATAATTTTCAAATAGAAATTATTTTATTTTAGGAACATTTTATTAGATTATAATTTTGGTTCTATTTCTGTACTTTGAATTTTTTCTTCAGATACTTATATTTGTTATATGCTGAATTTTCTTGGCCTAACTTGAATGGGAGTCCTGGTAGTGCTCTCTGGGTATGCATTGGACTGCGAACCATAGGTGGGCAGTTCAAACCCACTAGTTGCTCTGTAAGAGAAGTGAAGGTATTTGCTCCCATAAATATTTACAGTCTCAGAGACCCTAAAAAGGGTTGTTTTGAATTGGAATAGACTGAATGACAGTGTGCTTCTAAAATGCCAATATTGTCACTCTCTATCAAAATCTTTTAAAACATATCCTCATATCTTTTTGATTAAAAAATTTCCTTAAAATTTTGTATTGCTTATGGCATTATTTTTTTAAATCGTTTTATTGGGGGCCTGTACAACTCTTACCATAATCCATCCATTGTGTCAAGCACATTTGTACATTTGTTGCCCTCATCATTCTTAAAACATTTGCTTTCGACTTGAGCCCTTGGTATCAGTTCTTCATTTTTCCCCCTCCTTCCCCCCTCCCCCTCCCTCATTAACCCTTGATAATTTATAAATTATTATTATTTTGTCATGTCTTACACTGTCCGACGTCTCCCTTCACCCATTTTTCTGTTGTCTGTCCCCCAGGGAGGGGGTTATATGTACATCTTTGTGATCAGTTCCCCCTTTCCACCTCACCTTCCCTCCACCCTCCTGGTATTGCCACTCTCACCACTGGTCCTGAAGGGATCATCTGTCCTGGATTCCCTGTTTCCAGTTCCTATCTGTACCAGTGCGCAGCCTCTGGTCTAGCCAGATTTGTAAGGTAGAAATGAGATCATGATAGTGCGGGGGGAGAAGCATTAAAGAAGTTGAGGAAAGTTTTATGTTTCATCATTGCTACACTGTGCCCTGACTGGCTCGTTTCCTCCCCGCAACCCTTTCGTAAGGGGATGTCCAGTGACCTACAGATGGACTTTGGGTCCCCACTCTGCACTCCCCCTCATTTACAATGATATGATTTTTTGTTTTTGATGCCTGATCCCTGGTCCCTTTGACACCTCGTGTTATGGCACTATTTTTTATTTTACTTTGTGTTCCTTCTAGTATAGGCTTCCTTTCTAAAACAATGTTTCTTTTTCAATTTTTTAAGTGTCACAATCCAATTTCTGAGTTTTCCTAACAACTACTTATGTTGTTCTTTCATGCTTTATATCATTTTGTCAATTTATTTTAGATTATTTTAAAATTGTAAATGTCAATTGTATCTGTTTTCATTTATGTATTTAACGTATCTTTCAATTGTGCTTTTGAGGTGACAATATCACTCTGTTCTTTATTCTCTTCATTCTTATAGTAAATCCCCACCCCCACCTTGCCATGCTTGATAGCTGGTAGCTGGCCTGGAATTGATTAGCAAAGGTATGGGTTCCCTGCTGAAACGAATTCATGAAATATCAACACCAGAGCTCACTCCATGACCACGAGGGAGCAATACAGTGTATTCCTGGTGGTCTTTGGGCATTAGGTTTGTTATGGGGTCTTTGCATGTTTGTAATACAGTCCAGAAACTATTAGTTTCTCTGCAAATGTTAGTTATTCTAACATGCTGTGATGTATGCTAGAAACAGAGCTCATTTGATAAGTGAGGTTTTACATAGAAAGAAACCATGTACCAAGCTTCTCTCCTTCTTACTGGTGAGAAAAATATCGAATTTATAAAAGATAGCTATCTAAGATCATGTTGTATTCAAACCCCAGCTAAAGTCACTCCGAGAGTCTATCCTTGACGTGGAAGTGATAGCGTGGGGACCCAAGGGAGACCATTCATGCCATGTTCCATATTTTACAGATGAGAAAGTTGACCACTGGAGGAAAAGAAACTTGCACAAGATCAGATAGCAACTTAATATTTTACAGAATCAAATATTCAGATGATTTTAAGATTCTAACTATATATATATCAGAATAAAAATTAAAAATACTTGTAGACCTGGATTGAGTTGTACTTATTCCAAACTGTTAGGTATCAGGGCCAAAATAATATTCTCTTTCTTTTCTTTCTTTTTTGTCTTCCCTTCCTATTCCACACAAGTTCCAACATGAAGTCCTTCACTGTCACTCCCTGGAGCTAACTCAAGCCCCTTCATCTGCAGCTTAGGCACACTGTACTCAACCCTCGGTCAGAACAGCGTCACTCCCCCACTCATGAAGGTGGTCAGGCCCCCTAGTGGGTGAAGAGGAATAAACTCTCTGGTTCACATACCGGTAATGTCATTCCTTCCGCCGCCAGGAGGCCCCATCGCTGTCACAAGCAGTACATCTGCAATGTCCAGTCTATTTGTGTCCTTTTTATCAAACCAATAACCATGGTCAATCCATTGTCTCAAGAGCTCAATGGGGGGCTGGGCCCCATACACCTCTTTGGCTGGCATGTTGAGGTCATCTGTGGAAAGGAGTCAAATCCACACATTATAAGTTCATGATCCCCTGGTCAAACCTGCTCAAACACGACGCAACAGATGACCATTCTCTCCCAGAGAGGAGTCTGGGCCCAGCTGTTCCATCTCCACTCTGCATAGGTTCTCAGCAAGTGGACATTCTGACTGGAGGAGAACGGGGTTTTCTTGGGTTCTGGACTCCCTCACTGAGATTTCTGCCTTTTGAAGCTTTAAGGGTGCTGGATAGCATCCTTGCATAGCACACATAGGAATTAATTTTCCCCATACCCTCAACTACAACATATTGACTACCTATTGAGTTTGTTCATTGCTAGGGTTAGGCAATCAGCCATGATCCCAGTCGACAGAGTTTTTAAGTTGAGCTCTATTGGGGGCAAGAATTTTGAAGTAGGGTTTTTAACAGCAACCACCAAATAGCAAGTCTCGATGGAATCTTCCTCCGTGGCAGGGGTTACGTGTTTACTAATAGTACTTCTCAGTCCTGGCACATGGGAGGCAATCAAGAAACTGGAGGCTCTTTTCCTTCCCTCTTCAATCTTGACTGAATGCCCAGCTTGGGTCAGGCAAATTTTGGGAGCTATACACACATTGTTTCGTCCACTCTGAACAAAGGAAGTCTTACCTACACATTTGCTAGATGTGAAAAAAAGTTAAGTCATAATATCCCTCAGGTTGAAAAATGAGATTCTGGAAACAGATTTGTTTGGCTATATAGCTTAAATGGTTATTTGATAAATGATAAATAAAAGAAGGGAGAGAAGGATGGAGGAATGTCAACTGAGGGAACAAACATGAGACTTTCTACAGGAAAAGGGTTCAAGGCAGAAGCACAGCAAAGGCCTTCAGGTAGGTGTGCGAGGCAGCAAGGAGGCCTCATAACTTGGGTTCCTTAAATGAAGGTGAGCACAGCCTGAGACGGCTTGGAAGAGGTAACAAGGGCTGAAACCTTTTTCAATATTTTTGGGAAAGACTAAGCTATATTAAAGAGAGTTATTTTCTCTTTCTGAGAAAGAGTAAGAAGATTCCCAATGACTTTCTCTACCATAAAAGGTCTTGACTTGCTTCAAATTGTGTATATAACCTGATTGTATCCAAGTAGATGCCTTACCCACAAACACTATTGCTTTCCTCCCGATGGGAGGCCCAAAGAGGCCTTTCCTCCGCCGATCCAGCTTGGACATGATGATATCCTGCGTCTGATTGGCTGAGGTTCTGGCAGAGAAATTGATGCAGTTGGGAAGGTAGATATTTTTGGGAAGATGGAGAAGGAAATTGTTGGTGATTGCTGATTTGCCAGTGCCTGTGGGACCCACAAACAACATGGGGATCTCATGGTCCAAGTAGGTTTTCAAGAAGAAGGTCTGCCGGGCTGTCTCCATTGTGGGGATGATGAGTTCTGAGACCTGTACCACAAAAATGGGAGAGTTTTGTCTGGGTCATGACATTCAACTGCTGAATCCCAGCTCCATCCCATCATTGTGACTAATTAATATGTCCAGGGGTCTCAGTTTCTTTATCTATCAACTGATGAAATGAGCGCTAAATATGGCATCTCATTCAATGAGCTACTTTGAGGATTAAAAGAAATCAGACATATAAAGTGGGCATGCTTATCCCTGTTTTATAGAGGAAGCCAAGATCCCGAGATGGGCATCATTCCTAGGTAACACAGCATGTAAATAAAAGTCCAGGAAACTGAAATCAGATGTATCTGAATAAAAAGCGTACATTCTTAGCTGATACAAGCTGTCATATTATAAACAGAAGTTACAGTACAGATCGGCCCACGGTTGCTGCCCTTGGAGACTTTCTCTGAACCAAACTGCTTGCTGAACACCAGCAAGGTCCGCCTTCCAGACACCATATTCACTGCCTCACTTATTAGCATTCACGTGACTTAAGAGCCCCCATAGGCTGAGCTTGTTCTTGATCTAGTTTTCCCAATTATTTTGTAGACTTGGTTCTAATATTCATCTCCATTTCATCCCAGGCTTCTTCCTGCATGGGCATTGTACACTTCCTAGACGTCACCCAATTGAGTAATGGTTGACAAATAAAAATCAATCTTCCACTCAACAATTCATACACATTTTGTTTCGTGTCAAATTGCAATTCCCACCGTGTGACATCAATGATCCCACTTCTTTCCTGTTTTTCAAATTTGCATTCCTCCTGCTTTACCAATGCTCCCTGCCTTCTGAACTCTGTCCTGAGGCAAATTCTGCCCTTTTAAACAGTTCATGTGGTTGGTTATTCCAAGGAGTGCAAACTGTGCTAGTGCTGCTGTTTGCCTCATAGACCTGCCGATCCTTTTGCTGAACACTGAACCATGTAGGCAAGCACACTTCCAGGCCCGAGGAGTAACTACAGGCCATGTCTCAAAAGTCCCACCAGTGTCTCTCCATGTAGTGAGCCTGGTCATTTTATAATTTTGCATTTGCTTCACAATTTTCTATCACTTTATTCTGGATCTTCTAAGATGATATTTTAAAAGTAATTAATTAATTTTAGCAGTTTTATTGATACATAAATCACATATAATTCAATGTTTCAGTGCATTAAATAGAGTTGTACATTTATCACTCCAATCAAGTTTAGAAAATGTTGTTCATCCATCTATCTATTATTATTAGCTCCCTGTTTCCATCCAACCTTCCCTATCATAACTCTAACAAACTATTAATCTAGTTGTTGCCTCTATGGGTTTACCTATTCCAAGTTTCGTGGAAAGAAAATCTTGTAAGTAAAAAAAAGGAAACAGCAACAGTAATAAAAGACCCAGAAACTACAACAGAATAAAACACAGACAAACCTCAATCCAAAGGACAGACAAATGTACTAAAAACGAGAACAAGTTGAAATTGGGTTAAAAGGAAAAACAAATAGTAAAATGTTAAAATACTACCCTACCGTACCTGCAGCAATCCACATTCTAATGTGTTGTCTGGGGGACAAGACTCTTCATGTCTTTGGTCAATGGACCTAGGGAATCCAATGAAGGCTTAGTCCATGTGGGGACTCTGTAAAAAGATTTTGGGCTTCCCAGGTCATCGCATAGCTTTCTGTAAACTGGGGGCTCAGAATTTAAGCTCTAATACAGTCTCCCCCTCTGATCTTGGATTTTATTGTTAATAATCTTTAGTGATGCTGATGGAGGTGCTGCTTTTGTGCAGACTTAGATGACACCTCACTGAGATGGCTGCTTGTTTTAAGACAAGCCTTTAAAACTCTAGGCACTATTCTTTCTGATAGCCATGCACTATCTGATTTCATCACACCTGTATCTTCAGTGATCTCTTCATGAGGACCAAGTACTAAGATGATTATTTCAGAGTGGTCAGTAGTAGTAGCTGGGTACTATCTAGTTCTTCTGGTCTCAGGGTTGTGGAGTCTGAGGTTCAAGTGATACATTAGTTCATTGGACTAGTTGCTATACTGAAGGTTTCTATGGGCAAAATATTGAAGGATGTAGCAAGCATCAAAATAAAATGGAAGGAATACAGTCACAGTACCAAGATGAGATAATTGACAACCTACAGTCCTTTCAGGAGATGGCACGTGAAGGAAGAAGTTCAAGCTGCACTGAAAGCCTTTGCTCAAACCAAAGCTCCCTGAATTGATGGACTATCAATTGAAATGTTTCAGCAAGCTGATGAAGCACTGGGAGCACTGATTCACCTATGGCAAGGAATTTGGAATATGTCTATCCAGACAATCTAATGTAAGAGATCCATAGTTGTACCCATTTTAAAGGAAAATGACCCAACAGAATGTAGAAATCATAGAATAATATCATCAATATCATGTGCAAGTATAATTTTGCTGAAGATCATTAAACAACAGTTGCAATAGTATATTGCCAAGGAGCTGCTAGAAATTCAAGCCAGGCTCGGAAGAGGTTGTGGAACAGGGGATATTATTGTGGATGTCAGATAGATCTTCGCTGAAATCAGAAGATACGGGAAATACGTTCACTTGTGTTCTATTGACTATACAAAGGTATGTGACTGTGTGGATCATAACAAACTATGGATAGCATTGAGAAGAACGAACACTCCAGAATAGGTCATTGTGCTCACACAGAAACTGTACCTGAACCAGGATGCAGTAGTTCACACAGAACAAGGGAATATCTCCTAGTTTAAATTCAGCTTGCATTCTTTCATCATACTCATCAATCAATATGCCCAGCAAATAGTCTGAGAAGCTGGGCTGTCTGAAGAAGAACTCAGCATCAGGATCAGAAGAAAGCTTATTATCAATCTGTGACGTGCAGCTGGCATAACCTGGGTTGCTGAAAGGGCGGTAGCTTGAGGCACTTGCAGATAAAGATCATGAATTTACAGCCTTCAGTATGGATTATGACTCAATGTAAAGAAGACCCAAATCCTCCCAACTAGACTTCATGATAGATGGAGAAAAACTGAAGTTATCAGGTATCTCATCTTCCTTGAATCCGTCATCAATGCTCATGGAAGCAGCAGCCAAGAGATCAAATAACACACTGGATTGGGTAAATCTGCTGCACAAGACCACTTTAAAATATTGGAAAACAAGGATGATACTTTGAGGACTAAGGTGCTCCTGATCCAAGCCATGGTATTTCTAATAACGTCTTATGCATGGGAAAGTTGAACATTCAAACAAGGAAGACCAAAGAAGAATCAATGCATTTGAATTATAGTGCTGGTGAAAGTAACATGGACCACTAAAAGACACACAAATCTGTTTTGGAAGAAGTACAGCCAGAATGCTCCGTAGCAGGATGGTGACACTGCATGGCAAATACTTAGAGCACATGTAAGAGTACATCAAAAAGATTTTTTCCACACGGATTGAAATTGAGCAGGAGTTTTAAGTGAACCATCTACTAACCAGAAAACTTTAAAATCAGAAGCCCCTTTTCTGAGTGTTCTGACCAAGGAAATCTTTCAGAGGCAAAGATCCTTTGGGCTGAGATGACTGAGAGGTGAACTCAGGACTAAGACTAGCAAGCAACACCTATCTAATACCTAGTTTGTGCCCTGCATTTATGTATATCACCGTCAATTCTTGGAGCCATCCTGCAAGTAATTTCTCGTCTCTGATATAATTGTGTAAACAGAGGCAGAAACCATGGAGCTTGAATAGGGAAACCGGGTCTTTCTTATTCAAAGCCCATGCTTTGAAGGGTCAGTTTAGTCCACCTTTGAATTTCTTTCTACATAAAGCTCCTCAGAATGCTAAGATAGAACTGATTTTAATTCCTCCATCTTAGAGAACATTAAAGCAACTCTGGAAACCAAAATCCCTTGGTAAATGTCTCTCTTTTACCTTTGCATTAGCTGGGATCATTTCCTCTTCTTTGGTGATATACTCTGTCCATGCGTTCCAATGTCCACTACCTTGCTTAAGAAAATAGAAGTCATAGATGCTTCCTATACCACAGAGAAACAAAACATCATTAGCACATGAATTTTTTTATTTTATACTTGAAATATAAAATATAAATATATACTCATATTTCTATGTATTTTCCATATATATATCACCAGGCTGATACACATTTTTAAATGTATAATCAATATTGGCAGAGTTGTGACGTAACTTACACACTGCTGATACTATGAAAAATGGATCCAAACTTTAAAATGAGTAATTTTTTATATTGAAGCAATAGTTGCTAATGATATATAGTTATTTTTACTAATGTCAACAGCAAGTACTGAAAAGAACAAAAATAAAAGGTGATAAACACTCTGCATCCTACTCCAGAAGTAACCTAAAAAAAAAATCGTGGTTTGGTTGAAGTTTGAAAGTTTACAGAGCAAATTGGTTTTCCAATCTTCAATTCATGAACATTTAATTTTGTTACACTAATTGTAATTCCTTCAATGGTACAGCACTCTTCTGAGTCCTTCATGGGGGTCACGTCTCCATTTGGTCTTTTTCCCTCGTGCCTCCCGAGCTGTGTTTTGGGGCAAACGGTGTCGTTTTGGATTGGTGTGGTTAACGTTTCTCTTTTTTTTTTTTTAAACATTTTATTAGGGGCTCATACAACTGTTATCCCAATCCATACACACATCAATTGTGTAAAGCGTATTTGTACATCATTTCTC
>NW_022103901.1:23963135-23977175 GCF_000313985.2 Echinops telfairi | reverse complement strand
CCCCCCTCCTCCCAACGTTTCTCATAAATGACTTTGATGACCACTCTCAAGGCCTCTTTGTAGGCACATAAGCATTTAGAAAATGGAAAGAGAGAGAAGTGAAAAAAGTTTCTAATCGTGGGACAAGCATGTTTATACAAACGGAATAATTGGACCAATGCTAATTTAAAATAAAGGTTACATTTCATTTTGCTTATATTTTTAGAAGACTAAAGGAAAGCTGCAATCGCTGCGTGGCATAAAGGATTAAGAGAAAAACTACTAGCCAAAAGCTTGATTGTTCAAATGCACCCAGAGGTGCCTAATGATGTCTTCATAGGTCATCTGCCTTCGGAAGGTCACAAACTTGAAATCGTCTGCAGTGGCTCTACTCTGCACATGTGAGGTCACCATGAGCCGGAACTGACGCAACAGAACTAACAATAAAGTGAAATTCAAGCTCCTGAAGAACTTCAGGCAAACAATTCCTCACTGTGAGGGTGACTGGTTTCTACAAGATGCTGATACATTGAGAGAGAATCCCAGATGGCAGACAAGGCAGATAAACTATTCTCTACAACAAAGACTCAAGAAACCAAGTAAAGAAGCTATGGATAACAAGCCTGTAATCAGAAAGAATAAGTATATCAAATACTATGAGAGGAAAAGATGGGATGAAAACGGTAAACAAGGAATGGTAGACTGCCAATTGGCACAAAATAACATGGTCATTAAAAAAAAAGGATTCCCCCCCCAAAAAAGTTTTATTGGCATATATTTCACACATCATATAATTCAAAAGTTTGATCATATTTAGCAGAGTTATATTATCACCACAATCAATTTCAGAACATTGTATTACCTCCTGAACTCATTGTGATTAGCCTCCCATTTCCACCCCTCTCCTGCCATATTCCTAAAAAAGCCATTAATTCAGTTATTATCTCTATAGATTCACACATCCTGGATCTCATATTAAAAAACAAAAATACAGGAAACAGAGAAACAAATAACAACAATAACAATAACAAAATAAAATAGAGAAAAACCTCAATTAACAATAAAAATAACTAAGGTGCTGCCATATGATTCAAGGACTTCTGTGCTCAAGGGTTTCTCTTTGACATGTTCCACAGTTGCCCCTCTCCCTCACCTCCACTTGTCTCCAAACTGGAGATTCCCAGTGAGACCGCGCAGAAGGTTGTTAAGGCACCTCTGTCCTCAATACCAGTGTAGCAGGGCAGTGGTGGGTAGGGAGTTGGAGATGCACTCACTAATGAATTCACCCACCACTGAGAGATGCCAAAATCTTTTCTGCCCATCCCTTGTCAATGTTCACAGCACCAGTTGTAGCTCTGTCTTTGGTTATAGCTGCAGACATTTTAAACTTTTAAAAATACTTTTTCTTCTGTGCATTGGATATTAAGGAGGGTCTGTATTCCTATATTATTCTGTAGTTCACCTAGAAGGTAATCATGTACACCACATTTTTTTTCTTGTACAACACTTTTATAAAGCAATCTGTCACTAAGCTTACAGAGCTAAACAACTGTTTTCTACTTTAACTCATAAATTCCCCTTCTGGGAATTTACCATAAAGAAATAATTCACAATGAAAAAAAATTCTGTATACATGACTATGCAGCACCATCTGTGATGGCAAAGAATTGGAAATAGTGTCCAATCTTCATATTAGGAGGCCAGTCAAAACCATGTCTTTTAAAATGAATGAAATGTTCAGCAGTCATTAAAATAATAGCTACAAAGGTATCAACAAACAAAATGTTTTTAAGAAACAATGACATATGATATGTATTAATCTGGTAGGTGTGGCTCTGCTGTTATGAATGAATATGATTGAAAGATTTGTCCTATCACCAGTTCCCCTTGTTTTTGTAAATAGTGTCCAGCCACTTAGAGTCCAATTTGTAAAAGTCAATAATTCATGTATTGCAGTTCATAGCTGCTCTACACTCATGTAATTTCCTTTCTCAACTGTGTTTCAAATTTTATATCACTGGCTAAACTAATGACACTATCAATGCATACTGATTATAAGGTCAACAGTTCAAAACCACCACCCAGCTCCACCGGGGAAGGATAAGGCTTTCTACTTCTATGAAGATGTGCAGGCTCAGAGACTCACAGGGGCAAATCTACCTGCCTCATAGGGTCGCAATAAATTAGCAATGACTTGCTAGAAGTGGAAGTGATGACTCAGGGAGATGAATGATAATGTTATCTAACATAAAATGAGAATGATGCCTCTAAAGTAAACCAGAGACATATATAAACCATAGATGCATGAATAGATTTTTGGCTTTCATTTAATGCTAGCCCAAATCAAAGAATAGTTAGTTCTTATGACATGGCCCTGCTTGATGCTAGAGCTCATGGACAAATTCTTAAAGATATTGGGGCAAAGTGGGGTGAAAATACCAGATGGTTCCTGCCCAACTACTTCAAAGAACAGTGTCTAGAGTCTTAAAGGCTTATTTTCAAACAGTCATCTAAGTGAGGTGTCAACTTACTCTACCTGGAAGAAGCACACCAGTCTTTGTGACCCAAGGATTGTAATTAATATAATCTGAATCTAAAGGAGGGAGTGGTATTCGAGCTTAAATTGTGAATATCTGGTTAGCAAAAGGCTATAGATGACAGTGGAAGCCCAAAATCCATTTGCAGGGTCCACACAGAAAGGGGCTCAGTAACGTTTTGCTTTATGTCTCCTGGTTGTAACTCAAACTCTGGTCAGAGTGCAAGGGAAGAAAGGGGCAAACAACAGAAACCCAGGAAGAAAGACTTCGATTACCTCTGCCACTCACAGCTGTTTTCCTCTCATCCACTGAAAAAATGAGGCAAATTTTCCAACAGAGAGTTGAGTAACTTTCCAAAGAGCACCCAGTGGATAGGTGAAGAGTGGGGAATTTAGGATTTTCTGGAGAAGTGAATCTCTCGGTTGGCAAACAAGGATTTATGTCAGGAGATGTAGCCTGACCTTGAGAGGAACCCCACCCCCACCCCCAAAGGCCTGCCTGCTTTTCTCTCTTTTTTAATAGTTTTTCTGGCATTGAACTCACATATCATACAGTTCTACAATTCAGTCATACTAAAAAGTTGTACAATCATCACATCAATTTTAGAACATTTTCTTCTTTCTTATACTCATTATTGTTAGCTCCCCATCCCCCCACCCCCAAATCTCCCTTACCATAATGTCAAGTAACCATTAATCCAGTTAATGTCTCTATGGGTTTGTCTACCCTGGATTTAATTGGCAAAAACCCATACAAACAATAACAACAACCTAAAACCAACAACAGTAACAAAGTAAGACAGAGGGAAACTTCAATGGAAAAGGAAGCAGAAAATATTAAAATCTAGAGCACATTTAAAATGGGTCAAAACAGAGAACAAATCATAAGATGTTAACTTTTATCCTAACTGCCTCTGCAATAATCCACTTTCCAATGCACTTGGCATGACAGCAAGGCTGTTCATATCCCTGGTCTATGGTCAGAGGGGATTCATTGTAAGCCTACATTTCCCCTTCACTTCTTCTTAAAACTGAAGCAATTTTAAAATTAGTCAAGAGTGATCAAATGATAATATATTACACTTTAAGCTAACTCATTTGCCATAATCAATTTTATATAATTCTCTCTGTCTGATAGCAAGGCTATCACATCCTCTGAGTGTGGTCAGAGGGTATTCACTGGAGGCTTAATCCACTTAATCTATGTGTAGACCATGCAAAGGGATTTGGGGCTTCTACCGTTATCCAGACCCTTCTGCAAACTGGGTGCTCACAACTTAAGTTCTGATACCATTCCCTCCTTCAGATTGGATTTTATTATTTACAATCCTGGGATCACACAAGCTGGTGTGCTTCTTCCATTCGGAATTCGTTGACAGCTGCCAGCTTTTCTTAAGGTATATTCCCTGACTTGGTTCTGCCTGCATCTATGTAAGAAACCTATTTACCCAGAGCTCTTAGATCAAGGAAAACCCAGCAGACAATCAGGGATTCTCTAGCACAGTGGTTCTCAACCTTCCTAATGCTGCGAGCCTTTCATACAGTTCCTCAAGTTGTGGTGACACCACCCCCCCAAACTATAAAATTATTTTCGTTGCTACTTATCACTGTCATTTTGCTACTGTTATGAATCTGGCAACCCCTGTGACTCTTAACTCTTGGTCCTTGTAACAATGTTAGAAGGGTACAATGTAAAATGCAAAAATGTTATAAGGTTTAAAATGTAAACATGCTAGTAAGCTTTATAAAATGGGTATAAACGATGGACTCAAAGCCAGACACAAAAGCCACATTCTGTATGATTGTGTGTATATGAAATCCCCAGGAGAGGCAAATAGACAGAAAGTATATTTGTGGTTGCTTGGCACCGAGGATGGGAACAGTGAATAATGTAAGTATGTACCACAGTGAATGATGGGGGGAGTGCGGAGTGGAGATCCAAAGCCCGTTAGTAGGCCACTGGAGATCCCCTTGCAGAGGGGTCTCGGGGAGGAGATGAGCCAGTCAGGGTGTGATGTAACAATGATGAGAAATACAACTTTCCTCTAGTTCCTAAATGTTTCCTCCCCGCTCCCACTACCATGACTCTAATTCGATCTTGCAAGACTGGCTAGACCAGAGGATGTACACTGGTACAGATAGGAACTGAAAATACAGGGAATCCAGGACAGATGAGCCCTATAGGACCAGTGGTGTGAGTGGCAAAACAGGGAGGGTAAAGGGAGAATGGGTAGGAAAGAGGGAACCGATTACATGGAACTGTGTGTGACCTCCTCCCTGGGGGACAGACAACCGAAAAGTGGATGAAGGGAGACGTCGGACAGGGCAAGATATGACAAAATACCCATTTATAAACTATCAAGGGTTCATGCGGGAGGGGGGAGCGGGGAGGGAGGGGAAAAATGAGGACCCAATGTCGGGGGTTTAAATGGAGAGAAAATGTTTTGAGGAACGATGTACAAATGCGCTTTACACAATTGATGTGTGTATGGATTGGGATAACAGTTGTATGAGCCCCTAATAAAATGTTAAAAAAGAGGAAAAAAAAAAAGAATAATGTAAGTATGAAGGATCTTATTGTGTGATGAAAATGCTCCGAAATTGGATTGTGGGATCCAATTTACTAAAAATCACCGACTTATATACTTTAAATGAATAAATTTTAAGATTTACAAATCATGTTTCGAGAAAGTTGTTTAAAAAAAAACCTAAGAGAAAGTATACTCAGCTCTTAAAACATGCCTTTTGATCCAACTGGGCTCTCCATATGACGCTGTCAATTTCCCTCTGAAGTGGATATGAAAGCACAGGAGAAAGGAGAGGAATGATATTGCTGAAAGTAAGACAGAAACAATCTGCACATGGTTTCCTCCAGCTCTGGGGTAGGCAAACTTTTGAGATGGAAGCACCAATCCTGTCCCTCACAACAATTCAAAAATTATTCGAGAGCCATAAATAGTGTTTCGTCTATAGTTCATAGGGCCGTTAAGGGTCCGTACCAGTAGTGGGATTCAGCTGGTTTGCACCAGTTTGGTAGAACCAATACCTAATTTTTTGTTGGGTTTGGTGAACTGGTTGTTAAAAATGGCACATGTAATCAGCTGCCCAGCTGCCCAATGTGGAAATCACAAATGGACATTCTTTACTCTTTTAAAACTTCATCTACACAACAGCATATTCTAAGCACCCATAGTAATGTTCGTTCCATTAATCAGTATTAAAAATTAGACAGAACTATACTTGCAATATTTATTTATTCATTTCATAAAATTCATTACACTTTTGTTGAAATGCTACATTTTTATGTCCTTGCATTTGTTACTTCAGTAAACAAACATATAATGTAAAGAGGAAAAGTGACAAACAACTAGGGGGTGACCTGCTGCCATTCTTTTCTGCTTTGTCTTATGCCCCAAGTTCCCACGAGATACTATAAATGCATTATGGAATTTTTGAAAAAGTTCAAACAGCTAGAAATATTGTCAGAACAATTGCTGTAAGTTTAGCAGAAGCGGAAAAGAGTTTTTCAAAGCTGAACATAATATGTATAGAGAAGTCATGTCTAACTGTTTTTAATATTGCAAACACAATGACTACTCTATAATTGGTCTGCCTCTACAAGAATGGGATCCTGCTCGGACAGTGAAAAGATGGTTAAGGAGAAGCTGATGCTCACATAAAAGCAAAGAACATTGCAAGTGAGGCTGTCAATCAAGAAGCAATATGGAAATATCTGAACAGGTTTATTGTTTTTTTCCTCAGGTATTATTTAATATTTTTCACAAATATTTTAAAACTCTATCTTATAACACAGTTATATAGGTGTATCTTTTATTGTTCTTATTTTGTATTAATTGTTTGAAGTAATAAATTACCTTTCAGTATATCATTGTTTTAATACTTAAAATGGTCATTAGGGCATCGAACTGGTTCTTAAATTATTTGAATCCCACCACTGGGCAGCCCCTAACACCAACAGTAAGAGCAGATTGATCACGAAAGATGGGAACAGGGGAAAATAACACAGGGAACCTGTGAAAAATATGGGGACACATATCAGGTTCCTCTTTTTCCCTGGTTGGTAAGTAGGGATCTAAGGTCTCAATGATCTTTGTTGCTGAGTGAGTCATTCTGGGATTCATTGAGACTCCATGTGTCAGAAGAGTGTGGCCCCACACGGCCTATAGGAGCAGATGACCAGATCTTGCCCTGGCTGAGTCTCCAGGTGGATTCAATCCACCAACCATTGGTTAGCAGCTGAGTACTCCCATCAGGACTCCTTAAAATAGCACAATAAAAAGGTAAAGGAACATCATATGGGAGGAAATTTTCTATAAAACAAGAGTCAGGGAGTCACAAGGAGAAACTAAGATAAAAAGGCAGTGAGAGAATAAAGGGCAATGGAAGAGTTAAGAGAGATGATGCTCACTATAGCAACAAACATTTTAAACACTGACTCAGTATCTTCACGTGCTAGGCTCTATTCTACATGTCCTTGTAGAACAGCGGTTCTCAATCTGTGGGTCGCGACCTCTTTGGGGGTCGAACCACCCTTTCACAGGGGTCACCCGATTCATAAGAGTAGCAAAATTACAGTGATGAAGTAGCAATGGAAATAATTTTATGGTTGGGGGGGTCATCACAACATGAGGAACTCTATGAAAGGGTCATGGCATTAGGAAGGTTGAGAACCACTGTAAAACACCATGAAAACAGACTGCGATTATTATTTTCATCTTATAATTGAGGAGACTTAAAAAGGTTAAGTACTCATAAATTCTTAAAGACTGAACTGGTAGGTGCTAAGCCTTTCTTTCCATTTGAATCCATAGCTGGTGCTCTTAATCATGATACTAAGAAAGGAAATAATGAGACGGACATAAAACAATACATCAGAATTAAACATAATCTATGACAGTAAAGAGTATGAGAAAAGAGAAGATGATAGTTATAGAAGCCACAGGACAGGATATAACTTGTAGACAATTGGCCTTTCCAAAGAAGACAATCAAACATTTTGCCATGGAGTAGATTCCAACTCATAAGGAAGGGATACATCTAAAAGAAGTCAAAATCAAAGCGATAAGAGAACATAACTTTCCTGGGCTGAATGAAAAGACTCATTAAGTTATAGGCAAAATAAACAAAAGTGTACTGACATCAAGACCTGGCCTGTTAATTTTGGACTATCATGACGACGAAGAACAAACAAAGAACTTTCAATAGACAAAGAACATAAACAGGGGAAATTAAAAAAAACCTGGACAGTATGTCTATTTATAGGACATGATCATAGAATTCCATATACTATGACATTGTTAATGGTACTATGATACTGTTAATGATAGAAAATTCTAGCAAATAATCTTCCTGTGTACAAGAGAGAAAGACTGGTTAAATACATCATGGCACACATATTCAATCTTAATACAATAATTAGAATCATGCTATCGGAAAAAAATTGTTGAATAAAGCAGACATATTTGTATGCTCCCATTATATCAAATTAAAAAAATCAGGTTTGTATGCTCCCAATATACCAAATAGAAAAATAAACACAGAATGCTCTCATATTTGTAACAAAACCCCCCACATATTTATAGGCATAGATACGAGTAGGGAATTGTCTAAGAGGATGGTCATCAAAATGTTAGTGGTGGTCGTCATCATATTTTTATAAAACATCATGTTTTTATAAAAACATTAAGTGTACTTGATCCAGCTCTGAAGAAATGCACCCACTAGGCAAGCTACTGAATCTCCCTTTGTTTCTATAAATGCTTAGTTACCTGGTCCACACATTTGGGGTGGGTTTGGAAACTAGGATCTAAACTATTATCGTATAAGGCACAACAACAAACAGGAATTAAATTACCTCTTTCTGGAAAGACGTTGTTTTTGGTGAGTTTGACACTTTTGGGCCTTGGGTGGTTATCGTCCATGCCCATAATTAAGCTGCGAAAAAACACATCAAATTTCTTTCTGCTGTCTGCATTGATGGTGCCAGCCACAGTCCACACCAAAGCGAAGAGGAATAAGCCTTGCAGCCAGAGGAAGATCTGTTGGCTTGTCAAGCCATCAGAGAATTCACTGTCCTCCTCTTCCGGTTTCCTGATTTCATCTAAAATAGAGAAAAGGGACCTTAGTGCAGAATGCTGCCGCAGATGTAAAGGAAGTGAAGTGGATGAGCTGGTTTTGCCAGTGACAGACTGATACTAGTTGAGGGGCAATCCTGTTAGACCCTTTATCTATATCCATCTTTGGATTAAGTACATAACAAAGTTAAGAAAGCATCATGGTTGTCCCCATTCAACAGATGAATCCATTAATGTCCTGAGAGGCCATAGCTCACACAGCTAGGATATAGTGAAGGTAGCTATGGATCCAAGCAGGATTCATTCCAAGGCCCAGGTCCTTTACCACTAACCCAGTGCCTCTACGACTTTAACGTGGCCATAAATCAGTAATCCTTGCATATCACGTTCATTATCTTCCTTCAGCATATCTGTGTGAGGTAGCGGCACAAGGATTGCTATTTCCATGTGCTGATGAAGAACTCAAGCTGAGAAAAAGATGGGGTTATTTGTATAATGGTACCCAGCAAATCCATGCCAATTCAAGGCTAAAGTAAACTTCTGTAGGCCAAAAAGCCCTGTCCCATTGTAACTTTTAAGGGGAAAAGATGCGTAGGAACAGAAGAAATAGCTAAGGCATCTCAATCAGCTCTTGGCTTAACAATCAAGGGTAGCACTTACCAAGCAGAGAGGAGTACAGCCTCATCATTGAGAAGGCAAGGTGGATGGGAGACGTTTGGACCACATATTTACACTGAAGGCGAATAAATTCCAGGCAGGGCTGGATGAGCCACATGAACATGTCATCAACCTGAGAGCAGAAAGCTAGGTGAAGTCTGGGGATGTTATCAAATAGTAAATTGAAAACCAAAAGTTTGGTCCACCTGTTGATTTCTTTTGAGGGTAGAGCATAGGGAAAGGCCACTGGCACCAAGCCTTTACCTCAAGTTTCCTCCTTAATGTACAGTTCAAAGACTGTACATCCCACAGGCCATACTGACTCAGTTTCTCATCCCTACCCCTCCATATCACTGCCCAGCATTTGCTACTCATTGAGGCTGAATGACTATGGTTCAGCTTCACCACATATGAAATAAGTTGAGGACTCCATTACTATGTCTCACATAGATGTTAGGAATTCTAACCCACCTTTTATAAGTATCTGGCCTTTGTAAAATGGCACCGCTGTATAAAGTAGCCATAGGAAAGGCAGAATTAAGTTTGGAGTTCATTTTCAGTGGGGCTAATTTATCACCTCGTTTCCGTCTTCCCTCCTTCCCTTCCCATTCTTTATTTCATGATCAGTGACAATAATGCATGTCTCTTCTCCCTACCCCGTTTAACCTTTTAAATTCCTGGGCTCATTTTTTTCCCATCTGAGTGTTTTGTCACTTTTGTTACATTTTTGTCATAGGATCCTCACACTTGTCGGGTAAGATACCAGTAAACAAATGCTTATGGGCAGTTGCTGCAGAGCCCATTCTGATGAAGGGGGTCCCCTGGGTGTCAGAGTAATATTGTACCCCATAGGGTTTCATTTTTTAAACTTTGCATTGTAAATTAGATGGGGTTTATTTTTTTCAGCTCTTCATTTTTATAGACAACAATTTAAACAACGTATTAAACCACCCAATAACTTTCCTGTTTTCACCTCCCACCTTTTTCTCTTCTCCCTCTTGTAGAATATTATTTCCCCCTTCATCCTGGTTGTCAGCTGTCTACCTGTAAACTCTTACTTCCCCTTCCTTCTGTGGCACAATCACCCCTACAAACAAAACAAAACTCCATGGCATTGAGTAAATTCCAACTCATAACAAGCCTATAGGACAGGGCAGAGCTGCCCCTGTGGGTTTCTGCTACTGTCACTCTTCACTGAAGTTGACAGCCTCACCTTTCCCCCAGGTAACTCACTATGCCGCCAGGCTCCTTCCCTCAGCAAACTGTTCTCTAAGTCCATCCAGGTTATGAGGTAGTCACAGTTTCATCATTATTCTTTAGAGATTTCCAGTATTTTAGTGTGTGTGTGTATTAAGATTTTCACCACTTGTCTGTCAGTTTGCTGTACTGTGGTGGCTTCGTGTGGTGCTGTGATGTTGGTAGTTCTGTCAAGAGTATTTCAAATGCCAGCAGGGTCATCCAACGTGAACAGGTTTCAGCAGAGCTTTCAGACCAAGAACAGACTACAAAGAAGGACTTGGCTCCCACTTCAGAGGAAGGAGCCACTGAAAGCCTCATGCACAGCTTTGAAACACTGCCAGATACGGAAGGCCTAGTGAATGGAAGCAGAATATTGTCGGAGATCGTGCCGGAGGATGGGCCCCGTGGGTCAGAGGACACTCACAATGTGACTGAGGAGGAGCTGATTTCTTAGCGTGGCATTGACCAAAGTGACTGGAGATGGGTAAAGCCCACGGAAGCCTCTGGGATCTCTATTTGCTGATGGGCCACAACTCAAGGTCAGGAGAAACAGCTGCAAAAATCTGTTAATGATTGGAATTTAGAAACTATGGTTCTAAGATATTTGGAAGTTGTCAAAATTGAAATGGAATGCATAACATTTAATATCCTAGCCATTAGTGAGCGGAACTGGATTGGCTTGGGCCATTTTGAATGCCAGGAATGACATAATCAAGAAGAGCAGTGTGGAATTCACTGTCAAAAAGGGCATCACAAAATCAACTGTGAAGTACAATGCTATCTGTGATAGGATTATATTTATATATCTCTACACAGGATCATATGTATTATATATCTGGAATCCAATCAAAAGGAATCCAATCAATATGATTATTCAAATTTATGCATCTGCTACAAAAGCTAGTGATGAAGAACTTGAAGAATTCTACCAACAACCTGAATTCTGAGATTGATCAAACATGCAATCAAGATGCATTAATAATTACTGATGACTGGAATGCAAAAGTTGGAAACAAAAAAGGAAGGAACAGTCGTTGGAAAATACGGACTTGGTGATAGAAATGACGATGGAGATTGCATGATAGGATTTTGCAAGATGAATGTTTTGTTCATTACAAATCCCTTTTTTCAACAACACAAGGAGATTATACACATGGGCATCCCCTGGTGGAGTACACAGAAATCAAATGGACCACATCTGTAGAAAGAGATGCTGGAGGAGCTCAATTTCAGAAGCTAGAACCAGGCCAGGGGCTGACTGGAAAATCCATGAATTGCTTAGATATAAGGTCAGCTTAAAGCTGAAGAAAATGAAAACAAGTGCACAAGAGGCAAAATATAACCTTGAATCTATCCCACCTGAATTTCAAGAACATCTCAAGACAGGTTTGACTCATTGAACACTAATGACAGAAGACCTGATGAGCTGTGGGAGGGCATTAAGACCATCATTCATGAAGGAGGCAAAGGTCATTAAAGACAGGAAAGAAAGACAGGATCAAATTGGATGTCATAAGAGACTCTGAAACGGGCTCTTTTTTGTAGAGTAACTAAAGAAAATGGAAGAAAATATGAAGTCAAGGAGCAGTAAAGAATATGCTAAAGGGCAGCTGGAGAAGACAAAGTCAAATATTATAATGAAATGCACAAAGACCTACATTTAGAAAATCAAAAGGGAAGAATATGCTTGATATATCATAAACTGAAAGCACTCTGGTAAAGCTTGAAGAAGCCTTGAGTTGCAATAGTGAGAGATTCTATGGATAAAATATTGCATGACACCAGAAACATCAAGAGAAGATGGAAAGAACACACAGAGTCACTGTACCAAAAATAACTGAGATCCACCATTTCAGGAGGTAGAACATCAACAATTATCGATGGTGATGAAGAAAGAAGTTCAAGTTACACAGAAGACATTGACCAAAAACAGGCTCCAGACTTGATGGAATACCAATTGAAGTGCTTCAACAAGCTCAAGCACTGGAAACATTCACTCGTCTATGCTAGGATATTTGGAAGACAGCTACTTGGCCAACTGACTGGAAGACGTATCTGTGATCATTCCAAAGAGAGGCGACACAACAGAATGTTCAATGTTCAAAGTATAGAACAATATTGGTATCCATGCAAGTACATTTACTTAAGATCTTCCAACAATGGTTGCAGCAGTACATTGACTGGGAGCTGCCAGAGGTTCAGGCCAGATTCAGAAGAGGACGTGGAACAAGGGAAATCATTGCTATTGTCAGATGGATCTTAGCTAAAGGCATAGATTATCAGAAATATGTATGCTTGTATTTGACAATTCCAAGGCATTCAACTGTGTGGATCATAGTAAACTATGGATGACTTTGAGAAGAAAGGGAATGCCAGAACACTATTGTGTTCCGAGGGCACTTATACATGGATCAAGAGCCAGTGGTGTGAACAGAACACAGGAATACTACATGGTTCAAAATCAGTAAAGGTGTTCAACAGGGTTGTATCTTCTTACCATAATTATTCAATCTGTATGCTGAGAATCTAGATTACACGAAGACGAATGTGGCATCAGAATTGGAGGAAGACATTAAAAACCTGTGATATTCTGATGATACTGTTGCGCTGGACAAGATCCATTAACCCACATGCAACTTTAAACAAAGTTAATAAGCCTTTATTGGCTGGATGTCAAGGAGTGGCTAGAGCCTAATTCACCCTTAACCCAGAATGTTTAAAGAAGGGAGTTTTTATACTGTGGAATAAACAATGCACAAGGGCAGGTGGCGTCATGATATATGAAAAAATGAAAACATATAAAAATAAAACAGGGCTTTACAAGCAACATCAGCAATTTCAAAAATAAATAGCCACATTGGGGAGGGAGGGGGAGGGGCAAAAAGGAAAATGAGCTGATTCCGGGAACCTAAGCGGAAAGCGAATTTTGGGAATGATGAGGGAAACAAATGTTTAAGTGTGCTTTACACAATTGATCTATGTATTGTGATGAATTGTATGAGCCCCAATAAAATGATTTAAAAAAAGTAAAATAAACTACTGAAATTAAAAAAAAAAATGGCCACAGGTCAGCAGTTACAGACGTTACAAAAGAAATTACAATAGTTACAAGTGGCCACACTTGGTTCAATACAAAATGGCTATGCGCAGGCTAATTAACACAGGATGGCTATATTGTTAAATTGGCTCCATCTAAATTAAAGTCTACATTATGGTTGCATTGGTGGGTTACTACAACGCAACCTTACTTTCTGTAAGTGAGCAGGACTTGCAGCACTTGCTGATGAAGATCAAGGAGTGCAGCCCTCAGTGTGCATTACAACTCAATGTAAAGAAGACCAAAAAACAACTGGACCAATAAGTAACATCATGATAAAGTTGTTAAACATTTTGTCTTGTTTGGATCTACAATCAGTGCTCATGGAAGCAGCAGTCAAGAGATCAAAAGATGAACTGCACTATGTTACTCTGTAGCACAAGATCTTCTTAGCATATTGGAAAGCAAGGACTAAGGTGAGCCTGACCCAAGCCATG
>NW_022103901.1:23959794-23961641 GCF_000313985.2 Echinops telfairi | reverse complement strand
ATTTGCCTTGTGATGCTGGAGAAGAATATTTAAAGTACCACGGGCTGCTTGGAAGAAGTATACCCATAGTGCTCCTTAGAGGCAAAGAGGGCAAGACTTAGTCTTATATACTTTGGGCACGTTCTCAGGAGAGAGCAGTCCCTTGAGAAGCACATCTGGTTTGGTAAAGTGGAGGGGCAGTGAAACAGAGGAAGGCTCTCAGGGAGATGGATTGACACTGTGACTGCAACAATGGGCTCGAGCATCGGAACGATTGTGAGGATGCTGCAGGACCAGGCAGCGCTTCATTCTGTTGTGCACAGGGTCACTATGATTCAGACCCGACTCAATGGCACCTTGCCACCACCGCCACCACCACCACAGGTTTATTTTTCCATTCTTCCAAAGATGGCCATTTAGGTTGCTATCATCTTCTTGTTATTGTGAATAGTACTACAATGGACCTGGGTGTGCATATATCTCTGGGAGTTACAGCTCTCATTTCACTAAGGTACAAACTGTGGACAGGGACTGCTGGGTCCCAAGGTAATTCAACAACAATTGTTTTAGGAAGTGCCGTACTGTTTCCGCAGTGGTTGTACAGGTTTACAGTCACACCAGCAGTGCATGAGGGTTCCAAACGCCCTGCATTCTCTCCAGCATTTTTATTTTCTGTTCTTGTTTTTGTTTTTTCTTTAACTTTGCTATCAATGCTAGTGTAAGGTGGTGTGATGAAGTAAGATTCCTTAATATAGCTCTTTGATACACTTCTCTGTAGCTGTCACAAAAAGACTGGGTGGCATTATGCAAATAAGGTGTGTGAAACACTAATAGAGGAGATTGGTTTGCTGTTTCTCTGTGAGATTGGTGAGCTTTGTGCTGTTTCTCTGTGTATAAGAAAGTCACCCCAGAAACAGGACGAGAGAGCATTCCTGAGTCCATCAAGGAAGAAGAGCCACCAGCAGGGCATGTTTGAAATCCATCTGAAGTGACAGGGGCTGAGACAAGAAGCCTACACAAGGAAACCATGTGACAGAGCAGAGGAGCATTGCTGAGACTATGAGACCGTGATGCAGTGGTGGGTGGGTTTCCTGACCAATGGCAGAGGCCAAGGGACCATGCGACCGAGAGGCTGAGTATCAAAAAGAGAGGCTTGGCTGCTGGCTGAGGAGAGCTGTTGCTATGGATCAATGACTGTATCCTTAATGTTTTCTGATCCTGGCTTGTGTTAACTTGTTAAGTTCCCTAAAACAAAGGAACAACCGTAGTAGTGAGGATTGACTGTGAGTTTCCGTGTGGCCATGGCAGCACATTATTGAACCTAGCTGAAAAGTAGAACATCTAGGGGGAACAGTTAGTGTTAGAATAGGGTCAAGAAAGCTGGAGGGTAAGATTTTTTTTGTTCTGATGATGATACCTTATACCTGATCCCTTTGATACCGCATGATTGCATAGGTTGGAGTGCTTCTTCCATGTGGGCTTTGTTGCTTCTGAGCTTGATGGCCGCTTGATTACCTTCATGCCTTTAAGACCCCAGACGCTATACTTTTTGATAGTCGGGCACCATCAGCTTTCTTCGCCACGTTTGCTTATGCACCCTTCGACACCTCGCGATCACATAAGCTGACATGTTCTTCCATGTGGACTTTGTTGCTTCTGAGCTAGATGGCCGCTTGTTTACCTTCAAGCTTTTAAGACCCCAGACACTATATTTTTTGATAGCTGGGCACCATCAGCTTTCTTCACCACATTTACTTATTCACCCGCTTTGTCTTCAGCAGTTGTGTTGGGAAGGTGAGCATCACAGAATGCCAATTTAATAGAAGAATCTTACCATGGTGAATGATGGGGGGAGTACAGAGTGCAGA
>NW_022103901.1:23948656-23958731 GCF_000313985.2 Echinops telfairi | reverse complement strand
GTTTTATTTACATGGTGGGTTACATTGATTCTTTTTCTAATGTTGAACTATCCTTGCATACCTGAGATGAATCTCATTTGGTAAATTAAAAAAAAATCCTGGTTGGAGTCTATTGCCTAGGATTTTGTTGAGAAATTCTACATTTATGTTCATAATAGATACTGGTTTGTCATTTCCTATTCTGGTGAGGTCTTTGCCTGTTTGGGTATCAGGATTATACTCACTTCATAAACTGAGTTCAAAAGTTTGCTGTCCTTTTCTGTGATGGAATAATTTGTGTAGAATTGGAATAAACTCTTGGAATCCTTGGTAGAATTCCCTGAAGAAGCCGTCTGACCCTGGCCTTTGGCATTGTTGTGGTGGGGAATATTTTGATGACCCGATATATTTCTTCTTTTGTTATGGGCCTGTGTATAGATGCATTTCTAGATGTGTGTGTGTGTGTGTGTGTGTGTGTGTATCCACTCAAACTAATTGCCATCAAGTTGAGGTCAACTTACAGACACCCAATTAGAGAGAATAGAATTGCCCCTGTGAGTTTCTGAGACTGCAACTGTTTACGAGAGTTGAAAGCCCTCTCTTTCTCCTGCTCTTGGTTTTGAACTGTGGCCTTGCAGATCGCAGTCCAATGAGTAACCTCTATGCCACCAGGGCTTCATATGTGTATATATATGACTACATATGTGTATATGGAATATTCAACAAATATTCCTTAATCATCTAAGAACTAAGTTGTCCTACATACTTGGCATATATGATAAGACAAAATACCATATATACTCGAGTATAAGCTGAGTTTTGCAGCACATTTTTAATGCAGTTTTTGTGGTAAAGGTGCCTGGGCTGATATTCGGGTTGACTTATACTTGAGTATATATGGTAGATAAGGCAGCTGTACTTAAAAAATTTACACTGTTGGGGGAGGAGATAAATGAGAAACAATTAGGAAAGCAGTGACAGAGATACCATATTTACAGATCATGGAGACTAACACAGATTTAAACTGCGTGGTCAGGGAGGGTCCATGGAGGAGGAAGCCTTTCTGCAAACACACAGCTGTAAGGTGGAGATGACCTGGAATAAAATTTCTAGGAAGAAGAATCAAAAGTGGAAGACCCTGACTTCTTGAGGCCTGTAGTTTTCTTATTTCACTCCAGAAACAAGGCAGTAGTATGGAAAGCAATGAACTGCAGCTGAGGAGTGAGTAGATGCTGAGGTTGAAGGGAAGGGCAGGGACAGATGACAGATTCTCAGACTACATACGAGAAGGTATAAAAATTTGTGCTGAGGACACTGGGGAGTCCCTAGAGGACTTTCGGTTCATCAAAAGTTGGCAAGTTTCTGTTTTGAGAATGGTGAGGGCAACAATGTACACATGTGCTTGACACCATGGATGGATGGATTGTGATAAGAGTTGTACAAACCCCCAGTAAAATGATTTTTTTTAAGTTTGGCAATTTTCAGTGTTTGTATGTAGACTGGACCCTATGTGTATATGGACGTGTGATTGTAAAAATGTCCGTGTTTATATGTACTGTATATACATGCACGTGTTAACAGGCATAGGACCTTCCCACATAATTCTCAAAAGTGTTTCTACAGTGAGAATAGGCCCTGACTCAGATTCTTCTCATCTTCATTAGGCAACTTCCTAATCTCTATTAGTGCAGAAAAGACAAGAGACACTACAAGAACTCCACTCTTCCTAACTTGCCCATCTCTGGAGCAACTTCCAGAGATGTTTCTGCTCTTTGGGCAATGAGGAAGGAAGTGATATCCCGACTGCCGTGTAGAATAGCTCTTTAAGCATTGGAATTTCCACTTAAACTAAGGAGTGAGGGAGAAAGTGGGGGGAGAAAGAATTGACTCCAGCACCCTACTGCATCCAATGGAAGAAAATTGGCACGCAGTTAAGTAACAAGGTAACTGGGCCAGGCAGTGAAACTCTTGCTCTATTCTTCCCTTCTGGAACTGATGATGATGATGCAGATGCAGTTGTGAGGCTTTTGAGATTAGAAGTAAGGAGGCAGGGGGTGGGTGGGTGGGCTTGAGGGTTCTTACCAATGCATTGTGCTCCTCAGTGAGGTTGGAGGGCAGGGTGTCCATGTATGAATCTTTCAAGGGCTTCCAACCCAGCTGATGAGGCTCCATGTAGATCATTCCACACCTGCCAAACACAAATAGAGTAAGTCTGTCCACATCTGGGCTCTTGGGCACAGAGGGGTGAGGCAAATGAGATCAATTAAAAGTTAGAGTTTGGGTCAGGGTGCTGATGATAACAGACCAATGATAAGAGCTAGGTTGTGATAAGAGTTGTATGAGCCCCTAATAAAATTATTTTTTAAAAAAGAGCTAGGTCTTTGAAGTCAAAGACACATGGATTCAAATTCCAGCCTCAGAATCTACTATGGCCATAAGTAGGCTACTTTCTATTAATTTACTTGTTGTCGGGCAACAACCAATTGCTTTCAGTTGTGCAATCATTTCCACTCTACTTTCCCAAGTTGCTCTTCCATTAACATTAACTCACTGTCTTCTAGGTTTCCTAACTAATTTTTTTTTTAGTAACTGTCATCAATTTGGTCTCATAATGTCCTTTCTTGAATGTCCTTGAATTTTTGAGCCCTTGTCTGAAACATGAGAGATAGATTTAGTTTCTAAGTCTGCTACAATGATTAAACAAGAAAATGCCAATGTCATCATGCCCTGAAAATATCTGTTATCAAGAAGATTCTGACTCATAGAGCCTACAGGACAGGGTAGAACCACCTGACTGGATGCCCAAGGCTTTAGGTTTTATGGCAGCTGACTGCTACATCTTTCTCCTGAAGAGTAGTACCTGGTGGGTTCCAACTGCCCAGCTTCTGGCCAGCAGCTGAGTGCTTAACCACTACACCACCATGGGTCCCTTGTCCAGCACATAAAAGACCCTTAATCAACAGCAGTTCTTATAAATACCAACTTACCAACACAGCACTTCATGTAATCTGGGTCCTTCTCCCCGCCATCCTATGGCATGTAGATTCAATCTTGTTTCTTATTAACACTGGCTACCATTTATTGAACATCTGTTACATGTTTAACACTATGCTAGCTTCACCTCTAAATTGCCCTCCTGGTGATATGCATGTTAGACACAAGGAATTGGTGGTTCAGTGAGGTTAAATGACCTAGAAGGGGTCACGCAGCTGCCACATGGGATAGTCAGCTGAGAGCCTGTGCTGGTATAACTTGCCATGTGTTCTTTCAACTTCATGCCATTGACTTTGGGAAAGTGGGTTTTAAAACTCTAATATTTTATGGACTTCCGATACACAGATGTAGATTAATGATCTTTCTTGCACACTCATCATTAACTTATGCATGGGCTGGCCTTTTCTATTTAATTATTTTCAATAATATAATAAATGCCCCTGAACCCAGCACTCAGACCAAAGCTGGGATCTTGACAGCAATCATATAATTTGTAACCATGTGGTCACAGCTTATCCTTCTCCCCTGACCTCTCCCCTGAGGTACCAAACATCTTGAATCTTTTGATCACCTGTTCCTTGCTATGCTCCCCTCTTGGATAGTTTCTATAATATTTCTATATATTCATCATTTTTAGTTTTAGCTCTTTTTAGCAATTTAAAAGAATCACTGTGCTATATATTGATTAGTTAAACCTATTTTCTTTGCTCCTTAATATCTTTACTAAGTGTTAGCCATATCTCAGATACCCACAGAGGTAGTTCTACCCTATCCCATGGGTTGCTATGAGCCAGCTGGCAGTGAGTGATAGAGTTACATGTTAGTATAGTTCACTTATTTTGAGTGCTACATCAACATTACAACCTATGACTATGTTTCATTTCATTAATTTCCTCCTTTAAAAGGTTATCTGGGTGGGAAAAAGCTTCTTTTGAGCAGATCCTTGGGAACAGAATTCTTGGCTGCTGGGTGTATGGATGCTTAACTTTTTTTTTTTTTTTAAATATGGAACGCTTCACGAATTTGCGTGTCATCCTTGCGCAGGGGCCATGCTAATCTTCTCTGTTGGATGCTTAACTTTAAAAGAACATGTTAAACTCTTTTCCAAAGAGTTTGCTCAAATTTAGACTCCTGCCAGATGTGGGCTCAGAACAGAGGTTATGACTCACCTAAGTAAGCACGGATCACCCAGGTGGAAGGCTGGGCTTCCTCACACTGGTGGACTTTTCCATTCCCCCACGCCCTCGGCAGCAGGCCAACGGGGCCACAGCTTCCCTCAAGGCGCCAAAGCACCAAGTGACTGACCTGCTTACAGTTGCTGGTGAGGCCTGCTCCAGGTCAGCCGGCTCGAAGAGCAGGCTCATCTTGGGGCTCATCTGGATGATCTCGCCACTCATTAGGCACAGCTCCAAGGACAAAGCAGAGAGGCAGAGCGCAGGCAGAGAGAAACCACAATGCCAGTGAGAAACTTCATTGGAGCTAGAACTTGTTCAAATTTATTCAACACAGATGACCACCAGTATGCCAACACCATAATGATATTGGTGAAGACTACTGAATATACTGTAGACACCAGAAGAAGGAATACATCTGTTTTAGAAGAAGTACAGTAAGAACACTCATGTGAAGTAAGGGCTGCAAGACTTACTCTCACTCCCTTTAGACATGTTATCGGAGGACCAATCTCTGGAGAAGGCTATCATGCTTGGTAAAATTGAGGGTTGGCCAAAAAAAAAAAAAAAGAGGAAAATCCTCAAAGAGGCAGACATAGTGGCAACAACAACGGGCTTAAACACAGGCGCAATCGTGGGGAGGGGGCAGGCCTGAGCAACATGTTGTGCCGTGCTACATAGGTTTGTTTTGAGTATAACCTGAGTTGATGGCACCTAACAACACTGTATAAAGCAAGATGCTAGGTGCAGGGGATAAAATAGAAAAAGTACTTTGGGGTTCAATTCTGCTAGGAGATAGGTCCTAAGAAAAATATATAGTTTATAAAATAGCGAAAGTTATATGGAGAAATATAAAATGTAGAAGAGGGATTAGAGAATGGAACTAAAATACGATTGCTTGTCGTCACGGTTGAGTGAGTTGTCATTTTAAAGTTAGGACTCCATGAATATCAGCCTTTTGATGTCAAGGACCAGGAAGTTCCTAGAGTTTTTTTTCATAGTCCCTTCCTCAGTGTTTACTTAACCTGGGATTTGATTGCACACTTTCATTTTTTTATAAATATTTTCTCACTTGTTTTATGGACTACTCCTTTGGAAGTCTCCATGCAGGGTGCCCCAAGGCTAGAGTACCAGGAGTCTCTCCCTAAATCCTTTGTGGAATGGAATGCAAGACCATCAGAAGTTTTGCAGATATCTCTTGTACAAAGTACTGCAAATAAGAGGGTCTCAGAAGACACTAAGTCGGTAGTGCAGCTTCCCATTTGCCAATAAGAGTCCAAGGGAGGTGTATGAGCCACAAGATGGTCAGAGGCCTTGGTCCCTTAGGGGTGGGAAGGAAATGACACTCCCTTCCAAGGGTCATCCTGATTTCTGCATGAAAATCTTCCTGTATGTTACCTGACCCATGTCAAACCCATGTTGAAAGAGGTCACTGTGTACATACCCAGCAAGGTCACAATGTTTGGGAGGCAGACACAACCAGGAGTGGCATCTCTGCTTCCGAAGAAAAGTGAAATAGACATGCACCTGTGACCATAGTTTCGATTTATACCAAGGGATGAGACGAACAATTAGAAGATTTACTTAATAACATGTCTACTCCTTTCACATCTCTTATTCTTCTACAGCAGTGGTTCTCAACCTTCCTCATGCCACAACCCTTTCCTACAGTTCATGTGGTGCTGACCCCCAACCATAAAATTATTTTTGTTGCTACTTCATAACTGTAATTTTGCTACTGTTATGAATTGTAATGTAAATATCTGATGTGCAGGATGTATTTGCATTGTTACAAATTGAACATAATGAAAGCAAAGTGATTAATAAAAAATATGTAATTATATATTTTAAAATATTTATTTCTAATTATAAAAAAATGAAATTTTGTCTTGAAAAAAAAAATTCACTTAATAGGACTCTCTTGATATTCCTAACCTCAAGACCAACCTCAACAACTGGACTATTAAAGTTATATAAGATAGTCCACATCATATAATAAAATTTATTTCTATTTTTAAAAGTTATATAATCAAAATTATGCAAATGGTAAAATTAGTGAATGTGTATAATTTAGGTAATTGGGTCTTCTATTGTTAAGCATGACTCACTCTTGTGAAATTTAGGCAGTTATGAAAATATATTTTGATTTGATAATGACTTAAATTCAGTATAGGAACCCTTCCTTAAAATGGCAATATATTTTAACAAACACTTATAAAGAGACTTGGCACTTTGGGTCTTGAGTAGTAACTAAAAAGTAGGCAGTTCAAACCCACCAGCTGCTCCAGGGGCAAAATATAAGGCTGCCTGCTCCCGTAAAGATTTATAGTCTTAGACACGGGCTTTGAGTTAGAATCAACTCCACGGAAGTGGGCTTGGTTGGATATATAGCACTTCTCATGAGTTAAGCAGTATTATAAACAGTTTTTAGACAGTAATTGATTTAACCTTCCCAACAACACTATGAGGTAATACTATTTTACAGGTGCTGAAACTGAGGAATGGGGAGATTAAAAGCATGTCCAAGACTATATAGCTATTAAGTGGCAGAGTTGGAACCCAGGCAGTCTGCTCAAGAGTCTCAGCTCTTCAACTCTGATGTGAACTTTGACAGACTGGATTTTCCAATGATTGCTGCAATACCTTTTATCCACGCTCACTCTGTAATAGGGTCTTGCTCCACCGAGAGACAGGGTCTAGCTCTCTACCCCTTAAATCTGGAGGACTCTATAGTTTCTTTGACTAAGGTAATTCAGAAGTGAAGTGTCAGTTCTGAGGCTAGCTCAAAATTTCTGGTAAATGTCCACTTGTTGCCTCCTATAAGCCAAGCCAGCTACCACATAAGGACACTTTGCTCTAATAACCTGGCATTCTGTGATGCTCACCTTCCCGACATGATTGCTGATGTCAAAATGGGTGCATAAGTAAATGTGGTGAAGAAAGCTGATGGTGCCCGGCTATTAGAAAATACAGCATCTGGGGTCTTAAAGGCTGGAAGTTAAACAAGTGGCCATCTAGCAGGGAAGCAACAAAGCCTACATGGAAGCAGCATACCAGCCTGTGTTATCAGGTATCAGGGATCAGAAGACACAAAACAAACAATCATATCGATCTGAATGAGAGGGTAGGAGTGGATAACCAAAGCTCATCTGTAGCCAATTGGACATCCCCTCACAGAAGGGTCACAAGGAAGTGACGAGCCAGCCAGGGTGCAGTATAGCACTGAAGAAACACAACATTCCTCTATTTCTTTAATGCTTCCTCCCCCTACCCACTATCATGACCCCAGTTCTATTTTACAAAACCGGCTAGACCAGAGCATGTACACTGGTACAGATAAAGATCTCAAAACACAGAATCCAGAACAGATAAATCCCTCAGGAACAATAACAGGAGTAGCAATACCATGAGGGCAAGGGGAAGGTGGGGGGAAAAGATGGGGAGAAAGGGGAACCCATCACAATAACTGATATATAACACTGCACCGCCCCCCTGAGGGGGATGAATATTAGAAAGGTGGGTGAAGAGAGACACGATGGTATAAGATATGAAAATAATAATAATTTATAATTTATAAAGGGGTCATGAGGGTGAGAGGGTTGGGAAGGGAGGTAAAAATGAGGAGCTAATACCAAGGGCTCAAGTAGAAAGAAAATGTTTTGAAAAGGATGATGGCAACATATGTACAAATGTGCTTTATCCAATTGATGTACGAATTGTTATAAGAGCTGTAAGAGCCCCCAACAAAAGATTTATTTTTTTTTAAAGTGCCACAATACAAGAAGGTCCAGCCACGTGGAAATATATGGATGTTGAGATGCTACTTAGAAAGAGGAAGGGAGATCAGGGAGGAATGTGGCTCAGGACACTGAGTGAAGAAGCTATATTGACTGTGGATTCTGCAGCCCGGGGCCACCCCATTGACATCACAAGGATGAGAAACCAACCATCCAACTGAATCCTTCAAAATAATGAACAAAAGAAGTAGTTATTTTAAGCCACTGAGTATGGGTGTAGCTTATTATAAAAATAAGTAATTGAAACACTTAATTCTCAACAATCCTATTTTACTATTCTTTTCTCAAATGAGGAAACTGAGCTTCAGAGATGCTCATTAACTTGCCCAAGACAACCCAGTTTAGTGGTGAAGCGTATGAATTCAATCTGATACCATCACCTAGGTTTTTAATCACTACACAATCTCTAAAGACAGTTTACCAACTCCAGGCACCAACCGAAATATAACTCATGAGTTGACAACTCCTGTTCTCTTTTCTTTCTTACTCTCATTGTTGAAACCCATTTGCCACATGTATGATCCAGTCAAATCAATTATGTTGGGCAATCCATTACCAACATCTATTGCCATATTTTTCATTTCCATAAATAGAAACTCAATACTAGTGAAACAAGACTCCCCTTCTCTACTGCCCTGATAACCACTATTGAACTCTGATCTCTACACATTTGCTTTTCTAAGTGTCTCATATTAGTGAGACCATATAATATTAGAGTTTCTGTGATTGACAGTTCACACAGCATAATGTTTACAAGCTTCATGCATGGCATAGCATGTCTCATTTCTCTTCATGGTATAGTTATTCCATTGTGCAGATATCACATTTTGTTCATCCATTCATCTGTTGATGGGCATTTGTGTTGTTTCCACCTTTTGGCTATTGTGAATAGTGTGGCTATGCCCACTGGTGTGCATGCGTCTTTTTCAGGCCTGTTGGGTATATTCCTAAGAGTGGAATTGCTGGGTCAAAAGGTAGCTCTCCATTTAACTTTTTTGAAGACCCCCCCAATTGTTTACACAACAGTGGTAGCATTTTGCATTCCCACCAGCAATGACTGAGAATTTCCGCACATCCTCGCCAATGTTTGTTATTTTCCATTTTTCCTTGCTTTTTAATCTCAGCCATCCTGGAGCATATGAAGTGGCACTCCCTGATGGCTAATGTTGCCGAGCCTCTTTCAACAGTTACATTATGGTTTGCATATTCTCCTTGATCAAAGATTTTTGTCAGGTCCTTTGCCCATTTCTGGACTGAGTTGTTTGTTAATGTATTAAATATATTATATATTCTTAATCATTATATATCCTGACTGATATCCGACTCAGTAGTTACCTTTTTATTGTCATCCAGAACAGTGTTCATATTTTCAATCCAAACAGCATCCACTGGGCCATCAAATATAATCCACTTGCGATCATCAGATACTGAAGACGCTTGCTCTCGGAAAGTGTTGGCAAGGACACCATCAGTCCACTCATGGCTCACCGGGTCAAAGCACCCATACAGTTGCCCCATGGTGATAGCCTTAGGGTTGATGACCCTGTAATCGACGGCAAACTCCTCCATCTGGTTGGCTGGGCAAGAAGGATCAGTACCAGTTACAAAGAGACTCTGGTGAGTCCAGAACATTAGAGAAAAGATTATTCAAAGACCAACCCACTTCTATGAATATAATATCAAGTATAATCCATTTGGAATATTTGTATAAACCCTGGTGGTGGTGTCAGGTAAGCATTGGGCTGGTAACCACAAGGTTGGTGGTTCAAACCCACCAGCGTCTCCACAGGAAGATGATGAAACCATCTGCTTTCATAAAGATTAACCCCTCGGAAACCGCATATAGAGGCACTACATGTTGATCTTCATACAGTGACAGTGGATTTGGTTTGTGTGGTTTGGGTATAAGCAATGTTTTAAATATTAGGTCACTATAGCCATTAGTTATATTCATTGCCATTTCTTCTGAGGCTCCGTTCAAACAGGGCCAATATGTCAGTCACAAGTAGCACTAAAGAAACCTTCCGTAAACAAGTGACCATCTAGCTCAGAAGCAACAAAGCCCACATGGAACAACATATCAGCCTGTGTGATCACGAGGTGTCGAAGGGATCACTGAAGACAAATGGGTGC
>NW_022103901.1:23938919-23947657 GCF_000313985.2 Echinops telfairi | reverse complement strand
GTGAAAAAAAAAAAAAAGAAACCTTCCTCAGTCTAAAATAACTCAAGTAGTAAGGGAGAGAGCATCCCGTGAACACTTCCTACATAACTGATGCTCTCTCAGTCACCCTAAGCAGACTGACTTTTAACTTGAGACAAGGAAAGAGGCGACAGATACTGATAGTGGGAACTGATGGCCACTTTTCTTCCCTCCTCTATCTGAAGATTTAGTTTAGCCCTGAAACCTCTTCTTCAGCTGCTTAAATAGTAATTAAAAATGATATACGTATTATTATTATCTCCCAATAAATATGTATGTATATTTATTTGGATAAACACACATATGTATATATTTACACATAACCATTGTAACACTAGGACCCAACCAGAGTCTACAAGCTGAGGAGTAGAAGAGCAAATATATTTAATAAGAGAAAATCACATCACACTTTGACATGATTCTTGGAAGTGATGGAGCGTGGGAGTCCCTGAACCACAAATGAAATAAAAAAAAACAAAGAGAATGGAGCAACTTCTCTGCTCTTCATTTCTTTTCTTGACCTGGATTTAAAAACCCAGATTATGACACAAGGTCGAAATGTCCAAATTAGTTTTTAAGGCTGTGGTAGACACCCCCCCCAGAGCAAAACCACCATCATCAAATGTTACTAGAAACAAAAAAGTGTTTAAACAAAATTCTTGAAGGGATCATGTAAATAAGCCACAGCTTTTCAAAACTACAGGTTTGAGTTTTATGTACAAATGAAACACCGCAGCTTACATTTGCCGAATAGGCACTATGTGAAGTTATTTACCTGAAAAATAATCTTATATTCAATTTTCAGAAAAATCACACTGTATTATTGGGAAAATGGGAGTTAGGAAAAAAATAGGGAGGTGTAGTCATTTGCTCAAGGCTTGGGTCTGATTCAAATGTCTGAGCTCTTATCTTCAATTTTGAAAGTAACAGAAAAGGCAAGAAGGAAGAAGGAACGAGATAAAAAGAAAGGGAAGACAAAGGTGGAGAGGGGATTGAAGAGGAAGAGAGAGGGGAAAGAAAATCGTAATGATTTGCTTTTAAACTGAGATTTTAAGGCCAATGACAGGAGGCTCTCTCAATGGGACACCTTTGTAGAAGTCATCTTTCAACACGTGAGACCATTTCTCTGGCCTGTATAGCATAGCACACACATACAATCCTGTTAGGAGCTTGCTTCTCCCCACCTCAGACTTTTCTGCCAGCAGACATCTGCGTGCTGTGTTCTATTCCTACGTCTGATGTCACCATCCAGGACGGGCAAAACAAACAGCCTGGCATTAACTCCCTGGAGCCAGCCTACTGGATGGGGAGTCCTGCCCACCCCTGGAAGGCAGGGATGTATTTTACCTTCATATAAATCACCCAGAGCTGCAGCCAACACTTTATAAGCACAGGACTTGCCGCCCATCGGGTCTCCGACAATCATGAAACCATGTCTTACCAGCATCATCTCGTAGATCTGGGGGCGGGGGGCAGAGACATCACATAAGAAGTAAATATCAAGTAAACCTCCTGAACTACAAGTTAGTCATAACTCCATATGGAAGGTAGGGCCAGCAGGTGAGTCTCGTGGCCATTTCTACATCTGGTGAGCTACAGTCCTTTTTATGATCTATTATTTACGTATTTTTTGATAAATATATGTGCAAGCTTCAGATTATTTAAGCAATTGGACAAAACAAACAAACCTTTCCATCTCACTCATGGTGACACTATGTATGTCAGAGTAGAGCCGCTCTCCATAGAGCTTTTGATAATTATGATCTTTTGGAACTAGATCACCAGACCTTTCTTCTTAGGCACCAATGGGTAGACCTGACTCAACAACTTTTCTGTTAACAGCAGAGGGCTTAACTCTTTGTGTCACCCGGGTAGCCATTTAAGGGACATTAATTTTGGAAGTTGTCAAGTTGAATCTGACTCATGGAGACCCTGTGTGACAGGGTAGAATTGCACACAGAGTCACTCTGTTTGAGTTTTAAACTGCTTTATGGGCATATAATTCATATATCCTATCATTCAATAGCTCAATCACACCAGGAAGAGTTGTACAATCCTCACCACTGCACAGTGTTCTTGGCAGTAAAATCATTATGGAAGCAGATCACTAGGTCTTTGTCCTGCAGTCACTGTGCACTGCAACTGCCAACTGGGCTCCTTATTGAAGAAATGTTGGTCTTGTGTTTGCCTCGGAGTTGACTCTGACTGATATTGACTCTATAGGACAGAGTAGAACTGCCCCATAGTGTTTCTTGGACTAGTCTTTTCAGGATCAGCCTTCCAGGCCTTTTCTCCCCTCCTAGCCATTAGTGGTTTAAACCACCAACTTTTCAGTTAGCAGCCATGCAATTAAGTCTTTCATTCTTCAGGCTCCGTATTGAAGGATTGGAATTGCTATTTCCTCAGCAACTTTCTATGCTTAGCATCAGATGATTTACTCGGATGGTTTCACTTCATCTCCTTGGGTGTCATTAGCCATGTTTGGGAACTGATGGGCACACTGAGTCCAAGACAGGTCAGTTAAGTAGCTTGCCCCAGCTCATCAGTGGTAGAGCCAGGGTTTGAACACAGTCCCCTTCACCTGGAGGAAGACTTATCAACAACCTGCATTATGAAGATGATACAACCTTGCTTGCTGAAAGTGAGGAGGGTTTGCACTTGCCAATGAAGATCAAGGATTGCAACTCAATGTAAAGAAGACCCAAATCTTCACAACTTGACCAATACATAACATGATAAGTGGAGAAAAGATCAAAGTTGTGAAGTATTTCATCATGCTTAGATTCACAATCAATACTCCTGGAAGCAGCAGTCAAGAAACCAAGTGACTCATTGCATTGGGTAAATCAGCTGCACAAGACCTTTTTAAAGTGTAGAAACACAAGGATATTATTTTGAGGACTAAGGTGTGCCTGACCTAAGCCATGATATTTTTATTTGCCTCATGTGCATGATAAAGTTGGACACTCAATAAGGAAAAATTGATGTGTTTGAATTATGGTATACAGATGAGGAATGTTGAAAGTACCAAGAAGTACCAAAGAAGAACAAATCTGTCTTGCAAGACGTACAGCCAGAATGTTCTTTAGAGGCTCGGATGGTGAGACTTCATCTCATATACTATGGACAGGTGAGCAGGAAGGCGCAGTCCCTGGAAGAGGATTATCATGCTTCATAAAGTAGAAGTGCAGTGAAAAAAGGGGAGACCTGTCTCAGTGAGAGAGATTGACACAGTGGCTGCAACAATCAGCTCATGTCTCACAACTGGGAGGATGACTCAGGGCCAGGCAGTATTTTGGTCTGTAGGACATTGGGTCACTATGATTGGACTCCACTAGACATTTTTAGCAAATTTCTCTTCTGTTGAAACATCCCATCTCAGGGTTTAAATACTGTTCTGCCTCAGTAGATGAAAATGTATTTTCTGAGTTAGGCCTTGTGTTGTAAAGCACAAAGGACCTTTAAAACTTAACCTTGACAAGCAATAGCTCCGTGAAAGTCCATTTCTTGACTGATTTGACTGCTCCTCCCCTTACATTTATGTGGAATTATTAGTTTTTCTCTCTCTTTTGACTTGAAAAGCCCCTCAAAGAAAAGGGACACAACAAAAATGAGAATGCAAGGGGGCAGAGACACTAGATTTATGAAAACAGAACAACTAGAACACCTTTTACCACTGTGCCACAGATCCCTTGCATGGCATTTGACATATAACAGGATTACTCTATGAAGAAGGTTTTACAAAAATGATTATTAATCATTTTGAAGAAGGTTTTATTCCTTCTGTTTTGCATAGGGGAGTGAAGTTTAGACAGGAAAATTAAGTTGCCCGATATCCTACAGGAAAAAAAAAGTAATAGTAGTGGGATTTGATACAAAGTCTCTATTAATCCAAAATCTCTTCCTTCTCCAACCTCTTTCTGGAGACTAAAGCAGATGGCATGTAAGGTATCTTGGAGCTCTGGCCTATGATCCAGATAAAGAGCATTTGATGCTTATTTCACTTAATTTTTATTAACATGACACTTTAGTACGGTTTTCTAAGGTCAGGAAGGTAGAAATTTTTGTGGTGGCTTGCCCAGAAGTGCTTCTAATTTTTTTCCTGTGGAAATACCACTTGGTGACTCAGTTACTGGATTTTCAGTGGAAGTATGTGTGTGTATGCTTTATAGTTCAGGGTTTGTCTTTGTGATTGGTTCAGGGACGGTCATGTGAGTTTGTCAGAATGATTCCAACCTAACCCTGGAACTTCTGCTGAAACGACATGGAGAGTAAAGTTTCCTTTTCTTCTGGGCATGAACCTACAAAGGTCTGTCTAAGGTTCCTGGCGTTCCTTTTAAGGATGAAGTTATTGACTGTTTGCTCGCTTTACTTTTTTTTTTAACTCCAAGTTTACAGAATAGCCCATCAGCTTTACATTCCACAATTCATATATATTTTGTATGCATCGCAGCCCCCTCACTGTAGCATCACCTAGCCCACTTCGCCATGTTTCCTACTTCTTGTCTTTCTCCTTTCCTACCTCTCTGAACTTTGTCCGGGGTAAATGCCTACCTTCTGATCTTAAGCGGTTGGTTATAATAACACCAGAGTGAGTTCTGTTCCCCACTGCAAGGTGAACAAGGACCAGGGTCTTGGAAGCCCCACCAGTCTGTCCAACAACTATCTGGTCTCACTAATGATTCAGAGTTCTGTCTCATGTTTGTTTCCCAATAAGAATGAAGTCTTAACGTAGAGAGAGACCAGAAATGAGAAAGAGATGGCTGATGGCATTATCTAAAAACCTGGATTCCACCTTGTCTGAGGCTAGCCTATTTCTTGTTTGCAACCATCCGAATGGATTGCAACTCCATGTAAAGAAAACAAAAATCCTTAAAATTGGACCAATTGCAACATCATGATAAATGGAAAAAAGGCTGAAGTTGCCAAGGCTTTCATCTTGCTTGGCTCCACATTCAATATTCATGGAAGCAGCTGTCAAGAGTCATTGGGTACATTTGCTGCACAAGACGGACTTTGGGCCTCGACTCAAGGCCTCCCTTAACACAAGAACACTTTGTTCTGATAACCTGGGACTCTTTGATACTCACCTTCCCGACAAAATCGCTGAAGACAAAATGGATGCATCAACAAATGTCGTGAAGAGAGCAGATGGTGCCTGGCTAGCAAAAGTGTCTGGGGACTTAAAGGCTCAAAGTTAAACAAGCAGCCCTGTAGCAGGGAAGCAAATAAGTCCACATGAAAGAAGCACACCGGCCTGTGTGATCCAGAGATGTCGACGGGATCAGGTATCCAAAGATCCCAAACAAACAACTGTACTGTTGTGAATAAGGGGGGTTGGAGGGGAGACCCAATGCCCATCTGTAGACAACTGGATATAGCCGCACAGAAGGGTTATAAGGAAGGGGTGATTCAGCAAAGGTGTAGTATAGTACTGACAAATCATACATCATTCCTCTAGCTCCTGAATGCTTCCTTCCTACCACTACCTTGACCCAGTTCTACTTTAAAAATCTGACTAGACCAGAGAACACATATTGGTATAGATAAGAGCTCTCAACACATGGAATTCAGGACAGTAGTGGGAGTAGTGATATCATGAGGATAGGGAGATGGCCGGGAAGGGTGAAGGGGGAAAAAGGGGAACCCATCACAAGGCTGGATATATAGCTCTACCACCAAGGGGACAAATAACAGAAATGTGGGTGAAGGGAGACAATGGGCAGTGTAAGATATGAAATAATAATTATATATATATAATTGATCAAGGATTCACAAGAGTGGGAAGGTGGGGGAGGGAGGGGGAAAAGGAGCTTATACCAAGGGCTCAAGTAGAAAATGCTTTGGAAACCATGATGGCAACATATGTACAAATATGCTTGATACAATTGATGGAATGTTATAAGAGGTGTAAGAGCCCCCAATAAAAGTATTTTAAAAAACCAGCTGCACAAGGTGCCATAAGTCTTTGTAATTCTTGACTTTAGCAAACAGTAACATTCTAGAAGAGTACAAGGTACCAACCTGAATAATTTTTCCAATAAACCAAGGAACTGGCTGGAGTTTCATCTTTTGGATGTTTTTGTTCAGCACTTCCATGAAAATATCATAGTCTGGCTTTGGAAGAACAACTCCAGGAAACAAATCTGATATAATTCCCTATAATCAAGAATACAAGAGAAAGTGAAGATGAAGTGTCAGATATGTGATATCAACATTTTCCTTAAAAAAGACCTAACATTCTCAATGTTTCTTCCACAAAATATAGAATTATAAATGATAACATCCATAAAATGTGACCCTCCTCTGAAGTAATTATAAAAGTCAGCAAATACTTAATGAGGCCATTCTGTCTTCTAGCCCTAGAAATGTACTATAAACTAAGACAGTCATCATTTCTATCTCTACAGAACACCAAGCCTAGTAAAAATAAAATAATAAAAAAGATGGACATTAAAATAATAATAAAAGGAAATGGATTTAATTTGCTAAGAACAGCTACTGATTCCAACAGCAAATGCTATCCAATTATTGAAATCATTTCAATTAAAATCAGGAACTAGACACTGATGTTTGCAGTCACTAATCAAAAACAAGCCCATGCCCATCACGTTGGTTCTGACTTCTGGAACTCCCATGTGTTGCAGAGTCCAACTGTGCCTTCACAGGGTTTTCAAGGTTGTCATAGTTGGGAAGCAAATCACCAGGCCTTTTCTCTGAGATACCTCTGGGAAACATTGAACCTGCTACTTTTTAGTCAGTAGTCTAGCACTTAACAATCTGCACTACCCAAGGACTTCTTGCTGTCACCGTCCTTATATAACATTTGGGGGAGGGTCTTAAGCAACAGGGATATTGTCTAGACATAGAGAGGTCAGATGTTGGGAGGAAGCCAAAGAAAACATTTCCTCTTTAGACGCTGAGCTCCAGCAATTGGCAAGCTCCCACACCACGGCCTTACCTGAAATAGAGGGACATCTTGAGCCAAGAACTTGGCCAAGTTGACATCCAGCAAGGCCCGGAGCAGCAGGACGCTCTCATTCTCCCCCGGGTACTTGAGCTTCAGGTTGCCAGCAGCAGTGAGCACAGACTTGACGGCCCGCATGCCATAGTCGTAGTGGTGCTGGGAGGAGAGCTGCTCGGAGCACAGGCGGTAGGTCGCCACAATCTTCTGGGCGAGACTGAGAGAACAGAGAGAGGCACGCGCACCTCAGAGAGCACGCGGACTCACTCAGCAGACATTTCCAACACTCCTGTTCCTGCCCTTTCAGGAACCAGACTTGCCATGGATGGAGAAGCACTGTCATTGGAAGGTGTCTGACTTTTTCAAAAGTCTTTTTCTAGAATTGCCAGAATGGGCTAAGATAGCATTGCAACACTCTTTCCCAGTTAAGATCCCATAAGGTACGTTCAATGAATTTGTACACAAATATGAATACATGCATACACACAGTACTATGTGTATATACTTTATAAAATTAGCTTATTCCTAACAATTTTGCAGAAAAACAAATCACATATCAGACATTTCAATAGTCCAATCGCATTCATTGCAAGACTTGTGCAATCATCACCACCATCAATTCCAGGACATTTCTTCTTCCTTATAATTTTTGTGATTAGCTTCCCAGTTGTATACATTTTTTTATGTGTATAAATGTACACATGTAGACACACATACATAATATATACTGTAGATAGAATCACATACATGCATACTTTCATATGTCTATTTCATGCTGCCATGTATACATACACATGCATAAGACTTTCGGAAGAATTTATAAAATTACTAAAATTGTAAAATACTAAAGATAAAGACTAACAGAAAATGCACTTTCTTTATTTCTTGAATATTGCTATTTCTTCAATGTCCATGTTTTATTTTTTTAGTGAAGAAAACCAATTCAAAATGGAATATACTCAGCACATAAAACATGTCTACTCGTGTGTACATTTTTTATCTTTCCTTGGGACACAACCAGACCACCTTCCCCAGTCTCGCACGTATGTGAGTGTGGTCATTCTATTGAGTTCTGGCCAATGGAATGAAAATTAAAGGGAAGTATGTCACTTTCACAGCTAGCCCACAAAAGCTTTCTCCATGAGACTCTACATGCTCATGTCTTGTGATCATAAGATACAGGTAATGGGTTCCTGGATCATTCACTGAGAACTGTCCCTGATCAAAAATATCGATTTTGGATTTCTAGTCAGTGAAAAACAAATTTCTTCTATAAGCCATTCGATTTGGAGGTGAGGGTTAACCTAACTAATCTATCTCTACACAGTCCCCTGATGGGGACCTGCTTTATAAAACTGACTTATTATAAAAGCAAAGGGTCTCAGTGCTCACTAGCCCTAAGGGAGGTGCTCGATAAGTGTGTACCATTTGAATAAATAAACTGGATGGTCAAGCCTATGTAATCCAGGCCAACCATAGAAAAAAGGAAATTCCATACTACCGACAGTCCAAGACGATGTCTTGACCATTGTATCGAGACTTTCTATAGTCCCTTAGACAGGGCCAAGGGCCTTGAGAATAAATCTTTTGCAGCAAAAAATCAAGTGATTGTGGCCAAGGCAAGGGCTATGGAATTCAGAATAATCAATGTGAGCTATAAGCTACTTTATAATTAATATTCATCAGTCTTGGTGTGTGTGTTGTACATGCATACACACACACAAAGACACTGATGGGTGTGTGTGTGTGTGTGTGT
>NW_022103901.1:23916939-23938564 GCF_000313985.2 Echinops telfairi | reverse complement strand
GCGCATGTGTTTGGAAACTGGATGACACATCAATTCAAGATAACCCAATTTACTAGCATAAATGATGTTAAATTAATAACAATGTTAATTGTAAATTATATGAGCTTTTCCTCTTCAATATTAGAAAAGTTGCTTATGTTTTACTGGCTCACTATAAGCCATTTAACAATGTGTGTTCGTGTGAGGAGGGTGGACAAGAGATAGTGGGTGCCTTTCTTTAATGAAGAAGTCAGGATATAGGAAAATAAAGAGGTTTCTTGGGAACCTGAACCATTCCCCAGCCAAATTTTCCCAGTAAAAGCAAAATTCTCAAATTTGCTGTCTTTTCTCCTAATGGTTAACTGAACTCGAACTCACAGGACAAAAAAATTGCTCTTCAGAGCCTTTTATAACTGGTTGGAAAGCAGAAGACCCTCTGTAATGTACCTTCTGGAATCCAGAAACCCCATAGAATAGAGGGAAATTTCTCCAATTAGGGCATAATCCGGCACCATCATGGCCACTGTCCTGAACAAGGCCTGAAAAAGAGACAACCAGACAATCAGAACCTGGGCATTTCCAGTGAACATGGGGGAAGTTCATCTACAGAGACAAGGAGAAATAGCATGGTAATCATGACTGTACCTCAGACTAGCTCAGCAGTAAATACTGGGGGAGAGGAGATGTACTCCCTTATTATCTCACCAGCTGCTTGGAAGAGCCTGCTTTGGTCTGGAAACTACTTAGGCTCAACCAGCTTTGTTGGGTGGTTCCTGCACCAGGAGCTCACGGAAGTTCCCACCACTTGCTTCGCTCATGTAGGCAATGAAATAATGACTCTTGTGCTGTTCATTCTTTCCTATTTACCATTGGTTACTGTATGAGAGGGCTTTAAGATGTTCATGGAAAACTGGAATTAGAAGAATTTTTCCACAAACGTTTGAAAGCCCCTTTGTATCTATTCCCCCTTCTAAGACCTTATTGGGGAGATGGTTGTTATCTGGGACCAGGTATCATATCAACACCATCAATTTCCACTACTTTCGCAGCTGAAAAATACACTTGCACCTATTGTTGGGATTCTCCGTGCAACCCTCGGGTAACTAGGTCTTAACATACCCTAAAGTACACCCAGCAGTTGATTACCTTGAGGTTATCTGGCAGCTCAGCCCTCCCAGCATAGCCAGGGTTCATGGTGATGAAGACAGCACAGGTTGGGTTCAGTAAGAGCTCAGTGCCTTCAAACATGAACACCTTTAGCTTCCGGATAATGGCTTGTTGAATGCTGAGAATCTGTTGAGCTACCACAGATAGCACTTCTACCTGGGGTGAGAACATGTGGCTGATGTCAGCTGCTGCTTGTGAAAGCTTCTCTCTCTGCCAGACAGCCCTTCACTTAGCAATGAGAGAACCCAATCACCCCAAAGGCAGAGCTTGACATACAAAACTCAGAGCACGTTTAAAGGTTTTGGTAGATAAAAGAAAATTGATATGCACATTTATGTGAGTGTGTGTAAGTAGTTTTCTTTTTAAAAGTCATTTTATTGGGGACTCGTACACCTCTTATCACAATCCATACATCCATCCGTGTCAATCACATTTGTACATTTGTTGCCATCATCATTCTTAAAACATTTCTTTTTACTTGAGCCCTTGGTATCAGCTCCTTATTTTTCCCCTCCCTCTCGCACCCTCCCTCCCTCATGAATCCTTGATAATTTATAAATTATTACTATTTGTTCATGTCTTACACTGTCCAATGTCTCCCTTCACCCACTTTTCTGCTGTCCATCTCCCAGGGAGGGGGTTATATGTAGATCATTGTGATCAGTCCTCCCATTCTTCTCCACCTTCCCCTTCCCCTCCTGGTATCACTACTCTCATTATTGGTCCTGAGGGGTTTGTTTCATGTTTAAATCTTCTGGCCCACCATAGCTCCCTAAAGGAATTAAAACCCCTCTTTTGTCTCACTCTGGAGGTGTAGTGGTTACATGTTGTGCTGATAACCTGTAGGTTAGCTGTTCAAAACCACCAGGCACTCCTTGGGGGAAAGATGAATTTTTTCTACTCCCACAAACAGTTGCAGTCTCAGGAACCCACAGGGGCAATTCTACTCTGTCCTATGGGGTCACCATGAATCAGAATAGACTCGATGGCAGTGAGTTTGTTTTTTTTTTTTAAAAACCACAGATTGCAAAGAACCCTCATGGTGCAGTGGTTACCCGCTTGGCTGCTAACTGAAAGGTCAATGGTTCGAGTCCGTCAGGTGCTCTGTGGGAAAGAGATGTGGCAGCCTGTTTCCATCAAGATGACAACCTTGGAAACCCTGTGTGGTAGTTCTACTCTATTCTACAAGGTCATTATTGTTGGGACTGACTCAAGGGCAATAGATTTTTGGCTTTTTATTATCCTGTATCCCAGAGAACCCTGATGATACAATTAGGAAGGACTCATCTACTAACCTAAAACGTTGCGTCAATGTACACTCATAGCAACCCTCTAAGACTGGGTAGGACTACCCCTATGAGTTTCTGTGCATGGTGATTTGAACCCACCAATGGTTCTATGGGAGAACAAATCTAGCTGGCTGCTCCCATAAAGATGACCACTTGGAAACCCTATAGGGCAGTTTTATTATCATTTTGGGTCACTATGAATCCGAATTGACTCGACAGCACACAACAATACTGGATTGTAATAGTCTAGAGGGCAAGATAACTTCTTATTCATCTGTATAGCATGAACATAGGCAGACAGATAGCAGCTGCCCAATATGTGAGTGAATGGATGAATAAGATAGACGTGGTGATGATGTTTATAATAAATACATTTTGTTCACTTTAGGGACCTTTTTGTTTAGCCCATTGAATACCTATTCTTTTACTGGGGTCATGGAAGAGCCTTGCCATAAAGGAGTCAAGATTCCCCCCCCCACCAATAAACAAACAAACAAATAAAACCTCTCCATATGTCAACCCTACCAGCAGAGTTACCTCAATCCTGTTGAACTCATCAAAGCAGGCCCATGCTCCAGCCTGGGCCAGCCCCTTGAAGAATTTCCCCATGGCTTTGTAGTCCAATCCATCGGAGCAGTTGAAGACCACACACTAAAGAGAGGGAGGATGCAGGCATCATTCAGGATGGGTTACATCACATCTGGATCGTCTTACAAGGTGAAACAAGTGGTGGAGCGTCTCTCTGTTAAACTGGATCACCTGGACCGCTACTCTGCCTGTTATACTAAACTACCTAGAACCTCATTGTAACCTCCAGAGGTGGGTGAAAAGCAGTAGAAATGGATGGTACTTCCCTACCTGCTTAGCCAAAGCCTTGGCCAGATCTTTGGTGGTTTCTGTCTTGCCTGTCCCAGCTGGGCCCTCTGGAGCACCTCCAAGGTTCAGCTTCAAAGCTCCCATTAATGTTCTAAGGGGGACAAAGGCAAGAACTGGGCATCAGTATTTGATGCCTACAAAATAGAAAAGATATTGATTGGAGTAGAGAATTGGCTATTTGGATTTCTGTTTGGATTTTGATTCATTATAAATATTTTAAGCTTCTTCTGACTGTGTAGCCAAAATATTTTATTTGACCCTGCATCATAACCTCAGAACTTGGCAGTGTCTGCAGGATGAGTGGCATCTATACACATCTGTTGAGTGAATGACTGAATGATAAATTAACACGCATACATGAACATATCTACACAAATGAGTCAAATAAAAGTGAAAAAAATTCTCGTAAGCTCCACATCCCAAAGATAACCAGTGCTGATAAAATGGTGAAAATAAACGTATTTCTCTCACAAGATTATGGGCTCTCAGGTGCAGTATAGAAACACACAACATTCCTCTAGTTCTTTAGTGCTCCCCAGCCCTCCCTGTCACTATCATGATCCCAGTTCTATCTTACAAATCTGACTAGAACATAGCATGTACACTGGTACAGATAGGAGCTCTGGGCACACAGAATCCAGGACAGATAAACCCCTCGGGACCAATACTGAGAGTACTGATACCATGAGAGTAGGGGGAAGGTGAAGGGAGAAGGGGGAGAAAGGAGGACCCAATACAATGATCAACGTACAACACACCCCAGTGCTCCTCCACCCCAGGGGGACGAACAACAGAAACATGGGTGAAGAGAGACAGCAGATGGTATAAAATATGAAAATAAAAATAGTTTATAAATTATCAAGGGCTCATGAGGGTGGGAGGTTGGGGAAGGGAGGGGAATAAAAAGAGGAGCTGATACCAAGGACTCAAGTAGAAAGAAAATTATTTTGGAAATGTTGATGGCAACATGTACAACTGTGCTTGATACAATTGATGTATGGATTGTTACAAGAGCTGTAAGAGCCCCCAATAAAATTATTTATTAAAATTAAAAAAATTATGGGCTCTTGATTTCAGAAAAGGTATTTGATTAAATTTCAGATTCTCAGTAAACAAATGTAGTGCATCATACTTGGTATACAATATAAATACAATAGGAGTCAATGAATAATATGATAACTGTGGTTCTATAGTCCTGAGTGCCTATAATTTTACTTAACATACTACTTTATCTGTGTATATTTATCTTTTCCATTAGTGTCAGGGTTCCTTGAGGCCATGCATTATATAAAGAAAGTTTTAATAAATGTTTGTTAAATAGTGAGTGGAATATATCTCCTTATGCCCCAAGGGATGACTGATAAATGCTTTCTAACATAAAATAACAATGATATCTCTAAGGTGAACCAGAGATATATATAAACCATTGACGTATGAATGAATTTTGGGGTGATACTTAAATATAGCCTCCATCTAAGAACAATTAGTTATTATGACATGACCCTGCTTGATGCTTGCCCTTATAAAGAGATCACTGAAGATATGAGTGCTATAGCAACGTGTGGTGAAGAAACTAGATGGTGCCTGGCTACCAGGAGGACTAATTCCTGAACCCTTAAAGGTTTGTCTTCAAACAGTCATCTAAGGGAGGTGTCAAGTAAATACACATGAAAAAAATACCAGCCTGTGTGATCCAAGGGTTAGAAATAATATAATTCAATTCAAAGTAGAATTGGATCAGAGCTTAAATTGTTCACATCTGGTTTGCAGAAGGCTATAGATGATAGTGGAAGCCCCAAATCCATTTGCAGTGTCCACCCATGGATTAAACCTCCAATGGACTCCTACTGACCATATTTGAGGGATGTAAATAGCCTTATCAGACAGGATTATGGCAGATGTAGGTATGTTAAGATATAATATCTTATCACTTGATCTCCCTTTTGGCCATTTCAAAGTTGTTTCAGTTTTTTAAAAACGTGAAGGGGAAATACGCCTGGATTAAGCCTCTGGTGAATTCCCTCTGACCATGGACTAGGGATATGAATAGCCTTGCTATCATACAGAGGGCACTGGAAAAGGGATCACTGCAGATGCAGTTATGTTAAAATTTAATACCTTATAATTTTATCTCCCCCTTTTGATTCATTTTTAAGTTGTTCTAGTTTTTAGTATTTTCAGCTTTCTGAAAAGTTTTCTGTTGTACTTTGTTATTGTTTTTTAAAACTTTTCTTCTGTCCATGAAATCCAGGATAAAACTAGATTAATGGTTCCTTGGGGGTATGGTAGGGGCAGTTGGGGGAAATGGTTGGCTAATAACAATGAGTACAAGAATGAAGGAAATGTTCTAAAATTTGATTGTGGTGATGACTGTATAACTCTTTTTAATATGATTGAACTACTGAATTGCATGATTTGTGCATTATAAGCCAACAAAATGGTTTTTAAAATGAATGGAATAAATGAATGAATGCAGAAACAGACGATTGAGGATTTGAAAAGCAGAAACACGCAATCATTATATTTATAATTTAAAAGATTCCAAAGACTAAATGAATATACAAAAGCAAACATTTTTTAAATTAAGCATCACAAAATAGACACGTTCACAAAATCCAAATTTCTAATGCTATGAATTTCAAGGAAAGCAGTAAAGCACTTTGTTAAACCCAGGATGACCAATCCTCTTTTATCAGTAGGGTCTCTAACCCCAGGTTGGTCAGCAAAGCTTAGAGACTTGTTTCGTGGATTCTTCTTCCTTTTCCTTATCTATCTCTGGGCCATAGGGGTCTCCAGGTGCCATCTTGATTCCCACCACTGAAGAGCTTTCTATTTAAGTACCACATCTGTTTCAAGGACATACACCAACATTTAGTTTGTGGGTTCAAATATGTTAATTTGTAGGACTTCTACAGGGTTCTCATTTCTGCCCTGATGGGATAGTTTCTGTCATCATCTATGGAGTCATGGTAATTATGAACACAATTCTCAAAATTTGAGCATCTGAAATGTAGGGGTTAAAGATAAAATATATAATATAGCCACAATCTCCTTCCCAAAGATTCCTTTCCCCTGGAGTTCTTCTCTTCACCCCTCAGTTCTGGGGCAGAGCCAGTACTTACCTGTAGCACCGGTCAGTGAGGGGAGTAATCACCAGTCGGGGGGAGTTGCCCAGGTACTCATAGCCATACAAGACTTCTGTAGTTATCATCTGCACCTTCACGTCCTTGACTACCCAGTAGTAGCGCAGCTGGGAGATCCACTGGAAGTCATTTAGATCAGATATCTTGTCCTCAGATAACTTGGCCACTACGTCACGAGCTGTTGGGGCACAGATACAGAAACATACACATGCGGAGCCCACCAAACTCCTCCCGTTTCCATAGGTTCCTCAGATGAGGTGCATGAAAGTCATCAAGACCACCCCTCACTTACCAGTTTTAGGCTCAACTGCCTGCCTGCCCATCCCAACCAGCATACAGCAGTAGGTTTCAGAAGGTGTTCTTTCCCCTTCTTCCCAAGGAAGTAGGCGAAGTATTTGCTGAACTGCGTGCTTTCAGTCTAGTAGAGGTATTCAAACCAAATGTTCTGAATCCAGACTGCCTTGATTCCTGCCATTAACTAGATCTAGAACATTTGGCCTGTTCTTTAACCCGTCTGCCTCTCAGTTGAATAATGTATAAAATGAGGCTAATACAGCATCTACTTTATATAGAGCTATTATGAGAATACACGTGTGTGTTGTTGTGAACCATCAAGTTGATTCTGACTTAAAGAAATTCTGTAAGACAGAATGAAACTGCCCCACAGGGATTCCCAGGCCATCGTCTTTGAAGGGGCAGTTCAACAGGTCTGTACTCACATAGACAGGCTGGTGAGTTGAAAGCCTTGACCTTCGGTTAGCAATAGAATGCTTTACCACTGCATCACCAGAGCTCGTACTCTTGTAAGTGCCCCCCTACCCAACCTCTCTCTCTCTCCATATATGTGTGTGTGTGTGTGTGTGTGTGTGTGTGTGTATTAATATGAAACTGCATTTCATATAAGCATCAGTATAGCCTCTGCTATACTGTTTCGTTTCTATCACGTCCATTCTGACTCAGAATGAGTCTACAGGACAGAGTCAAGCTGTGCCATAGGGTTTCTAAGACTGTTAATCTTTTGGGGAGCAGACGACTTCATCTTTATCCCCGAGGTGGGGGTGGGAGCTAGTGGGTTTGAACCACCAACTTGGTAGTTAGTAGTTCCATGTTTAACCCACACCACCACCAGGATGTTATCCCCCTCAAATTCTCAGAGGGCAGACTCGAAGGTCTTTGCAATATACAGTTTCTCCAAATGCCACCATATCCCACAATGACCTCTTTGGCCCTGCACTAGGCCTCTAAGAGAGCTTCGGAGAAGGCAGTCAGTTTGCCTAGCACAGTTAGCGTGGGAAGGGGACCCATGGTTAGGTGTACTCTTTCCACTGGGGCCCAGAAAACAGCTGGGCGATACATTTTTGCCTTTCCCTTTCTCTCATAGGAGTCTGAGTCCAATTTACTTTTCTCCCAGTAATGGTGGTCCTAAAAAGTTGGAGAGCGAGCCTAGCCTTATGAGAATCATAATTTGGTGTGAACTATTGAGATCTCAGAGCTAGAACAGTAAGTTCAAAATTAGAATCCCAGAAACATAATCTTGTGAAAGGATCCTTCTGAAAGTCTACTGCCTTTCTGTGAGAGAAGTTTACTTTGTTACAATAAAATCTAAAAGTCTGCAGAGAAGAGCCCTTGAAGGAGATTGCACCAATAACACTTCCTTCCCTCCCATGGAATTTAACTGGATTGTTTGTAGCAGGAGTAGGGACCTGTATGAAAAATCAGAGGAAGGTAAATGTCAAAGTGACTGGGTTTCGATACTGTGTATGTACACCTGCTCTCATTGTGGGAATCCAATCTACATGTATCTTCTCTACCAGTTGCATAGAAGACAAGCATGTAAATCCTTTGTTCTCCCTGATTTTATACTTCTCTGTCCAGATGAAATCAGACTGAAATGAGCATCAACCATAAGGGAGTTACGATGTCATGAAATGCCAGCAGGAAGATGGATGTGAGAACAAGAGGCATTGTTACCAGGCAACCAGCCTGATCCAGTCCCAGTTTCTTTTGTGATGGAGGGAGAGTATGGGGGTGGTCTGTTTTACATGAAGACCCTGGTTCTTCTTTTATTACATTTCTTTTTTAAGGAGAGCTGGAAAACAGAATGCTTCACCGACTCTTTTCCTGTGTTGGTACTTGGAATCAGATTAGACAAAGGTTCAAATTCCAAAAGAGCCCCTGCTACTTACTAACCATGTGCCTCTGGCGAGTTCTTTGCCCCTCTTTAAATTCCATGTTCCTAATCTGTGAGATGTATATGAAAATGAGGTGACATGTCAAATCCTTAGCATAATGTTTGACACCTAGTGAGTATTTAAAAATACTATCTATTGTTAAAAAATATAACTCCAATCCTTATTGCCAGTGAGCTCATCCTGATTCATAGGGACGAAAAGGCAGCGTAGAACGGCACCAGTGGGTTTCTGAGGTAACAAATCTTTACAGGAAGACAAAGCCTCATCTTTCTCCCACAGAACAGCTATGGTTTGGAACAGCTGCCATTATGCTTTGGGATATAACAAGACTTTTCCAGCTTTGTCTCCCCCAAAGGTATGCCCATCGTGTCACATGTGTACCCTTAATACTCCCCTTCCTATTGTGCGTATACCCCTAGATCGTCTCTCTCATTACTGTAGTACCTATAGTACAACCCCTTCCTGTGACGTATGTCTTTAACTGTAATTTGGGGGCGTGCACACCCCCCAAAGCTATATAAGCCTCAATTAGTAATAAATCTCTCTCGCTCACTCCTGCAATTCCCACTTTCCACATCCTCACGTGGACCACCAAGCAGGGCTGAGGTGAGCATGCTACTATGAAATGTGTCTGACTCCTTTATTTCATTCTCTCTTCTATTTCTCTTATTCTCTATGACTTTACTATAATCTTTACTTATTATCACTGTACAATTGTGCCTGCCAGGCCTGTGATGATTTGGTAGGGGCTGCCTCTCCTGACAATTATGCCACCAGGACTCTTTAGCTATTGTTATCCAAGGAAATCACCCCAAGTTGGTGAATCTCACAATTGACTCTTAGCAGGAGGTCGCTTAGAGGGTTCCTAAGAAAGACTATTGGGTTTGAGAAAGAGGACAGTACTTGGAGTTCAAAGGGCAGCTTTGGAGTTGGCTTCTTTCTTTACTCTTTCACCCCAGTCTGTTGGAAAAGTCAGGAGAACCATTACATGCTGGAGAAAAGGATGGTTGGCTGCTATTCCTGGACACTCAGTCATGCCAAAGGAAGTCTCTGTGCTTACCATGGACATCAATGACCGTAAGGGCTCCGAGAGTGAGCCGAGCTCCACTGCTCAGCTTTCCCCGAACCAGCTGGACAATCTGTGCAATCTGTTCATTGCTCTTTTCCAGAAAATCCTAGTAGAAGCAGAGGTGGGAACAAGGGGTTAAACTGAATTCTCCTCTGGTAATTTCCATCTCAGAATATGGCACCATCAATCACCCAATGGCCCAAGTCATACAGCTAGATACTATCCCTGGTTATGTATTGACTTGTGTTTCCCCTAAACATGTGTCAACTTGACTAGGACACAATTCTTGGTGTTGTGTGATTATCCTCCATTTGTGGTCTAATGCGATTGACCCTAGGTGTTGTACATCCTAGTCTCCACGATGCTAATGTGGATTCACAATCAACACTCAAGGAAACAGCAGTCAAGACATCAAATGGCAAGTTGCAAGAGCAAATCTGTTGCAAAGACACTTTAAAGGGCTAAACAGCAAAAATGTTACTTTGAGGACTAAGGTGCTCCTGATCCAAGCTATGGTATTTCAATCACTCTTTGTTGACTAGTTTCCAATTAATGTTTTTTAGACCTTTGTTTCTATAGGTAGAGGTTGATTTCTAGGTTCTCTATTCTGTTCTACTAGTCTATATACCTATCACAGTACCAGTACCAGGCTGTTTTAATTACTAGGTAATAAATCTTGAGGTTGAAAAGTGAGAGGCCTCCTACCTATTTTTGTTGTTCTTCTTAAGGAATTCTTTGCTTATCCTGGATTTCTTCTCCATAAAAGATTAAGAATTAGTTTTTCCGTATCTTTAAAGGATGAAGTTAGGATCTGAATCAGAATTGTATTGCATTTATAGATTCATTTGGGTATATTGACATTTTCACTATGTTAAGCCTTCCTTTCCAAGAACATGGAATAGTCTTCCATTTACATAGGCCTCTTTTCGTTTCTTTCTTTTTTTTCCTTTTGGTTTCTTATAGTGATGTTTTGTAGTATCCTTTGTACATTCTCTTGATGGCCCACTGCAGGGAAGGGTATGGCTTGTGTAGCCTGCTTTTAACCTTCAGACTTTGACATGCTCCCTTCCTTCTCTGTGAAACACTCTACATCCTCGTCTTTGCTTGGTTAGCCTCTTCTCAGATTTTAGGTCTCCCCTTGTTGCTAAACAGCATTGTTAAGTCAATTCTAACACAGAGCAACCTCCTGTGTGTAGAGTAGAACTGCCATGGTTTTCAAAGGTGTGACCTTCGGAGGTAGATCACCAGGCCTATCTGTCTGGGTGGGTTGAAAGTGCCAATCTTTCAACTAGCAGTTGAGTAGTTTTGTGCCACCCAGGGAAGTCTTAGGTTTCCCCTAAGGCATTACTTTTCTGGGAAATCTTCCCCAACCCTAACTACTCTCTCACTTCTGTCCTCCCTCCCATGCTTCTTAGATCTCTGTACTTAATACATTTCTACAAGTAGTCTTAAAAAAATTACCATTTGGGTGAAAGTTTACAGAGCATATTAGTTTTCCGTTCAACATTTTTATGCATTGGGTTTGTGACCTTCATTGCAATCCCTTACCCGCTTTCTTCTCCCTAGATCTGTGTCGTTCATCCTTTTTTCCTGCCCCTTCCTGTTTTCAGAGCTTTGATTTGGGACAAATATTGCCCTTTCAGTCTTGTATGGTTGATTGTTTGGAAGGACACATTCCTCCCTGGTGTTATTAACTTTATAGGCCGATCTATTGTTTGGCTAAAAGTTGAACGAGGAATTAGGGGCAGAGAGGTTCAGTTCTGGCTTCGAAGGATGTCTAAGGATCACTCTTAAAACCAACAACCAAACCCACTGTCATCGAGTCAATGCCAACTCATAGTGACCCATTAGAACAGGGTAAAATTGCCGCTCTGAGTTTCCAAGATTGTAACTCTTGACTAGACTAGAAAGCCCCATCTTTCTCCCCAGAGTGGCTGACAGTTTTGAACTGCTGACCTTGTGGATAACAGCCCAATGCATAGCCATTACACCAGGAGGGCCCCTCTTAGGGTCACTCTTAGGGTTCACTAATTTCTATCAGAAGAATAAGTCTGGCCATTTTCACATTTTTGAATTTTTGTTATTCTGTGATTGTGATCACAGCAGTTAGTATTGGTAGCTGGGCACGATCTAGTTCTTCTGGTCTCCAGGTAGTGGAAGTTGCGGTTTCAATGGACCATTAGTCCTTCCAACTAATTTCTTCCTAGAGTCTTTGATTTTCTTCCATTTTCTTTGCTCTAGAGGAGGAAAGACTAATAATTGCATTGTAGATTGCTGCTGATATGTCTTTTTATCATATCTTTTTCTCTCCTCCACTAGACTGTAAATCCAGGATAGAGATCAAGAGTTGTTTACCTATAATTTTCTGTATAGTAGCATACTCACTGCACAAATCAGAAGCCGAATAAACATCTGTGAAATTAATCATGAGTGCAGGGATGGATGGATGATTAACCTGTTCTGACATCTTTCAGGCTGCCCAGGCACATCACTCAGTAACTAGAACTTCAGCCTTGGGTTGATATAGGAAGTGCTCTCCCCACACTACAGGAAAGAAACTGGGGCACAGGGAAGCAGCCAGAAAAACTCAAGAGGTTTCGCAAGTTTTGAAGTTTGAAATGGTACATTCAAAGCAGCCAACAAAGTGGAACATATATTATTAGGAATTATAGCATGGAGTCAAACACTCTAGTGCTTTAATTTTCATGTGTACAGCAAATACAGTAAAATCAAACATATTCTGGTTCACAACTGATAATCTATAAGGGAATAACAGAAGGCCTAGAGAGATAATACTGGGAAAGAATACTACTGTAGAAAGATTGGAAACAGAGTTACCACGCAACAGATACTGATGGACTCTGTGCTAGGCACTGCATTAACCCCTGGAATGGAACAGTGAACAAAATGGACCAGGCATCTGCTCTGTGGGTATTTTAGCCTAGCATCAAAGTACTGTCCACTTACTGGCATCTCAGCGAATCATCACACAGTACTAAGATGTGATATTACAATTTATTGTTTTCTATGGACAAGGAGACTGAGACTTGGTTTAAGTAACTTGCCGACACTTCACACAGATAATAACCAAATATGCCGGAGTTTGAACACAAGTCCGTGTAGGCCTTGAACTCCTGAGCACTGAAATCAATGGCAGAAATGGATTGAAGATGTGTGTGCCTGGATTCATGCTCAGAACAGGTGTGAGGATAAACAGGTGCTTGAACTTACAAAAGACAGCTGAAGGAAGGCTGGGGTGAGTTTGTGTGGGAAGGGGAATGGTGGGAAGGGGCTGGGGTGGAGAAGAGAAAAACAGGATCAGGTATTCTTTTGGTCCAGGAAGAAGTGGAAAGAAGTCTTGGTCGGCGGACATTCTACCAGGTTGACACTTGGAGGAAAAGGACTTAATGGGCAAAGGCTGATATATCAGCCTTAGAGGTTATCGTCCAGAGTTTGTCTGGGAAGGACTGTGATAGGTCTTGTATAGTAGAACCTCAGGACAGACCAATGCCATTCTCCACCACATGTCCCTGTGGAACCCTGGCTTGGGGGCCACCATGGGCTTTGATGACTTTTCTTTGGAAACTGTGACTGTTGTATTAAATATCATCCACATGCTGAATGGATTTGTGAATCTTTCCTGCAAACTTTATGACAGGTTCACTTACTGGTAGGGTGTTTTCGACCAGGGCTGTGGACACCTCCTGGGTCCAAAAGATGGAAGAGACACAGATAACTACTTGTCCAGGCCACTGCAATACCCATTTATTGCGAGCAACCTGGGGAAATGCAGAAAGGGCTCGTTGAGTGAAGTATGTTGTAGAACAATCCATTCATCTTGACCATGTATGATTTAAATGACTGCTTTAAAACATTCCCCCACTGAGGAGGGAAGGTGGGGTAGAAAGGGGGAACTGATCACAAGGATCTACATATAACCCCCTCCCTGGGGGATGGACAACAGAAAAGTGGGTGAAGGGAGACGTATGACATGACAAAATAATAATAATTTATAAATTATCAAGGGTTCATGAGGGAGGGGAAAAATGAGGAGTGGATACCAAGGGCTCAAGTAGAAAGCAAATGTTTTGAGAACAATGAGGGCAATAAATGTACAAATGTGCTTGACACAATGGATGTATATATGCATTGTGATAAGAGTTGTATGAGCCCCCAATAAAATGATTTAAAAAACAAAAAAATCCCCCGCCACCTTACTCCGAAGACAATAGTCCTCCCCATCTTCATATGTTACAAGTTTTTGTTTTTTAATTGGGGCTCTTATAGCTCTTTGTACATATGTTGCCATGAGCCCTTAGTATCTGCTCCTCTTTTTCCCCCTCCCTTCCCTTGTTACAAGTTTTAAGTTCTCTAGGATTCCTTATTTACCTCTCTCTCTCTCTCCATATATATATAATGTGTGTGTGTTTCTGGGAAAACAAACACATCACCAACCATCTTATTAACTCTTTGATTAATTTTTAGTGTTCCCGGCCAGTTATGTTTACCATGTGGGGGATATGGTGCTGTTTTCAGTAAGTTTTCATAACTGTTAGATTTAGGGGTTACATGACATTGTAGCGCTGTCTCAGTTTTCTTTTGTTTTTTTTTTAATCATTTTATTGGGGGCTCATACAACTCTTATCACAATCCATACATACATCAATTGTATAAAGCACATTTGTACATTCATTATCCTCATCATTCTCCAAAAAATTCACTCTCCATGTAAGCCCCTGGCATCAGCTTCTCATTTTTCCTGCTCCCTCTCATTTTTATTTTTAAATCATTACTATCTCAGTTTTCTTAACCATACCCCCAGCCCCTATTTTTAGGTATAGATTAGAGATCAGCAAACTCTGGACTGAGGGATAAACCTGTACTTACAAAAGGGAACTGCTTTTTACTAGTTTTTTAGTAACCCAGCCATGCCCATTCACTTACATATTGTCTATTGCTGTTTGTTTCAATCCAGGGGAAAGTGAAATTGTCATGAGGGCTGCAGAGCTAAAGCTATTTATGGCCTGGTTCTTTGTTTTTACAAAGTGTTTGCTGATTTTCAGTATAAATGCTAATTCAAGAAAGAATTTCATCCATCTAGCTATTTTGCTTTAATTTAATTTCTTATTTATAATGTATCCTAGAAAAGTGAACTATCCCTCCATCTACAATGTGAGTATTGCTGGGAGGTCTAACAAGGTCTGTTCCAAATATGGTGGTGTGAAACTGTTAATATTCTTCTGTTTCATGGAAGGAGTCCTGGGAATGGGATTGAAAGTTGGAGGGCAGAGAAATTAGAGGAGCCAGCATTAGAGATATACTATAATGTGCTTTGCTAGTGTCAGATTCCTTCTCTCCCGAATCCCATTGGCTACTCAATGGATCACACCATTCAAGGCACGTGTAATCAAAGTGAAAAGCCTCGAGCAGGGATGCTTCATTGGAGCGCCAGTTACCATCAGGTCGACCCCAAGTCATTGAGCGTCTGTGTATGTCAGAAGAGATCCGTGCTCCAAAGGGCTTTCAAGGGCTGGGTTTTCAGAAGTAGATCAGGTCTTTTTTCTGAGGTGTCTCTGGGAAATCTTGAACCTCCAGTCTTTCAGTTAGTGGTCAAGCATGTTGCATCACCCAGAGAGCCCTACTTAAGTGGAAGGGGGCCTGAGCAGGCCTCCTGACATCAATTCCAACCCATAAAAAGGACTGATCTATAGCAAGTTTAGTTACCAGTTGCTTCCAACTACAAATACCTATCAGCAACTCACTGCCATCAAATTGATTCTGACTCATAGGAACCTCATAGGACACAGTAAAATTGCCCCCCTTTGGGTTTTTGAGAGTTTTAAAATCTTTACAGGGGCAGAGAGCTTAATCTTTCTCCCGTGGAGCACCTGGGGGAGTTGAACTGTTGACATTATGGTTAGTGGTTTAATTCATAACCCAACACAGTTCCTTTCAGGGGCTTCAAAAAGTTCATGGAAAATGTAATGAGAAGATCATGGAATTTTTCCAGGAACTTTTTGAAGCCCCTTTCTTGTATGCTCATCCCCCAGGATTTACAGGGGCAAGAACTAGAGGTACAAGGTGTCAGGTATCACCCAGCAGGAGAGGTTCGATTTTGGCAGAAGGAAGAGAAGCCATTACAATGAATCCATTAAATCTTTTCCCCAAATGCCTGTTATAGCAGCAGCACCTGGGCACATGAACCGATTCTTGCTTACCTTGGCATATGCTTCAATCCCAAGTCTAATGACCTCTTGCATGCTAGCAAGCATCATCTGCTCCACCTCCTGAAGCCACTTTTCGACCATGCCCTGTGGGGCAAGATACAGAGAGAGTTAGCCCAAGTCCAGAGAGAGGGTACCATGGACAGAGCCGATTTTTCTGTCTGAACAGGGCAGGGGAGGCCAATATTTTTGGTTGTGTGCTTTTACATTATTTACTATATTTTAGGAACTACATACCTCTTAAAGAGGCAACATGGGATTTTACATGTGTTGCTTCTGTGTTTTTAAAATAGATAACTTGGGGGGAGGCAAACAAAGCCATTTGTATTTCAGTTAATATTACATTGTTCATTTTTAATGGGCAGTTAGGAGTCATACATTCTCCTAGTGGCTCTTGAGCTTGGCAGTGCTGAGCCATTAGGAGACCTTTAGAATACATGGATGCTCAGTCCCAACTCCATACATTCTGATTTAATTAGAATGTGATACAACCTAGACATCAGGATTTTTTTTTTTTAAGCTGTGGACTTCAGGTGCCTGTCAGCCACTGGTGTCTGGTTTGGTGATATAACTCGTGGTTGTTACAGCTTTTGCGTGTGGGGGGTGGTAACCATGCTCAATGAAGTGAGGCAAAGAATGCTGCGCTCTTCCCTTTTCAGGATGCTGTCTAGTTCAGCAGGAGTCAAAATCATTGACACGTCTGTTATTTCATAAGGGCACAGGTATAAAAGCCTCATTGTGTGGCATCCTCTCTCTCATGATTCCATGATGTTTTATTGACCTATGAAAATAAGTGACCCTTATTTTCGGTCTGTATGGATCACGGTCTGTATGGATCACTCTTCAATGGACTCTGTTCAGAGAGATCTACACATCAGTTGTTGGAACCGAAGTCCTGTTACCACCTCCACATTACATTTGGTGAAATTCCTACCACACATGTTGTTACATCCCTTGGGTTGCTGTGTAATTCCCATTTTCAAGATGGGTAAACTGAGGCTCAGACAGATGGAGCAATTCCCCGAAGTCATCCATCACTAAACCGTAGGACTGCCATGACCTGGAATGCTCACCCAGGGAGCTGGGAACTAAAGTCTAGGTGCCTAATACTTTCCGTCTCTCCGTTTTGCTCTATTAAAGAACCAGAAAAAGGGTTACTTTGGCTTTAGCTGGGTAGATTTTCTGTTTGAATGGAACCGTTTCTTTCTCTGAGCTGATCATGCCCTCGATCTCCAAGTGTTCTGAAAACTCCAGCTTGGCAATTCCCTCAAAGCACTTCTTCAAGTGTGGCTGGACGCGGAGGGGATCCTTGGTCTCTGATAAGATCTCCAGCAACTCGTCATTGGACAGGAAGAAGAACCTAATTCAGAGCAAAGAAAGTTGGCAACGTGAACCCCTTCTGTGAACTACTTCCAACAGGGCGACACCGGGGTCACACCAATTGAATATTAGACATGCCACTGGGTCTTCTCTATGGCCCACTCCCCTTGCCGTCGAGAAGGTGGGGCTTGGGGTCGACTCAGAGAATAAGAGACAGGATGAAAGTCCGTTTGTCTGTGTTTAATATGGTTTGAAAGGACAAGGTGCTGCCATTGGAATAAACTTAAATAGAGCTGTGGTTCCCTACCTTAACTGCACGTGAAAATCATTGAGGATACTTACAAAAATACCAAATACTCAGGCCCCACTGTCCAGAGACTACTATACTAATTGATTAGGAATTGGGTTGGGGATTTACATCTTTAAATTCCCAGGTTATTCAGTGTTGAGAGACAATAGGGGAAGAAGTGAGAGAAAGCCTATTTTCTTTCCTTATCTGCAGCTATTCCAGAAAATGTTACACGTTTGAAACAAGAGGTATATGTTAATAATAAACCTATTTTTATGGAGAAACATTAATCATGTTTAAATTAGAGATAATAATTCTTGGTTCATACCCCAAAGCAATAACAAATCTTTAGAAAGGGCTCCATAGGTTCAAAGTTTCACAATGGGAGGGCCGTGCTAAAATGGTCCCATTTGTGGTGGTTTATAAAAATGGTAACAGTACTGTGCAGCTCCTCTCCTCAGGAGATGGAGTCTATGTGAAATCTACTGAAGTCTATTTGAAGTCTGGGCTGCCTCTGCTCTTCTTTGGCCAACAGATTATGGAGAACATGAGTTTGGGCAAGTTCTGAGCCTAGGCATCAAGCGGTCTTGAATCTTCTACTCTTGCCGCTCTTGGGAACCCCTTGAGCACCACCAGGTGAATAGAGCCAGGCTAGCCTAAAGGGTGAAAGCCAGGTGGCCAGTCAAACCCCAGAAAAGTGACTCAAGTCATCAGTTGCCAGTTCTCTGTAGTCATGTGAATGAGACCCAAAGAACTACTCATGAAAGTCCTGCCCTATTTGCCAGCCCACAAGAGTTCTGAGTGAAATAAAATGGGTGGTGTTTTAAGCTTCTGAGGAGCCCTCGTGGTGTAGGGATTAAGACCTCCACTGCCAACTGAAAGGTCAGCAGTCTGAACCCCCCAGCTGCTCCTCAATGGAAAGATGTGGCAGTCGGCTCTCATAATGATTACAGTCTTAGAAACCCTCTGGGGGCACTTAGAGTAGTCTAAGTCAAATTGACTAAATGGCAACAGGTTTTGGGGTTGTTAATGCAACAGCTGAAATGAGTACATTGTATATGGGATCCTTTGTCCCATATACAATGGGCTTTTTACTCCGGTAAAGGTTTACAGTTTCAGAAGCCCACTGTGGAAACCCTACTGTGTCCCATAGGGTCCCTATGAGTTGAAATTAACTTGATGACAGTAAATAGTGTCATCATGCAAGAGGGGCTCAGCTAGTATCTAGTGGGGAAGTTAATTCCTCCCAACTCCAAGTGAAAAGGTAGTCTCTAAGTATTTATATAGCTGCTGTTTCCATCATATGAGATAATAAATAAGTCCCAATAGCTATCAGGATAATAATTCTATACAATTAAAATTTATAACACTATTTGTGTAATTTAAACTTAAAGTATTATTTAAGTCTCTATATTTCCAAGATGAAATGGATTAAAAATATATGATTATATATAATACAAAGTTTTTGAGTGTTTAATTTCATTTCACAAAAGAACATAAAGAAATCTGTCTCCATGGGTATATAGATGTGTGTGTGTGTGTGTGTGTGTGTGTGTGGTGTGTGTGTTTAACTTATGGAGACAACATAGTCCAGAGAAGTTAAATAACTGAGTGTCTTATCCAAACTGGCTAGGTTTAAATCCCAGTTTGATATTTATGAGTTGTATTTTTTGGAACAAGTTACTGTTTTCTCATTTACCAAACCAGACAATTTTAACAGCAGCATTTTGAAACCCACAACCTAGATGGTAAATGCTTTCTAAGATCAAATTCATTTGATCTGCACAACAAATATATGAATGAGAGGTCATTCCCATATCCTCATTTTACAATGGAAGACCCGAGGCTCTAATAGAGTTTCTGAGGGTCAGAAGACTAATAAATGGAAGAACTGGAACTTGAAGCAGTCTGTCCAACTCCCAAAGTCAAGTCTTTTTTCCCAACAGGTTTTTTTTTTGGGGGGGGGCACATAATTCACCTATCACACAATTGAACAGCTCAATTATTCAGTCACATCAAGGGGCGTCGTACAATCACCACCACATCTATCTTAGATCCTCCCCCCCTTCCCCTATGGTTATATCGCCTTTAAACTGAGTAGTGCAATCACCATCAGTTCTAGTGTTCCCTCCCTGTCCCCACCTTTATGGTCTACTCCTGAAATACCCTTTTCCTCCCCATAGCCCACTCCCCACCCCTGCATTCCCTATAACACCTCATATCGGTTATTATCATTATACACCCACTCCTCCTGTGCTTCACAGATGGGAAACCCAACAGAAAACAATGAAAGACAAATAGCATTAAGGTGGTAAGGTTAAGATCATATTAGTATAAAGGCAAAAATACAAATGATTCATAAGACAGAGAAGACTCCCATCATCATTCAAAAAGCCAGGGAAGAAATTTCTGTCATGGGACAACTAAGAGATACTTACACCCAGTACAAATCCACGTCGTGTCTATAGGAAGGACAACTGTCCTGGTACTCAGTTTGATCCTGCACAATCAAGATTACAATGGCCTCTGCCTGATATTAAGCCTGGTGGAGACTCTTGCCTGTGGCTAGCGTGGCTCTGCCAGCGCAGCGGTTCTCAATCTGTGGGTCGAGACCCCTTTGGGGGTTGAACGACCCTTCCATAGGGGTCGCCCAATTCATAGCAGTAGCAAAATGACAGTTATGAAGCAGCAACGAAAATAATATTATGGTTGGGGGTCACCACAACATGAGGACTGTATGAAAGGGTCACGGCATTAGGAGGGTTGAGAAACAAAGTGCCAGCAGCTCAGTCTGACTAGATTCTCTGCAGATGGGTTTGCGCTCCCCTTGCTCTCCATATTGGGTGTTCATAATTTTAGTTCTGATACAAAAAGGAATTGTCATCTTTGGATCACACAAGCTGGTGTGCAACTTCAAACAACAGAATTACATTGAATACCTGGGGAAAAAAAGTCTCTTCTGCTCCAGGTAATCATTGAGCCCCCTCTGGATGTCATCCAACAGAAGGTTAGCTTCCTGAAGCTTCTCACTCATCCGGGGCTGGTCAGCTGCCATTAGGACCCTGGCATCTTTCACCTGCAGTCAATCCAGACAGGTGAAAATCACTACAGAGTTCACCATTTACATTGCCATTAGGACCCTGGCATCTTTCACCTGCAGTCAATCCAGACAGGTGAAAATCACTACAGAGTTCACCATTTACATTAACAGCATTATCCCAGGTTCTGAGATCCATCCTTATACTAAACAGCCCATCAATGAATGACCTTCCCTGGCCTCCTCAGTCCCACAGGAGTGGATGCTTGGAAATCATATAGCTTGATCTTTACTTCTGGCCATGGTTGACTGGGCCAAGAAAGGTATTTGAAACATATGGAACCGATTATATATTAACTCGGGGAGTTTGGAATTCAGATCATGACATGTGATACTTGTCCGGACTGAATTCTTGTATGGGGAGCCTTTGGAGAGGCATGGGGGTCATCTTCCGCCATGTGAATGAGCAGCAGAACAGAGAGAGACTGAAGCAGCCATGGAAAACAGAACAGGTCTTAGAAACATGGGAGGAGCACTCTGGGAGTTCTTGATAGGTTTCTGGATTCTAGATCCATCACTTGTGAGGCTGTGCTGCACTTTCTGCCCTTGAATTTCATTTGTAACCAGCAAACTTTAACTAACAAAATTGTATGAAGTAGGGCATTATGAGAACTGGTTTCACTGGTTGGGCAAATACCACTCCCCACTTAATACACTCTGGCAACCAGTCAAAGACACACACACACATTCCCTTGAGACAAATTTTTCCTAAGTGCACCCAAAAATCTTCTCACCATCCCTGGTATCTCTTCTACACGTGGTAAGCTTTTCATCCTTCAAGACCCCGTTCCACTGCCTTTTCTGATGGAAGTCTTCCTTGGTACTCCCAGGCAGCTAAATCTCTCTTCTGCATTTTAAACACTGTTTACGTATGGTTCCCCTACAACTCTTATTCATCTTAACCTGTCTCCTTGACAAATAATATTGTAGACACCGTTAACATTTTTCTGGGGAGCGGGGAGGGAGGGGAAAAATGAGGA
>NW_022103901.1:23900344-23915852 GCF_000313985.2 Echinops telfairi | reverse complement strand
GCTAAGGACTAAAAACTTACTGCTTGAGACATGATTGACTTCCAGTAAGTATCAACGATGGCAAATTTCCTGCCTTCTTCTGGCATCTGGGCTATGATGTCCTCTGAACTGAAGATAGGCTCCAGGTACAGCCAGGTGGCTTGGCATTTCAACCAAGCATCCAAGATTTCCTGCACACGAACAAGCTTTTCCTCCCACTTCTGTAAATGTAGCATTTCATATCTACATCAGTAACCTGCCCTTGACACCACAGGCCCATGAACTCATTCATTCATTTTACAAATACTCATTGAGGGCCCTCTATGTTCTGGCCACGGTTGCAAGTACTGTGGACATAGCAATGAATGAGACATAGGGCTCATATTCTAGCAGAACCATAATAATAATGTTTATAGATACTTAAAATGTGCCAGATACTATTCAGAGTACTTTTTATATTTGAAATGAATTTAATCTTCTTGACAGACTTAGGAGGTAGCCATTATTACAAACCTCATTTTCTGGATGTAGAAACTGGCACATAACAGTTCAAGTACCCTGACCAATATGTGTCAGAGCCCAGATTTGAACCCAGCTAGTCTGCCTCCAAGTCTACACCCTTAGCTTACACAATGTCTCACATATAATAAGCAAAAGTGGCCCAAATCCCTCATATCATGTACTTTGCACTTGAGATTATGATAGCCCATAGGATATTCATATAATTTCCAAATGTATTCTATTTGGTACATTCAAGCATCTCATCTTCTCTTTGGAAAAATCTCTTGCAAAGGCTTATTGGCCATACAGTTAGTTGGGTGGCTACTGCTAGTTTTTTTCCCCCTGTCGTGAGAAAGTGGATTTCTTTGCTAATTGAACTTGAAGTGTAGCACCTTCAACTTCTTCCAAGAAATCTAGGACTAATGGGCCATTCCCAAAATACTCAAGCTCGGTTCCTCTTACCCGGCATTCGGTTTCTATTGGTTTGATGAACGGCGAGCCACACATGGTCTGGGTCTTTATAACATGATCATCGAGAAGCAGTTGGATGTCATCAACTGCACACAAGATGCTTGTATCCTGGAAATAAAGACGCCCATCCCAGTCAAATCATGAGAACTTCACTCCTGGTGCTAACTGACTCATAGTTCAGATCTCCACTTCAGTGGGAGATGAATCTGTCTTGAAGGGGATGATATTTTTATTTTCTTTCTTGAAAACATTAAAGACATTTCGTTTCCACTTCCCCTGTAGAAATCAACTGTGACATCAACTCAGATAACTGGGGTGGGTGAGCATCCTGCTTCTTTTCCTATGCTGCTACCCCTCTGCTCTCTTGCTTCCTGGCTCTCCCCTCAGGCAGCATCAGCTGCTAATCTGACAGGTGAGGCCTACACCTGCGTACCAATGTACCCCATGGCACTGCAGCAAAGGCAGTGGATAAGTGTGGTTATTTTAAAAATCAAATGCCAATACTATTTTAAATATTTTTTATTTATGTGAATATCTATTTTTTAATCAGATACTAACTGGGAAGACATAAAAGTGTATTAAGTTGCTAAGAACTAATAAATGAAGCTTCTAGGTATTTCTTTTGGTCTAGGGGCACCATAGAAAATGTACCTAGACACAAAAGGTATTGTAGACCAAGAAAGTTCAGGAACCTCTGTCTTGAACATGTACTGGACCATATGGTGCTGTGGGTAAGCTGCTGTGTGAAAGGATGGAGGGCGAAACCCACCTGCTGCTCTGCAGGGAATAAGAACTAGCAATCTGCAACCTTAAAGAGTCCAAACCCCAAACAAACTCATGAACACTTTGTTGATTCTGACTCCTAGAGAGCCTACACGGGGTTCCCAATGCTTTGTAAATCTTTAAGGGAAAAGAGCCTCATCTTCCTCCTTCAGAGTGGCTAGTGGATTTGAACCACTGACCTTGTGGTTTGCAGTCCAATGCTTATCTAACTGTGCCACCAGGGCTCTTTCCTGTAAAGATTACAGCCTAGGAAACCCTACAGGCAGTTTTATTCTGTCCTATAGGGTCACCTTGAGCCAGAATCAACGCACCAGCACAAAACATCAACACCAACTGTGCCTTAAAGTTAGTCCATGTGGACAGCACTTTTCATCCTGGGTCCTAGTGGGAGGCTTATTGACAAGGGTCTGTGCCCTGGGCCGTTTGACCTTCCTACGTTCAGTACCTTCAAGTCTGTGTCTAGGTGAGTAAATTGGGTCCAGGGAATATGGTGACCCACTTCCAAAATCTCAGCCATCGAAAACCCGATGGAACAGTTTGATTCTGACACACATGGAATTATCAAAAGGCTGACTTGATTCTGACTCACAGTGACCTTACAGGAAAGAGTAGAACTGCCTCATAGGATTTCCTAGTCTTCCAATCTTTCCAGAATCAGACTGCCACATCTTTCTCCTGCTCAATGATATCTACACCCTTGAAATTCAAAGGGTGGTCCACAGATCACAGTTCCAGCATCACCTGAGAACCTGTTTGAACTGCACAACCTCAGGGCCCATCAAGACCTGAGAAATCACAAGCTACACTTTAACAAGATCCCCAGATGACTCTTGAATATATTATCTTTTGACGAGCCAAGCAGAGGCTCTTGTCCGCTGAGATACGCTTCTGTAAGACTGGTTTCTTCCTTAAGCTCACCCCCCCTTCCTGCCAAGTTCATTCCAACTCATAGTTAACCTATAGGACACAGTAGAACTGCTCCCTAGGGTTTCCGAGAGTGCAAACTATCACGTCTTTCTTCTATGGAGTTGCTGGTGCGTTGAAACTGCCAATCTTGTGGTTAGCAGCCCAATGTCTAATCTACAACCTCCCCAGGGCTCACTTGAGCCCTTCGCAGGAGATCTTAATCCAAGAGGTCAGTTCAGCGCTCTTCCACTAAAAAAGCTTCTTGCTTTGAATCAAAAGACCTTTCAGATGTGCAAATGCATCCATGAGTAGTGACTGAGAGGAAGTCAAAGCAGAGGAAATATCCTAGATGTTAGAGATTAGATTCCTCTTGCTATTCTGAATCACCTCTGTGATACACTACATAAAAAATGGCCTACTTTCAGGGGCTAGCCAGTTGGATTCAGACTCACAGTATCTCTGTATTTCACAAAATTGAACGTCATATTAACCCAGTCCAACTTCATTTTCTCCAAGTTTTTCTCCAAAGAATATTCTTTACTGGCAGCTGCACCAATGGGTTCCAATCTATAGAGAAAACAGAGCAGCATCAGCAATAGGAAAAGCAGAGAAAACATGCCAAAGGAAAGACTTCAACTGCCTTCAGAAAAATTCAAAGACTTTCATTGCACCAGCAAGTTTATGAGCCCCATCTAGGATTCGCCAGCTATCACCAGTTGGGCAGGGTTTCTTGCCTCAGCCGGTCAACACTTGGGGCTGCATAATTCTTCGTTGGGGGAGCTGTCCTGTGTACTGTGGGATGTTTAGCAGCATTCCTGACCTCTGCTTATTGTCAGTAGTAGACCTCACCATCCTCCCACCCCTCTTCCAGGTTCAACAGCCAACAATAATTCCAGATGTGAGCAAATGTCGCCCGGGGCTAGAAAATCACCTCCAGTTGTTGTAAGGGCACTAAAACTAGACTTCTTTCCCCCAGTTTTATTTCTCCCTTCTTGCTCACCTTCTGATATCTTACTCATATCTTTATGGGCAGAGGGTTGAGCGAAAGGCTACACATGGAGTTTCCAAAGTCAAGCATGGGATGGACCTCTGGCAAATGAGGGTTATTGCCTGTGCATGCTTGAGTTTCATGGTGCTGGCCCCACATGAAGCCAAGTGGTAGGATGATGCAGGTACAGATGGCCAGTCATGCCCATCTTGTCAGAACAAAGGTGCGTGGCCCTTGTGTGTTTGCAGTTCTTATGCCCAATCTGAGCATCCATGCAGGCAGGAGATTCAATTGCTTGAGAAGCAGGACTGGCCAGCTGAATAGTGGAGTGGAATGTATGTAGCTACAGCATGTGAATCGTTTGCTCCTTCTATTTCTTTTTCTTGCTTTATTACTCTGTTAGGACTTTTAGCACAATATTAAATAGGAATGGTGAAAGTAGGCATTCCCCTTTATTCATATTTTCATGAGGAAAAGCCTCAATCTTTCTCCATTGAGTGTAATGTTGGCCTTTGGTTTTTTTTAAATGCCCTTAATTATGTTGAGGAACTTACTTTTTATTCCTATCTTATTAAGAGTCATTATTTATTTTTATGCAGAAAGGTGCTGAATTTTAACAAATGCCTTTTATGCATCAACTGTGGTTCTTTTCTCTTGTTCTATTAATGTGGTGTCTGACATTGACTGATTTTATAATGCTTAACCAAGCTTGCATTCCTAGAATAAATCCCATTTGATCATGATCAAAATGCCTTCCAGTACTGAAAACACCCATGCAGCTGGTTGGAGGACCACAGCCTGGGGACCACTATGTCGGGTGAGACCGGAACTCTACTGTGTCACAGTGTCTCAAATCCAGGTGTCTCCATGGTGGAGACAGCTTTCTGAAAAATTTTGGCTTTAAACTGTCAATTCAAGTATTACAAATCCTAGGGGCACTTGGCAAAGAGAAGTCAGCAAGCATCAGGCAAGCATCTGTTGTGATCCATGGAGTTCAAGGTCAAAGAACTTAAGAAATATTCTCTTTGAAATAAAATCTTTGAACTCAATTTTTTAATGACAACCTGCCCGCATATGTACAACTGAAAGTTAGGCTTTACTAGTAGTTAGGCTTTACTAGTTGCTAGTCAGCTGAAGGAGACATCACATTTAAAAAGAAAAATCATTTTATTGTGGGCTCACACTACTCATCACAATCCATACATCCATCCATTATGTCAAGCACATTTGTGCATTTGTTGCCATCTCATTCTCAAAATATTTGCTTTCTACTTGAGCCCTTGGTATCAACTATTTTCTGCTTTGATTTTTGTTGAAACCATGTGTTTTCAATATTGGAAGGCATGTTGAATAGAATGGAAATAATTTGTTTTTAAGTAAAATGAATTTTGATAGAATTAATGAAACATACATTTCCCAAGAGGTCAAAACATACATTCCCTGAGAGGTCTCTGGTTCCAGGATTGGTGGAATGAGGCCCATTTCTTCAGATTCACACAGTTATACAGGCCTCCAGCAAATGGCAGCATGCACTCAAAGAGGGACAAGAAATTCCCACTAAACCCAGAGGTAGAAAATGTAAGCCCTGTAATGTAGGCACTGTAAGCCCCACAGTAATGAAAGGATTTAAAAATCTTATAATATGGCCATTAAGCTGATTCCAACTCATAACATCCCTACAGGTCACAGTAGAATAGCACTAGAGGGTTTCTAAGATTGTGTACTTCATTTCCCTGCATAGCTTCATACTTCCAACCTTTCAGTTGGAAGACAACTATTTTAACCACTGTGCCAACAGGGTCCTTGTAAAAAGTCTTAAGACATCCCAAACCAGAAGGAAACCCTACAAACACCCAATAGGGGACCAGTCATATCATCACATGGCCTTAACCCCTAGTAGCACAGTGTTTAAAGTTCTTGGTCATTAACCAAAAGGCTGGCAGTTCCAACGCTCAAGCCACTACTTCATAGCAGGGAAATATGTCAGCCTGATTCCACACAGATATATGGGACAGTTCTACTGTGCTCTATAGGGCTTTATGAATCAGAATTGATTAGAGAAAATTGGGCTTGGGTTACAAATACTTAGAAAAAAGAAAAGAAAAACAATCTCCTGAATGAAAAGTGGAGCCTTACTTTTCTATGAATTTTCCAAATCCAAATTCCAACATATTTTGGAGGCAAGTCGTTTCATTGGGCTTTATTTCAGAGCCAACAATTTCACTGATCTGGGAAAGAAAAAAACAGAAGAAGAAAAATGAATGTTTATTGTTCAAGGTTATTTAACAGGGCCTTCTGTGTTAAAACAAGTGTTCTATCTTGTCTGATGCAACAACTGCTGTGGCTATTGAGACAAGAGGCTTGGTTTTAAAAATTTAATTAGAATTTTATTAAACTAGGATTAAACCTAAATTTAGATAGCCAAATGTCCCGGTTGTAAACTGTTGAGTTGGACTCAGATCACCCAGATCACTCAGGTCAGAAAAAAAATTTCCTCATAGGGTTTCCTGGACTATAATCAAAATGAGAAGATTCCAAAGGAGATGAAACACCTACAAACATCCATTAATTATCACAACATGGAGTTTAGGAAAATTGGAAGTTGGCAACAATGAAATGAAATGCATACAGATTGAGATCCTAGGCATTTGGGAGTTAAAATGGACATAATGGCAATTTTGGCTCAACTAATAATAGATTCTACTATCCTGGGATTAACAAATTCAAGAGGAAAGAACATTTCACAATCTATCCTGAAATCCAATGCTGTCAGTGATGGGATATTTACATACCTTTAAGGGAGGCCAGTTAATATGATTATTAATTAAAATTACTCACCAATCCTTAATGTCAAAGACAAAAACAACAAAAAAAGGAAAATTCTTGTCAACTTAAAAAACAATGAGGAAGGATCAGTAGTTGGAATATATAAGCTTGGTGACAGAAATTACACTGGAAATCACATCATAGAATTTTGCTAGACCAATAATTCATTAATTGTAAATTATCTTTTTTTCAGCAGCAGTGATTACACATGTGGACCTCACCTGATGATATACACAGAAATCAAATCTAAATCTGTGGAAAGAGATATTAAAGAACTCAATATTATCTGTCAGATCAAGGCCAGGGTTTGGTTGCAGAACAGAATATTAGTTGACAATGCACAAGTTCAACTTGAAGCTCAAAATATAAAAAATGATGGAGCTAAAGACTGAGATTTCAAAGGATAGTTTAAAGAAGATAAAGTATTATAATGAAATAAAAGATCTGGAGTTAGAAAACTAAAAGAATATGATTGACATTTGTCCAACTGAAAGAACAAGAAAAATTTAAGCTTCAGAATGTAATATTGAAGGATTTTATGCACAAAATACAGGTGCCTTAGTGCCGCAGTAGTTATATGTTAGGCTGCTAACTGCAAGGTCAGCAATTGAAAACCACCAGCTGCTCCATGGGGGAAAGAGGGGGTTTCCTACTTCTGTAACAGTTATGGTCTCACAGGGGAACAAACTAAGAGGGAAGGAGAGAGAGAGAGAAAGAGAACCGTATCCTGGCCCACCAGGCTTCGAGGACTACATTCCTACTCAAAGCATTCAAAGCACAGAGAGGGCCACAGGTCTGGCAACACCAAAAGACATGGCATCCCCTTACTGACCTATGTTTGGAGACACTGGGAATTGTGCCCAGTCTAACAAAGCCCCCCTGCCCCCCACCCCCCAACTGGGGTAAAACATAAAAACAGAGCAGCAAGGGGAACAAAGCAATGAAGTCCCCAAGGAATCCCAAAAATAGGCTTCAGAGGCAGGGCTTGGCACCTCATCTAACTCAACTGGAAAATATTCATAAGGGTCAACAGAAAGACCTGGAGCTACTTATAGGCTTTTTTTCTTTTTCTTCTTTTTTTCATGTTTAACTATATAAAATAGGCAAAATAAACAATCCTGAGGGGAAAACAAAGGGGCTGATGGTTCCAGAGGGACATGGGAGAGGGGAAGGTTGGGGAAAGGAAGGGTAGTCCAACAAACCCAGAGACAAGGGAACAACAAGTGATCTTAAATCAATGGCAAGGAGGGTGTAGAATACCTGTGAGGCTTGATCAATTGCAATGTAGCCGAGAGGAATTACTGAAGGTCTAATGAAAGTCAAACATGATAGTGGGACAGGAAGCAAGTAAAAGGAAATAGAGGGAAGAGCTAAGAGTTAAACATTTATAGAGGTATAAATACAGGCATATACTTATGTAAATATATTTGTATATAATGATAGGTATATAGGTCTATATACATATATTTATATGTTAAATATAAGGTAGCAGATGGACATTGAGCCTCTATTCAAGTGCTCTGCTCCCTCAATACAAGGACATTTTGTTCTAATAACCTGGCATTCTGGGATGCTCACCTTCCTGACATGATCGTTGAAGACAAAATGGATGCATAAGCAAATATGGTGAAGAAAGTTGATAGTGCCCAGCTATAACAAGATATAGCATCTGGGGTCTTAAAGGCTTGAAGATAAACAAGGGGCCATCTAGCAGGGAAGCAACAAAGCCCACAAGGAAGAAGCACACCAGCTTGTGTGATCATGAGGTGTCAACAGGATCAAGTACCAGGTATCAGAAAACCCCAAACAACCAATCATATAGATGTGAAAAAGGGGGGCTATAGTGGAGACCCAAAGCCTATCTGTAGCCAATTGGACATCCCCTCACAGAAGGGTCACAAGGAAGGGACAAGCCAGCCAAGTATAGCACTGATGAAACACACAACATTCCTCTAGTTCTTTAGTGCTTCTCCCCCACTATCATGACTCCAGTTCTATCTTACAAATCCAGCTAGACCAGAGTTTATAGGCAGTACAGATAAGAGCTCTTAACATACGGAATCTAGGATAGATAAACCCCTCAGGAACAGAATTGGGAGTAGCGATACTATGAGGGTAGGGGGAAGGTGGGGAAGAAAGGGGGAACTGATTGCAATGATCCACATATAGCCTCCCTCTCCCTACCAGGGTGACAAACAACAGAAACGTGGATGAAGGGAGACAGCAGATAGTGTAATATATAAAAATAATATTAATTTATAATTTATCATGGATTCATGAGGGTGGGAGGGTGGTAGAGGGAGGGGAAAAAAAGAGGAGCTGATACCAAGGGCTCAAGTAGAAAGCAAATGTTTCAAAAATGATGATGGCAACCTATGTATAAATGTGTTTGAGACAATGGATATATGGATTGTTATGAGCTGTAAGAGCCCCCAATAAAATGATTTATTTAAAAATAAAAAGAGTTATGGTCTCAGAAAACCACAGGGGCAGTTTTGCCCTGTCCTAGAGGGTCATCATGAGTTGGATGAATGGCATGGCAATGAGATTGGTTTTTAGTTTTTTTAAATCATTTTATTGGAATCTCTTACAGCTCATAACATTCCATACATATATTTTATCAAGCATATTTGTACATATGTTGCCATTATCTTTTTCTTTCTTTTTAAACAAAATCATTTTATTGGGGGCTCATACAACTCATCACAATCCATACATCTATCCCAAGCACATTTGTACATTTGTTGCCATCATCATTCTCAAAACATTTGCTTTCTATTTGAGCCCTTGGTATCAGCTCCTCTTTTCCCCCTCCTTCCCCCAGTTTTTATGGGCAAAATATTAAACGATGCAGGAAGCTTTAAAAGATAATTGAAGGGCCTACATAAAGTCACCGTACCAAAAAGAACTGACCAATTATTCAACCACTTAAGAGGTAGCATATGATCAAAATCAATGGTACTTAAGAAAAGTTCAAGTTTCACTGAAGGCAATGGCAAAAAAGAAGGCTCAGATAGACTGGGTCTATCGGGAGAGGGACCTATGAGCATCAAGGACAAGCACAAAGCCCGTGCAGTCCCCTCTGCTAGGGCATTTCAAGACCAGAAGCTGATCCCCATGGTCTCTGCCTTTAAATCATTCCACACTTTCCTTAGGCCCCAGGGCTTTTTGAGAAACTGGAAGTAGCGCCTCGCTACAAAATGCTCTTACTAATTCTTTTACATGGTTCTAAGACAAGGATTCCAGGCCAACTCAGAGAGGAATCTGCCCATAGAAAGCTAACCTTATCTTACCCACACATAGAGCAGTCCTCTGGTAGGGGACACCCTGCAAAGCCATTGCTAGCTCTTGAGGCAATTATTTTAGAAATACAGTGAGTTGTCGTTTTTCAGCTTAGTGTTCACACCACACTTGAAACCTTCACACTTGGTTGCTTATTAAAATCCAACTATTTTTAGAGAGAATATTTATTATTCTCATTTATAGACTCCAAGGACTGTAAAGTACAAAATTACTTCTGAAGCAGTCTGTTTGCTGATTCAACTCCACACTAAATGCAGCCTAAGCAGGGATTATCTTTTGTGTATCCTACATCAAGCAGCCTCTTTTGTGTATCTTAGGAACAAAGCAAGGCTCCTCCTCCTGTAGCCCTGGTGGTGCTATGGGTTAGACGTGGGCTGCTAATGGCAAGGTCAGCAGTTCAAACCTCCTACCAGACACTCAGTGGGAAAACGATGAGGCTGTCCATACAAGTAAAGGTTTACAATTTTGGAAATCCTATATAGGGTCAGGTTTGGGGTTCAGTAGCTTTTTGGAACCCTCTGTAGCCATTTACTTAAAAAAGCAGACAAGGAGGTGTGTGTGTGTGTGTGTGTGTGTGTGTGTGTGACCACTGGTTGGAATAATACTCAACCACCAGCAAAGAACATAGTTAACCTATTCATATGGTTGTTGCTGTGCCATCGACATAGTTCCAATCTATAGCGACCCTGTGCACAACAGACTGAAACGCTGCCTGGCCCTGTGCCATCCTCACAATTATTCCCAGGCTTGAGCCCATTACTGTAGCCACAATTCTCTTTTTACGCTGTCCTTGTACGTTATCAAACATGATGTCCTTCTCCAGGGACTGGTCTCTCCCAACAATATGCCATTTACATGGAGAGGCAGGCAGTTCCACTCATCTTCTACCCATTTACTTCCTTCAAAGACCATCACCCTCATTATCGCTCTCTTGGATGGGATGAGCTTTTCCTTTCAGAACAATCAGGCACTAATGACCTGGTAGTGTTTGCCACCTTCCAAAGGGATACCATGACCGGGTAAGGGCTGACTGGGGGTAGGTAATGACAGGGACCTGCTGCCAGTGCCGATCTTTCATTCCTGGGTTGCAGGAGATGGTCAGAATTGGTATGTGCTGCTTGAACTTATCAATCTTGATTTTCACATTCTCTGCTAAGCGTTTGGGTGCTGGTACATCAACTAAGGTCTTGGTCAGTTTATAGATCGTCCTCCACATATTCCCTATTTCTTCTGCGATTTCCTCAGCGTTCAGTAAATAGAGGGGTCCTGAAAGAGAAAAGATGAGACAAAGGAAGAATCAAGCAGATGCCAGTCATGTGTAACTCTAATTCCATGAACTAATGGCACAGTATGTTGGGGAGTTGCTAAACACTCACCTGCTAACTGAAAAGTCAGCAGTTAGAACCCACAAGCACTTTGAACCCACCAGTACCTCTGCAGAAGAAAGTTCAGGCAATCTGCTTCCAGAAAGAAGTGCTGGAAGCCCTATGGGGTAGTTCTACCCTCTCTTGTAGGGTTGCTTTGAGTCAGAATCAACTCAATGGCAACAGTTAACAGGTACGGTATATAGGAACAGCCAAGGGCTTTGGAGGTATGCCTGTATCTAAATCGTCCACTTAGGGAGTGAAACCTTGGGCATGTTCCTGAGCTTTAATTTTATTTTTTGGCAAAATTTCTGGTGGCTATGGTATAGTTCCTGGACTATGCAATTATTTTTAATTTGTTATTTGTTTTCTGCCCCCTTCTTTTCTTTCCTCCTTTCTCCCTGGACTCCTCGCTGTAGCCTTCAAACTCTGTTTCTTTCAGTGTGACAACCATTCTTCTTAAATTTTTCTTTATAATAGTGGTCTCAAATTTTGTTTGTGTTTATGAAATTGACTAACTGCTCAGTGCATTATCTTAGTTTTTCATCTTTGTGCTGGTTATTGTAAATAGTACATAGTATGCCTTTTTCATTTCTCTTTCAGACTTCTTTTCCCTAATAAGGTTTAAAGGTTTCCAAAAGTAACACTCCAGGAGTATATGTTCACTAGAAAATTCTACCAAACAATTCTATGAAATCTTTTCCAGACAAGAAAACAAAAGAGGAATGCTTCCCAGATAACTTTAACTGGTTGGCATCATTCTGATACAAGATCAAAGACATTAATAAGAAATGAAAACTACATATCAATATTTAATATCAAGATTCAATAGCAAGATGTTAAAATACTCAAGAAAATATTAGGTATAAAAACCAAATTCGGTAATGTATATATGGAGAATACTACACTATGCCCAAGTGGATTTCATTCCACCAATGCAATGTAACTCACCATATTAACAGCCTTAAGAGGAAAACCCAAATGATAACATCAATTGATGCAGAAAAATCATTTCAGTAAATTCATTCCAAAGAAAGGTGACACAAAAGAATGCACAAATTATAGAACAGTATTAAAGCTATCACATGCAAGTAAAATTTTGCTGAAGATCATTCATCCTCAGTTACAGCAATACATTGACAGGGTGCTGCCAGACATTCAGGCCAGATTCCAAAGAGGATGTGGAACAAATAATATCATTGCTGATGTTAGATGGATCAAAAGAAGATGGAAAGAATACTCAGTCACTGCACCAAAGAGAACTAATGATAGTCAACCGTTTCACGAGGTGGAATATGAGCAAGAACCAATAATTCAAAGAAAGAAGCCCAAGCTGCACTGAAAGCGTTAGCCAAAAACAAGGTTCCAGGAATTGTTGGAATGCCAACTGAATTGTTTTAACAAGCTGGTGAAGCACTGGAAGCACTCACTGGTCTATGCCAGGAAATTTGGAAGATAGCTATTTAGCCTGCCTAGAAGAAATCCTCATTTGTACCCATTCCAAAGAAAGAGGACCCAAGAGAATGCACAAATCATAGAAGAATATAGTTAAAATTACATGCAAGTAAACACTTGCTTAAGATCATCTAACAAGTACCAATTGTGAAAAAGAGTTGTATGAGTCCCCAGTAAAATGATTTAAAAAATAAAAATAATAAAATGATGATGGCAAAAAAAAAAGATCATCCAACAGTGGTTGCAGCAGTACATTGACAGGGAGCTGTCAGAAATTCAGGCTGGATTAGAAAAGGATGTGGAACAAGTAATATTATTGATGATGTCAGATGACTCTTGGCTGTAAGTAGAGAATAACAGAAAGATGTTTGTGTTTTATTGGTTATGCAAAGGCATTTTGCCTTGTGAACCATAATAATCTATGGATAGCCTTGAGAAGATGGGAACTACAGAACATTTAATGGTGCTCATACGGAACTTCTACAAGGATCAAGAAGCAGTTGTGCAAATAGAACAAGAGAATAATGTATGATTTAAAATATAAAAAAGTGTGCATCAGGGTTTTATCCTCTCACCATACTTATTCAATCTATATGCTAAGCAAATAATCAGGAAGCTTTCCGATATGAAGAAGAATGTCACACCAGGATTGGTTTACTAACAACTTGCGATACATAGATGACACAACCTTCTCGGTGAAAGCGAGGGCTTGAAGCACTTGCTGACGACGATCAAGCCTTCAGTACAGATTACAACTCAATGTCAGGAAAACCTAAATCCTCACCCCTCTACCAATAGGTAACATCATGATGAAGAGAAAGGATTGAGGTTGTCAAGGATTTCATCTTGTTGGATCCACAATCACTGTTCACAGAAGCAGCAGTCAAGAGATCAAACAACTCATTTCACTGGGTAAATCTGCTGCATAAGATCGCTCAAAAATGTTGAAAAGTATAAACCCCATGACTGTAGACAATACTAAGGAACTTGAACAACAACAAACTTCTGTTCTACAATCTTGTATTCTAATAAGTTTGGTGTTATTATTATTCAAATTGTGTTAGAAAGGAGTCAATGCAATTTAAAAATTCATGTCAGTTACATATAATTAACAAAATACACATAAAATATGTACAGAAACTATATCCTGACACCTATAAAATGCTGATAAAAGATATCAAAGAAGACCTAGATAATTGGAAAGAAAATGTGCATAGATTGAATGCCTCATTAACAAAGAATTAGCAAAGATGTTAATTCTATTCAAACTGGTCTATAGATTTAACACATTTCTAATAAAAATTCCAGCAAATATTTAGTTTGTATAGACAATAGGTTATTAAATTTCTGTGGAAAATAGTGGAATAGCCAAAACAAACCTGAAGAGATAAGTTATGAGTGACTACACTGTTTTAATAATTGACTATAAAGACGCCTATGGGCAAAATGGTGAGTGATGGAGGAAGTATCAACAGCAGGCGGACGGAATATACAGTCACTGTACCAGAAAGAACTGGTCAATGTTGAACCATTTTAAGAGGTTGATTAAGAACCCATGGTATTGAAGGACGAAGGCCAAGCTGCATTGAAAGCATCAGCCAAAAAGCAAGGCTCCAGAAATTGTAGGATTTGAAATGTTTCAAAAACTGATACAGCAGTGGAAGCACTCACTCATCTAAGACAGGGAATTTAGAAGAGATCTGAATTTGTGCACGTTCCAGAGAAAAGAAACCGATCAGGATGGAGAAATTATAGAACAGAATTATTAATATCACACACATGCAAAATTTTGCTGAAGGTAATTCACAAGCAATTTCAACAGTACACTAACAGTCTCATGCACTTTGGACATGTCATCAGGAGAGACCAGTACCTGGAAAAGGTTTTGTAAAGGAAAGGGTAAGTAAAAAAAGAGAATGACCCTTAATGAGATGAAATGACACAGCGGCTTTAACAATGGGCACAAGCATGACAATGGTGAGGATGGTGCAGGACTAGGATCACTAGGAATTGGAGCTGACTCAACAGAAAGCTATAGTGCTCAAAACCGTGCTAAGGGTTTTATACAGATCAATGGAACAGAATCAAGATTTCAGAAATAGAGCCATACAAATAGAGCCAATTTACTTTTGCAAAGGTCTAAAAAGAATACAATGAAGAAAAACAGCCTTTATAAAATTCTTCTAGTTGGAACAATGGGACATCCATATTGGAAAAAAAAAAGTCAAGTTCTTCCTAGTTCATCTCTTTTCCTCAGAGCCTATGGTAGTTAGGTTTTGTGTCAACTTAATTGGGTCAATAGTCTCTGTAGGAGGGCAGTTGAAGCCCCCCTCATAATGTGACCTAAGAAAATGTAAATAATTCCACGAGTGAAGCCTCCTTCCTTGGGTCACAAGCCCAGTGTAACTGAAAGGATGTTTCCTTGGGGTGTGGCCTACTACTGTTTAAACAGACCCCCATGGGAAGGCCCTCCCCACCCCCAGCCCCTGCCTTGTCTTGCTGGCCTAGATCCTGCATTTGTCTCATCGGCCTCTGGTTCTTTGGATTTGAGCCAATGGCCCATCATATTGCCTACCAACCCTGGGTGCTATCAATTGCCCGCCACATTGCCATATTGCCTGCCAACCTTGAATCCATTCAATCCTGCAGCCATGAGCCTAACCTACTGATCTTGGTTTCCCCACCTCCACCACCAGCCTGGGACCTTCCTGCTTCTAGGCTTGTCTCTCTGCTTCCTGGTTGATCAGCCTTGTCAGCTACATGCTACAAGGGTCAGGAAAAGCCTCCCGCTTACTATCTGACCCACAGACTTGAACTGGACTGAATTACCCATTTCTATAATTGTGTAAACCACTTTCTTGATATAAATTTATTTATATTCACATATACCTGCCACTTGTTTTGCTTCTCTAGAGAACCCAGTCAACATTGA